>NC_139639.1:5211547-5349047 GCF_964638095.1 Poromitra crassiceps
GCACAGTTGAGCACACATTCTCTCTATCTCTCTCTCTGTTTCTCTCTCCTCCACGTACACACACACACACACACACACACACGCATACACACACACACACACACACACACACGCATACACACACACACAGACACACACACACGCATACACACACACACACATACACACACACACGCATACACACACACACACACGCACACACACTCAGTCCCAGCCGCTTTGCTCTCTCCGTGTCAATATCCTGCCATTTGAAGTCACGTACTGCAGGGGCTTCTGGGAGTCGGCGAGGAGCCGGGGCTGATGGGTAATGGGCCGCATTCATTAATAAGGTTGCCGTGCTCCTGTCCCTCCTCAGCAACGCCATGGATGTCTTCACCGGGGGGTAGGGGGCGGGTGGAGTGTGAGGAGAGGAGGAGAGGGGAGGGTGGGGGAGGTGGGGGAGTGAGTGGGGGCTCGGTCCCACAGGGGGTCTCCTCCCAGACTCACTTAAAGCAGCTTTATTTCAGTAAGAGAGGAAGAGAGGCGAGCGGAGGAGGAGAGAGGGTCCGGGTGCGATGGAGAGCCCCAGCGCGAGCCGGGGCTAACCCTTCCAGGGGTCGCACTCCTGCTCCCCGTCAAACAGCTTATTACCCCACCTGTCGGGGAGTAATCGCCCCAGCTGAAAGGAAAGCTGTCGAGGTGTTTAAATGCTTTATACGGAGGCACCTGAAAGGCTAAAAGGGGGGGAAGGAGGGAACGCGGGAGGGGCTAATAGTCGTCTCCCAGCGCCCTCCCGCCTGCCCGCCCGCCCGGGGGATTCTGTGCCAATAGGACTGAAGGTGACTGCTTTGGTAAACTCACCTTCACGCAGTCTATCGCAGGCTGCTGTCATCTTTGTAGAGGCCTTTTTGTTCTTCCGTCGTATTTCACAAATGTGTTCAATGGTAACCCGGGATGTTAGTTTGCGTACTCGCATCCTTGAATAATGCACGTTTGAGCAGGCCAAAATGGTTGCGTGCGTGTGTGTGTGTGTGTGTGCGTGCGTGTGTGTGAGTGTGTGTCTGAGCGAGCGTGCCTGCATGCTGATGAGTCTGTGACAGGTGTGTCTAGTCCATGCCAGTTTACAGAGTCCAAGGCCGTGTTTTAAACAGAGCGCAGCAAGTGGGGCATGTAGTTTGCATTAAAGGGATTAGCAGTCACTTCAAAAGATGACCTGGATTCAGCCCACCAGGGACACCAGTTACACACCCCCTGGTCCACACTCCCTTTAAAGAACCTGGCACAGCTGCCCCGCACTACAACCACTCTCACCGCTCTGTGTGTGTGTGTGTGTGTGTGTGTGTGTGTGTGTGTGTGCGTGTGTGTGTGCATACGTTTTAGAGGCAGAGTATAACAGAGTGATACTGTCTTTTTATAATGTAGCGATAGTGTTTGAATTGTGCACCGTTACATATAAACCATTCTCATTCCAAAGTTCTGGCTGACACACCGCGAGCGTGCACCTGAAGTATGACTGAACTTTTTCCCCTCTAATGTGCAAGTTCAATCTGCAACACATGTAACACATGTAATCATTCAATCTGCAGCACATGTAACACATGTAATCATTCAATCTGCAACACATGTAACACATGTAATCATTCAATCTGCAGCACATGTAACACATGTAATCATTCAATCTGCAACACATGTAACACATGTAATCAGTTCAATCTGCAGCACATGTAACACATGTAATCATTCAATCTGCAACACATGTAACACATGTAATCATTCAATCTGCAACACATGTAACACATGTAATCATTCAATCTGCAGCACATGTAACACATGTAATCAGTTCAATCTGCAGCACATGTAACACATGTAATCATTCAATCTGCAGCACATGTAACACATGTAATCATTCAATCTGCAGCACATGTAACACATGTAATCATTCAATCTGCAACACATGTAACACATGTAATCAGTTCAATCTGCAGCACATGTAACACATGTAACACATGTAATCATTCAATCTGCAGCACATGTAGCACATGTAATCAGTTCAATCTGCAGCACATGTAACACATGTAATCATTCAATCTGCAGCACATGTAACACATGTAATCATTCAATCTGCAGCACATGTAACACATGTAATCATTCAATCTGCAACACATGTAACACATGTAATCAGTTCAATCTGCAGCACATGTAACACATGTAATCATTCAATCTGCAGCACATGTAACACATGTAATCATTCAATCTGCAGCACATGTAACACATGTAATCAGTTCAATCTGCAGCACATGTAATCATTCAATCTGCAGCACATGTAACACATGTAATCAGTTCAATCTGCAGCACATGTAACACATGTAATCATTCAATCTGCAACACATGTAACACATGTAATCAGTTCAATCTGCAGCACATGTAACACATGTAATCATTCAATCTGCAGCACATGTAACACATGTAATCATTCAATCTGCAGCACATGTAATCATTCAATCTGCAGCACATGTAACACATGTAATCAGTTCAATCTGCAGCACATGTAATCATTCAATCTGCAGCACATGTAATCATTCAATCTGCAGCACATGTAACATGTAATCATTCAATCTGCAACACATGTAGCACATGTAATCATTCAATCTGCAGCACATGTAACACATGTAATCATTCAATCTGCAGCACATGTAACACATGTAATCATTCAATGTGCAACACATGTAGCACATGTAATCATTCAATCTGCAGCACATGTAGCACATGTAATCATTCAATCTGCAACACATGTAGCACATGTAATCATTCAATCTGCAGCACATGTAACACATGTAATCATTCAATCTGCAGCACATGTAACACATGTAATCATTCAATCTGCAGCACATGTAACACATGTAATCAGTTCAATCTGCAGCACATGTAACACATGTAATCATTCAATCTGCAGCACATGTAACACATGTAATCATTCAATCTGCAGCACATGTAACACATGTAATCATTCAATCTGCAGCACATGTAACACATGTAATCAGTTCAATCTGCAGCACATGTAACACATGTAATCAGTTCAATCTGCAGCACATGTAACACATGTAATCAGTTCAATCTGCAGCACATGTAACACATGTAATCAGTTCAATCTGCAGCACATGTAACACATGTAATCATTGGATAAACACGGCTACAAGGCTGATAATATTCCAGCTGGTGTATTACCTTGTAATGGATTTGTTTCCATGGCCACAGCTATCGATCTGGAGGCAGTATTCCAGAGGATTGGGATGTTAGTTGTCAGTGGTCTCATGTCTTTGTGTCAGAGCAGGACTTAACTATGCTTAATCCCAAAGCGAAGCGCTATTGATCCAAACACACATTTGACTACTGTGCAGGTTAATTGGATTTGGATATTGCAGGCCCCATATAAAGCCTGACAATGACACTCAAATGTAAAAGAAAAAAAAATCAAACCCAGTGTTGGGAAAGTTACTCGGGAAATGTAATACGTTACTCATTACTTGGTATCAATAGTAATTTGTTACATTACTCGTTACATTGCTACTACTTTTGCTACCCTCCCCCCTTCCGAAAAAGTGACGTGCAACTTGGCCAACTCCTTTTACAACTGAATCCACTTTAATGGAACAGTAATTAACCTTACAGGAGGAGTCAACAGTCAGCCAAACTGCCTACCATACATTTTATTTATTTGCCTACCTAGCGTAACAATCTAATTGTGTTCTGGCAACGAACTATCTCCACACTTTGTTTTAGCACTGTGCCAGCACTGGAGAAAGTAATGCAGTAACTTGAAATTACTGTACTTGGATTAGTAACTGTCATATAATTATTGATTTGGAAATTGATTGTAATCCCTTACACTACTAGTTACTGTGGAAAGTAATACAATTACAGTAACTTGTTACTGGCCAACGCTGGTCAAAACACTGCCTCTATATCATATAAAATAAATTGTGACAATGTTAGAAAATAGGTGGCGTGAAAGTTTGAATCCTGTTGTATTTACTGTCCGGTGTCCCTGATATGAAAGGAGGTTGACACAAATGAAAGATGTGTCCGTTGTGTCTGACCATAACGTTTTGCCCTGTGTGTTTGTGTGCCCTCTGCAGAACCACACGTTGACTCAGCACAGCAGCTAACATGGCAAAGATCAGCATCGTGGCCAAGAACAAGGATCACATGGTGCAGAGAATCATGTCTGACCGCCAATTACCGTCGGTGCAGTTTCCCCACTGGCTCTCGTGCACTGAACTTCTGATTCAGTTTCACCACAAGGAACCGTGCCACAGCAAGAAAAAAGAAACGAAAGACCGGGGAAAAGAGAACAGAAAAGAACTCTCCTAAACCAGTTCTTTACCGACCATCATTTCCAAGATCGAGAAAAAGCCGACTTGTTTGTACATAGAATTCTTCATGTGTTGCTTAACTCCAGCTATATTGCAATCTTATACAGTATTTGCCAATGTACAGTTCAAAATGTTTGTCCAAAAAAAAAAGAGACAAGAATAGAAGATCAATGCCATTGTCAATCAAAGCAGATGGGTCTCCATCAGTCGTGTGAAGGAGGAACAGGGCGGCTTTGAGGGTGTAGGAAGCTGTAGGAACCGAGCATCAGCGCCACTCCTACTGTGCAGTATCACTCTGTATCCTGACCTGGGTATCACTCTGTATCCTGACCTGGGTATCAGTCTGTATCCTGACCTGGGTATCACTCTGTATCCTGACCTGGGTATCAGTCTGTATCCTGATCTGGGTATCACTCTGTATCCTGACCTGGGTATCAGTCTGTATCCTGATCTGGGTATCACTCTGTATCCTGACCTGGGTATCACTCTGTATCCTGACCTGGGTATCACTCTGTATCCTGACCTGGGTATCACGCTGTATCCTGATCTGGGTATCACTCTGTATCCTGACCTGGGTATCAGTCTGTATCCTGATCTGGGTATCACTCTGTATCCTGACCTGGGTATCAGTCTGTATCCTGATCTGGGTATCACTCTGTATCCTGATCTGGGTATCACTCTGTATCCTGACCTGGGTATCAGTCTGTATCCTGACCTGGGTAGCACTCTGTATCCTGACCTGGGTAGCACTCCGTATCCTGACCTGGGTATCACTCTGTATCCTGACCTGGGTATCAGTCTGTATCCTGACCTGGGTAGCACTCTGTATCCTGACCTGGGTAGCACTCTGTAACCTGACCTGGGTATCACTCTGTATCCTGACCTGGGTCTCACTCTGTATCCCGACTTGGGTATCAGTCTGTATCCTGACCTGGGTATCACTCTGTATCCTGACCTGGGTATCAGTCTGTATCCTGACCTGGGGTATCAGTCTGTATCCTGACCTGGGTATCAGTCTTTTTCCTGACCTGGGTGTCACTGTATCCTGACCTGGGTATCACTCTGTATCCTGATCTGGGTATCAGTCTGTATCCTGACCTGGGTATCACTCTGTATCCTGACCTGGGTATCAGTCTGTATCCTGACCTGGGTATCAGTCTGTAATCCTGGCCTGGGTATCAGTCTGTGATCCTGACCTGGGTATCACTCTGTAATCCTGACCTGGGTATCACTCTGTATCCTGACCTGAGTATCACTCTGTATCCTGACCTGGGTCAATCATTATGGGGCTAGAAAGCTTGACTCACCAGCATAGGCTGAGATCATGACTGTGTGCCCATCGTAACATGGCTGCCAGAGGACCAGCTGAGAACGGCGGTGCGGCTAATCTGCATTGCCTGCGCATGGAGTTCAGACGAGGGGGGGGGGGGGGGGGGGACAACACAGATAACAGAGAAACGGGGCAGGATTCTGATATATGCAAACGCAGTGACACAGATTTGGTAAAGGCTAGCTCCTCTGGTTAGCTCGTCAACAGAGGCGTAAAGCCCCCATGTGGCTCTCAGAGCATGGGGGAAATCTCCGGCCCACTGACTCAACCTGTACATTTCTGTTGTTAATGTTTACTGCTCGTTGAAGCCTGGAGATTACTGGAATTTGTTATTGTTTTTTTTTCTGTTTTGTTATCTCTTTATATATATATATATATATATATATATATTTCTTTTGCAATGGGGGAGTAAATCTCTTTAGATTTGGGGTCATGAAGACTGAACATGAATTCGGTCTCTCTCGGGGATATAGTCCCTGGCTCTCCTGGAGAGTGCCCTCTTGTTTCCCTGCGGTGTCGCCTTGCTCTGCTCAAGCTGGAAGCCATTGTGGCATCATACACAACTTTAAATCATTCGGTTATGTCAATGTTTTGCATTCATTGAACCTGAGATGCACTTTTGTATGAAACTTTAATGTTTTGACATTTTGATTGAGAATTGTTCGTACTCAGTTTACAGGAAACCACCATCTCCTGCAGCAAAAGGACAGTTATCTCTGATGTTATTAAAAATGTATTGTACAAATATGGAGTTCTGTATTTGGCAGACCTCGTTTTTTTGTGTTGCACATGTGATGGAAATATTAAAAACTGTATGAGGAAATGGCTTCAATGTCCCTTCATTTTCTCTCTTGACCAATTGTGTTTATATATACGGTATAACATTTATATCCGGTACCTCTCACATCAAGATCTGGATGAAAAATGGCATTTATTGGTACCCACTTCATGCTAATCCCATGCCGTTTATGGCACACACACAAACATGCCATTTTTTGCATGCAGTATAAATGTGTTATTTTCGCCAATTCTATTAGAATATTTCTGCATAATGGGGTCCCTAAACACAACTCTTGGAATTCCATAAATTGGGTATGACTGGAAAGCTGAGACTCTTATGGATTCAATGAGCCCAGTTGTATTCAATGTGTGATAATGTTAGTCCCCGTAGTGGCCATTTCATTGTAGTGAGACCACTTTTTCGAAACTTTACCTCACTGTATAAAATTCCCTACTGTATTGTGACCTCTAGGATAATCACAGCATCATGAAACTTTACAAACACAAACTAGAAACCTATAGGGCATTCACGGGATGTATGGCTTTCATAGGTATATTGACAATAAGGGGGTTTCTGAGCAATTTCCAGAACAGAAGCGCTCGCCACGCAATCGCTGAAAAATGCAATTCTTACCGAAATCTCCAAATGTCAAAAAGTTGTTGATACCAAACACAGCATGAATTTATATGGTGTTCCTCAAGGACTTGGTGTCTTAATTTGGTAATTTGTGTGTTTTTGGCCATCTTTTTCAATTATCGAGTGAGTGGTCAAAAATGGTTGGATCTTGTGCACCCACTCTGTGTGACGAATTGGGGAAAAACATGGTCTTGTTTTGTTCTACCTCAGGTAGGGGTATCTAAAAAAACCTGAATCCACTTTGAGGATTTGGGCCTTGTGTCAGTATATATGATTGTGTGTGTGTGCATGAATATGTTTAACCCATCACAGAAGACCTGTGACAGCACATAACATTATCATCATCAAAGGCGTATACTTTGCCCCTTTTTTTCATGGTATCAAATTGCATCCTATTTTTCCTCCCTCCCTCATGGCTCTTGCTAACGAACATCTGAGCATCTTAAGGGAGGTCTGTGTTATTAATGACTCCATTACCCATCACCCTGTGCGGTCCCATTCTACACCCTTGCGCTGGGTCTATTTAGGGAGTCTCCAGCGCTCCAGGGGACCACGGGGAAGAGTCTTCCGCCTTTGCCGAATGGGACGAAACCCATGCGACAACATCTGTCTGTCTCCGCAAATGATTCATCAATGGTGACACTCACTCACATAGCTTTAACACTTATAGTTTTGTTTTTGAAAAGACTCAACACTGCATCTCCTATGCATGGTGCTGAAACTATATTATCATAACTAGGTTATACCATGAATGCCAAATATGATGGAAAACAATGCATTTGAGATATATATATAGGCTACATACTATTTTTATCATATAGCCTACATAAATGTATAGCCTTCATATACAAATTTGTAAAAACAAAGATCTAAAAAAGACATGTTCTTACTATAAATATATAGCCTACATATAGGCCTACACACACACACACAAACACACACGAGAGAGAGAGAGAGAGAGAGAGAGAGAGAGAGAGAAATTAATTTATTCCTGTTTTACACTAATAGCCTAGATATTGATTCCAACATGATCCATAGGATGATGGCATTAATTAGAACTCAAGTACAGTACAGTATTTCACACACACACACACACACACACACACACACACACACACACACACACACACACACACACACACACACACACACACACACACACTGTACTTTATAATGAGCCCGTATCATTGGGTTATGTGATGCTTCTCTTATTGCATTTTCCCTATTTAAAGTGTAATGTCAAATGTGCATGTTGTCTGTTATCTATTTGATGTGATTACGGTAATGCAATGAGGATCCGATGAGGAATGGACGGGCCCTCTCACAGTGACAGCCAGCCTCCGTCTTCCCTCGTCCGAGGCAGAGATGGTACGGCCCGACATTAACCGTCACACTGAATGCAAGCTGGGCACCCATTAAACAACTTTGCTAGCATCTCCCCGTGCCAGGCACTTTTAATAAGCTTCAAGGGCATCTGAGCGGCTCCAGAACTTTGCTTTGCCAGAGATGGACTGGCCCACATCATCCATTACATTAAATTGGGTGGCGGCCTCCAGCTCATATTTATGATTTAATTAAATTCACTTGTGAGGCGTATCAGAACCAGTGCGGCCTCCCTGTCCGACGCCAGCCTAAGCAGCAGAAAACACGCGCACACACACACACACACACACACACACACACACACACACACACACACACACACACACTGCACACACACACACACACACACACACACACACACACACACACACACACAGACATCGGCACTATCTGGGTGCGCGTATAAGTGTTGTGTTTCTGACACTCGCCCAAGTGTTTGAGACTATGTGGGGCGCTTTGGCAGCGATGCTCTCAGGGGTTCATTTAAAGCAATATAATTACACAGCCCCCAAGTATTCTCCATCAGAACGCAACAGAATGGATGGCTTGTTCAGAGATAACTTAGCCCGGCTCGAGCCTCTGCGGTGTCGTCGCCTGAACATTACCTCAATGCTATAGTGGCACTCAATGCTAGTAAGAGCCTGGTCGCGGCGCTCCTCTGTGAAACTGGCCAGTCAAGCCAGATGTTTGGGAGAAGTTTAAAGGAACACTTCACCCCCCCCCCCCCCCCCCCACAAAAAAAAACAATGCTGATTTATTTTGCACGTGATCTGACCAGTGTTGGGCAAGTTACTTTGTTTCAAAATGTAATATACTACATATTACTAGTTACTTTCATTTGAAAGTAATAAGTTACTTTACAATATTACTGTCTGTGTAGAGTAACTCGTTACTTATTACACTACTTTTGCATTACTTTTACCAAAACAACAGCAGCAGCAGAATGACATCGCCGCCCCGGAACCATCCCGACAAATAATTTCAACCACCTTGAAGTCAGTGTAAACAATCCAAAATTCTAAATGTTATTCTTTTCCTTTGTTATTGTCATCTATAGTGGTTATTTGCATGAAAACACACAATTTGATTAGGAAATTATTGTATCTTTTTTAAATATGTGCTTTTATTTATTTATTTTGAACTCAATTTGTAACTTGAGTTACTTGACAAAGTAACTGGTATAATATTACTGAAATCCTATAAGTAATAAGTTATATTACTGAGTTACTGCTAAAAGTAATATATTACATGTAATATGTTACTTTTGTAATGAGTTACCCCCAACACTGGATCTGACACATATCCGAAAACTGCAAAAAAGAAAAAAAATGCAGACATTCATTTAGTTTGACAGTTATTGAGAATGGATTTGAGTTAAGTTGTGGACCAGTGATGTCATTCATGCACAAATGACATCACTGGTCCACAACTTTACTCAAATCAATTCTCAATAACTGTCAAACTAAAGGAATTGTCCTCAAAACTGATTACAGTTTTGTGTGAGATCATTATGATCTCCAGCGCGGGGGAAATGTGCCATTTCATCCAGCAGGAGCAACAAAGGCATAAATAGTAGTACGCACTCAGTCCTCGTGTCCTTGCTGCCGTTCTTGTTTGGTGGAGAATTTGGTTTGGTGAAAACTCCACATTGTTAGGCTGAGCGTTCCTCCCACTGAAGGAGACCTCAGAGACCTCTTATGGCATTCAATATGAGCGCCCAAGCGTGAGATCCAGATCCATTTGGCCGGGAGATCCACTGGGAGTATCTGGGGTAACCCAATCGCTCACACCGGCGCTCCACATCCAGAGAGCCATCTCTTCACTTCAGAACTGTGTCAGCAAAATGGACGCCTCAAGCTCACTCTATAGCCCTGCCACAGTGAGTATGGACCGAGCATTTCCTGTGTAACCCCTTGTTTCTCTTTCTCTTAAGATTTTTATTATAATGTAACATATTAAATAATACTTAGTGATACCTGCTGTGGCATGAAATGACATAAATGCATATCACACACATTTAAGATGATGGAGAACCAGTTTGGAAAGCTTGCATGCATAGTCTTCCTCTGAGCAAAATATTATTTTAAAGCAACTTCCTCAGATTTGTGGACTCCAAATGTGTGGATGGTAAAGAAAGCTCACAGGTGATAATTAGAAAAGGGAATCGTGAGCTGTGAATATCACCTTCAAGTCTGGAGTTTCTGAAAATTCTCACCTTCATCCTGCACTACAAACTACCTGAATACAAACTACAACATGCATGTATATTCAAATGTAAAAAAAAAGATATATATATTATTTATATATTAAAATACAGTATCTACTATGTCCCCAGGCGCTTTACTGCAGCTGCCCACCACTCCTGGCCAGCCCATGGAGGAGGACGAGCCAGGATGGGGAAAAAGCGGGGGGACAAATTCAAAGTAACGTTTACCAGAGTAAAAACCTGGCCATTTCCACCATTGGAGTCAGCCTGTATTTTTAGGTTATTAATAAGTACCATCTAGCACTTAATTCACCTCACTGACAAATTGTTAACAGCTCCAAGACACCTAACTGCAAACACATTTCATCATCCCAGTTATTGCGTCTGTCATATAGTGAAGCTGTTGATTTCCTTACTGTACTTGGCACTGCAGCACCCCCACCCGGAGGCCATGCGAGGGCGAGCGCTCTCCCCTCCTCTGTAGCCCCGTCCTGCAGCCCTGATGGCTAATGAACCCCCCTGCCTCCTGAACTGGGAGAGCTGAAGGTGAGTATCCCCCTCCAGCCCTCTCCCTCAGCCTCGCCAAGACAGACACTTGAAATACATAAGGCACTGGATTGTTTTTTTTTTTGTATTCTCAAAAATGAATTAAACACCAAGCAATAAAATATAGACCATGTGGGGTCAAGCCTGCTGCAACTCTCCAGGCTCCGTCCAGTGTGATGAGGTGGAGGACAAGGGAAGAGTCTGACAGAGAGAGAGAGAGAGAGAGAGAGAAAGTATCAATAATGTAGAATATATACAGCTAGCTAACTGTAAAAATGGAAAAATACACAGCGTGAGAGGAGGGTGAATTCTGCCCTATAAGTTGCTTGCTTTAGTGGCAACACGTCAATTTGTTGCTTAAATATGATATTGATTTGAGTTGTAACTGCTGAAACCAGTTTCCGTGTTTCAATACTCCCTGCTCTGCTGTGTGTGCTGCTACATCTATGCAGAAACTCGAACGCTAATTGAATCAATATATTATTGATATCGATATCGGTTTGGTTCTTAATGCAAATAGATCTGGTAGACATCTGTAAACATTATTATTTTTAATAATGCACCAGGTTGGAGGGTTCCTCGTACAATTTGCAGCATTAGTTATTTGAGAATCTTTTTAATATCCAAGCAAAATTGCTATAGGCAATTGTAACTGAAATATCGATATCAAATCGCATCATATAAATCAAATCGAATCAGGACCTTGTATGTATCGGATGTATCGGAATCATATCGAATCGGGAAATCAGTAGCGATGTAAGTAACGTTTTCTCTACAATATACTTGGCCAATTCCCCCTGCTGTCCCGGTCGCGTGTTGCTCCGCCCCCTCTGCCAATCTGGGGAGAGTAGCACATACCTCCTCTGATACACGTGCAGTCGCCAGCCGCTTCTTTTCACCTGACAGCGAGGCGTTTCACTGGCAGGATGTGGGAGGATCCCCCAATTCCCCTCCCCCCGAACAGGCGCCCCGACCAACCAGGGACCAGGACACGTACCCTTAATACGCTTCCCAACCCGCCGCAGACACGGCCAATTGTGCCTGTGGACGCCCGACCAAGCTGCAGGTAACACGGGGGCTCGAACCTGCAACCCTCATGTTGGTAGGCAGGCCCCTTTTTTAAGCTCTGTTTTGTTTTGTTGTTGTTGTTGTTGTTGTTGTTGTTTTTTGGTGGGAGGGGGGGGTGAGTTAAACACCCTGTCTCCTCCTAATTCCAGTTTGTCATTTATTTTCCTCTCTTTTTGCTTATCGGTGATGAACTAGGAAACGCTCCATAATGGAGTCCCACGGGAGATAGAGGGCCTCATTCTCCAACTACCCCCCACACACTCTCTCTCTCTCTCTCTCTCTCTCTCTCTCATCATCATCTCCTCTCCTCCTCCCATCCTTTCCTTCATTTCATCCCTCTATCTTTACATTCTGTGCTTCCCGTTCAGTCTCTCTCTCTCTCTTTCCTCACCCCTTACCATCATCCTCCCTCATGTCTTTCTGTCTGTCTCCCCCCGCCCTCTCCTCCTTGCATCTCTGGCATTGTAAACAGCTCACAAAAGCATGACAAGGTCTCTGCTCATGTTCCCCCTGCCTCCCTCTCTGTTCTCCCAGCTATTTGTTATTGTCTCCTCGCTATCGCGTGTTTGTCTCTATCACGCGTTTCTTTATTCTGTTTTTTTCCTCTGCGTCAGAAAAGCCAAAGTTAATTAAATATGGAACGAGATGGAGCAGCATCTCTTTAAACCATCATGTCATTAAAATGGCATCCCTGGGAGATGGGCTTAAAAGGAGTCTGAGAACAATGTTTTCTCAGTCAGATATTTATGGGCCTGGTTATGTAAACATGCTCCCTTTATTCTCTATGTATATTTCATGTAATTATCACTTTTTGTAGCGCTTCCCCCCTGAGACTCGTAGAGGCGAGAAGTTACTGGGGGAATGTCATTAGAAGAGACTATTGTTACCGCGCTGCTATGATACGCGGCACTGAGAAAAAGGCTACATTCCCGGCCTGGTGAAACCTTTTATCTATATTTGACTTTATCGTGTAAAAAATCATCAATGTCTTGTTACAGTGTTACATCTTGTTACATCGTGTTACAGTGTGTGTACAGCTGAGCCTCTGCCTAAATCTCATGGCCAATTCTGTGTACTTGGCCATCTTCATTAAAACTACGGAATAGGACTGCGCCACGATATTGGGGTAGGGGGGGACTGACATTGCAATATATTTTGTTTCTATATTGCGATATGAAAAATACAGACATTTTCACCCAAATTACTTGAATGGATCTATCGAGCCTTGCCCCTTTAAGAAGGCGGCCTGTTGGGTAACCTGCGTGGGTGACGTACAGTAGTAGGAAGTGAGTGTGTTTTTAGCCGTAGCCAGAGTGAGTTGCAGGATGCGCTAAGTGAGTAAAGTTACCATAGTTAGCGGGAAAAGAGCTTAGAACGTCACAGAGGCTGTGCATCATGTTCACCGCTGTACCAAAATAAAGTGCTGGTTCTCCACTGCAGAGCTGATCTGGACTCTTAGTAAAAGCTTGTTAGCTACGAGCCAGGCTAAGCTCAAATAGACTAGCACAACACCAGAGGCTTCCCAACGACGGTTCGCAGCAGCAAAAGCTGTAACGGTAACATATTACGCTACTTTTAACAAACCTTTAAATCAGAGTAAAAGTCCTGATTTTGGGGGGCTTTCGGATCTCATTGCAGAGGCTGATAGCCGCTTTAGCATCCTGGCAGTGTGTAGGTCCTGAATGGATGGCAGGCTATACCCGACCACCTTTTCAGCTCGGTGGATGCTGATGCGCTGCAATCCGGAGATGTCCTTGCGGGGCCGCAGCAGCATACCAGACGACGGTGATGATGGAGGAGGTGAGGATGGACTTTGCGTTTACTTGCATTTACCCTCCTCCTCTACGCCCCCTGGTGGCACGACACATCCTGCGACTAATTGTGCATACGCGAGCACGTTGCGATGACGATGCTGAAACCATATTACTGTGCAGCCCTACTAAGGAATTCTGACAAGAACTCTGTGTTTTCTCATCTTGCCAGTCTTTGCCAATCAGATCTAGATGCCAGGAAATGGCATTATTACATTACATTACGTCATTAAAAAACCGAGATGCCTCCTCCTCGCTCAGCCTTGCCCGTGTCTAGGCTACCCATGCTTTTAGAGAAGCTGATGATGTGGAGTGAACTGAATTCCTTCAACAACACCCAGGCCAGAGACTGGAGTGCTTGAAGGCCTGGGTGCCAGCTGACGGAAGCGGCTAATTAAGAGGGCTGCAGAATCAGTGGGGTGCCCTATGAAACGGGGGCACCTGGGTTTCACTGGAGGGGGCCGTTCTCCATCACAACTCATCTGTGCTGCAGAGGGGAGACAGACAGTGGAGCGCTCTCCTCTCGCTCTACGTCTGTGCTGCAGAGGGGAGACAGACAGTGGAGCGCTCTCCTCTCACTCTACGTCTGTGCTGCAGAGCGGAGACAAACAGTGGAGCGCTCTCCTCTCACTCTACGTCTGTGCTGCAGAGGGGAGACAGACAGTGGACCGCTCTACGTCTGTGCTGCAGAGGGGAGACAGATAGTGGACTGCTCTACGTCTGTGCTGCAGAGGGGAGACAGACAGTGGAGCGCTCTCCTCTCACTCTACGTCTGTGCTGCAGAGGGGAGACAGACAGTGGAGCGCTCTCTGTGCTGCAGAGGGGAGACAGACAGTGGAGCGCTCTCCTCTCGCTCTACGTCTGTGCTGCAGAGGGGAGACAGACAGTGGAGCGCTCTCCTCTCACTCTACGTCTGTGCTGCAGAGGGGAGACAGACAGTGGAGCGCTCTCTGTGCTGCAGAGGGGAGACAGACAGTGGAGCGCTCTCCTCTCGCTCTACGTCTGTGCTGCAGAGGGGAGACAGACAGTGGAGCGCTCTCCTCTCGCTCTACGTCTGTGCTGCAGAGGGGAGACAGACAGTGGAGCGCTCTCCTCTCGCTCTACGTCTGTGCTGCAGAGGGGAGACAGACAGTGGAGCGCTCTACGTCTGTGCTGCAGAGGGGAGACAGACAGTGGAGCGCTCTCCTCTCGCTCTACGTCTGTGCTGCAGAGGGGAGACAGACAGTGGAGCGCTCTCCTCTCGCTCGACGCCACGACCACGTAGCACTCGTTCACTCAAGCAGAACGTCAAACACGGTTCACACAAGAGCCACCTCCCCCCCCCCCCATGCCTCTCTCCTCCCCCCACCCCTCCCTCACCCCTCCCTCACCCCTCCCTCACCCCTCTCTCCCCCCGCTTGTTTTCCATTATGCAGGGAGATGTTATTGCATGGCATGATGAAATTGTATGTCAAGGTGCATTTCATTCAAGCCAAATACACTTATACGCAGATGCAAAAAAGAGACGTCTGTGTACACTGCAAACGCGCGCAATGTACACACACAAAAGGCACACACACGTACGCGCGCGCTACGCACAGCATGTGTGGCTCCCACGTGCATAACTTAATGGCCCTCTCCCTTTCCATTGTTCGTCGAGTCTTCTTTGCTGTGGGGTCAAAATGTCTCGCAGTAATCTAACTAGCTGCGACTGCGGGGACAATAGAAGGTCTGCCGTGAGTTCTGTCGTTACTGCTCGGCCCACCAGAGGCGGATAGGCTACAGCTCTCCACCATCAGCGCTGAACCTGCCATAATGCTATCCAACCTGACCCCGCACAGATGCGGTAAACTTAAGTGAACCGCAGTTTCGAAAGTCGACGGCAATAACCACTGCAGAATTGCTTTTAATCAACGTCTGAAATGAGGGTGACTTGAAGCGTCGCCCCATGCTGATTAAATGTAATTGTTTAATTGCCAAGTGCTGGGAACCCCATCTAAGAGGATTCCAATGGAATTATTTAATCTCCAGTCAGGAAGTAGTACACTGCAGGAAAAAAGGCGCAGGGAAAACGGAAGAAGGGAAAAGGCAAAAAAAAAAAAAAAATCAAGCAGAAAATAGCCTTGTTTTCCTTTTTGAATATGTCCCTCATTAAATATTAACTGTGGTTTACATTTAGCCCGGCTGAGAAAGTGAACAGCCCAGGCAGGGGGGTAAAAACGCACGCTACAGCAAGTGATGCTACAACTTAAAAAGAGGTCACCCTTTTTGCACAGCGGAGTGCTTTGCTCTTTCACTTTTGCATTTATCCTCTCGGATGCCACGATGGGTGTGTTTGGTTTTCACTCATAAGGTGTTCCTGGTGTTTGAACTTAGGCGTGATTCCTCTCATGCCAAAGACAGACAGACGACACCGGCTAAACATTCCACTGGTGTTGCCAGCCAGGCCTCTCATTGTGTGCAACCCGGAGGTGTTATCCACTGGAAGATTTGAGCATGAGGTCATTGTGGGCTGAGTGCTGAAGGGGAACCTCTAAGAGTTTAACTATTGCAAGATTCTCCTGGGGAAGTTTATATAGGCCCGCTCCCCTCTCATCACTGGTGGAGCCTCTGCTAATGGGGGTCTATAAACTTAAGGGGCACAGGTGCACTTCATTTGAGGTCACAGCTTTCAGACACATTGCTTGAGGTCACAGACATCCAAACCAAACCCCGCCCCCGTAAACACATTCACATACACAGACAGAACGCTTTGAGACATGCACACACACAGACAGACACACACAGACACTTTATGTACATCAAATATAACCTCTCACTGGTATTTCATCTCTATTTCCATAGTGCAGCTACTACCTACCCCTCCTCCTAGGCCAATTTAAGCTGGCGTGAGTCCCAATGCATTCAGCAGCCATATTGGCTTGGCACACGTGCCACGACGTTTCAATCTATCAGCAGAATCGATAGCTGCTGCTGCTGCTGCTCCTCCTGATATAAGTGCAGACAGAGCAGGCGTTCGTTACAGTGGAGATGGGCCCTTTGCTGTTGCATTTAGAGACACAGGGAGTAAACACAGGCATGCCATTCTGCTGATGGATGCAGTTCTCTAGCTCTCCCGAGGGAAATGTGTCTGCATCCCTCTGGTCAGAAGAAGTGTGCTTCTGTCCCCGCTCACCAGGCCACAGGGCCGGGGAGAGGAGAGGGGTGGGTGGTGGTGGTGGTGGGGAATGGGGGGCTTCTGTCCCTGCTCACCAAGCCACAGGGCCGGGGAGAGGAGGGGTGGGTGGGTGGTGGTGGTGGGGAATGGGGGTCTTCTGTCCCCGCTCACCAAGCCACAGGGCCGGGGAGAGGAGAGGGGTGGGTGGTGGTGGTGGTGGGGAATGGGGGGCTTCTGTCCCCGCTCACCAAGCCACAGGGCCGGGGAGAGGAGAGGGGTGGGGGGGGGGGGGGGGGGGGGGGGGGGGGGGAGGGATGGGGAGAGCACAGGCCTGTTCCCCCCGCAGCTGTGCCCTTATTCCCAACACCTGACCAGGGGCCCAGATGTGCACACACGGGCAGCGGCAACAATTTGAGCAATGTAAGTCCCCTGTGGGACCCCAGGCACCTGCAAAAATGTAGCCCCACTATCTAGCATGAAGGCATAATTACAGGTCTAATAAGTCTGCATCTGGAAAGAACTCGTTTAATCTATCAAAACAAAGCTAGCTAGCTAGCTAGGCTGTGGATCGGCACGCTGTGAAAATGGAGTTGCACGATCGCAGTATTTCCTCTGCACATCGTGCAAAATGTGCAAAAGGCGTAAGTACCACTTGATCCAGAAGCGTTTTCCAAATCGGTGACCCAATTAGTCATCAGGTAAACAATAACTACAGGGCAAATTGCTGTCATTTGCAGTCGAGAGCTGAATTATATATTACATATGATTTATTTATTTATTTTATTGTGCATAGGTCCTCAGGTCTTTAGGGAAATCCATTCATTTTTTTCCGAAAATGATAATGCTAAATTCTATTCACTTATATAGAACACAATCATACCTCTCTTCTGGGCCACTATAGACAAATTCAGTTTCAGTTTCACAGTTACAGAATATTGTTATGTTCTGCACTTAAGTACTGGCTAAAACATAGTACATAACTGTTTACATTTTTGTCCATTAAAAGTGACAAACTGTAACAGTGAAAAGACACTAGAAAGCAGCATCCAAGGCCTGCTGATGATTCTGAGGCTATATTTGTTATCTATTATGACTCAGATCAGTCAGGCTCTTGGTGCAGCGTGTATGCTGTATGACTGTATCGCTTGAATAGGATTGATAATCCCAATACAAACAATGCAGGCAACATTTACTGCAAACCAAGGCCAATTTCGAGGAGTGACTTCACCCAATACTCGCTGCATGCTCAAAGCACTGTGAACACAGAAAGCTATCAAGGTGAATGGTGACATCTAGTGGCAAGTAAACATACATGCAGCTGATTGATCAAAATTAAAGAGAGGGAGAGAGAGAGAGACAGAGAGAGAGAGAGAGAGAGAGAGAGAGAGAGAGAGAGAGAGAGAGAGAGAGAGAGAGAGAGAGAGAGTTTGGCATTGTTTGTGAACAGGTTACTGCTCTCTTACATAAAGCAAATTGTTTTTCCAAAATGTGTCCAAAATTAAAACAAAAACAATACAACAGAAAGTATTGCATCTATCAAATAAAGGTCATTCTGTCTGTCTGTCTGTCTGTCTGTCTGTCTGTCTGTGTGTCTGTCTGTCTGTCTGTCTGTCTGTCTGTCTGTCTGTCTGTCTGTCTGTATGTCTGTCTGTCTGTCTGTATGTATGTATGTATGTATGTACCGTATGTTATATATGTATGCATGTACAGTATGTCTGTCATATCTCAAGAACCGTTCGTCGGCTCGACTTCAAACTCAGGGAGTGCGCTTACGGGGACATGATGAAGTGCACGCGCTGCATAGTCATAACGCCACCTACTGACAACACAAAAAGCGCTTTATGACGAGAACTTTCCATCCAATCGTCTTCAAACTTGCGGAATGCACTGCTGGGACCATGACGGAGTGCAGTGCCACATTTCTGACACGTGCATGGCATAGCGCCACCTACTGGCAACACAAAAAGCGATTTATTTTGAGAGCCGTTTGTCCGATCGACTTTAAACTTGGCAGGTGCGCTGCTGGGAACCCGACAGAGTGTGGTGTCAAATTGCATGCAATTCAGACATGCACATAGTTATAGCGCCATCTACTGGCAACACAAAAAGTGGTTTATCTCGAGAACCATCTGATCGCCTTCAAACTTAGCGGGTGCGCTGATGGGGACCCGAGGAAGTGCAGTGTCCAATTTCATGCAATTTGACCAATTGGCGGGGAGCAGTGCAAGCAGGGGGAGGATGGGGTGAAGAGGGGGAGAGCATGCTGTGTGAATGGGGGGGAGGGGAGGGAGGGGAACAGGCACTGCACTAGTAAGTATAGTTGCAAATTCATAGATGGGCTTTGATAACACACATTTCAGGACTTTACATAATGTATGTTTGAAACTGTAAAACCTTCTGACAGCAGAGTGTGATAGTGATCTATTTTTACTGTAGCTGTAGAGCAGGATGTCAGTTTATGTCTTTTAACATAATAGCTGCTTCACAAAAGGTACGACACAACATGACCAGTTAATGGATGTGTAGCCTGCGTGGCATTTATTCAAGAAAAAGATGAATGCTCGTTTTGTTTGCTTTTCTACAGTAGCCCTACAGCATAGCTAAGCTAACTGATTGACAGTGAAATTACATATCTGGACCATGTTTCTACATATGGCCTGCTGACAGGCATAATTATTGCAGTGTCTGCATGGTACTTATCCATGGGCCTGAAGAGATTGTTCTCTGACCTTTTTTTCCCTCCCACCAGACACCTGGCACAGCTCTGGTAAAGCTGTCCAGTTCATACAGTATGTGACCTACATAATATCTGTGAAGCTCCTATTGTAAAAAGAGAGAGAGAGAGAGAGAGAGAGAGAGAGAGAGAGAGAGAGAGAGAGAGAGAGAGAGAGAGAGAGAGAGAGAAGACTACAATATTAAGATGTTAGCTGGATATATTTATTTATTTGTTTGTTTATTTATTGATTTATTATTATTTTGGACATGCTTTAATTATCCTTTCTGATGATGACCGTTTAGCACACACGTCACATGTGGACACTTGGAATTAAATGACTTTACACAGTACCTGATACATCCAAACATTCAAATGCACAATTGATATACTAATTATGGAATATGACAAACTGTAGTGCACAGTCTAGCTCCAGCTGATGACTGTGGAGCATTAAATTATGAACAATTCCATCCATGATAGTCTTTGCAAATTGTCTATATCCCCTCCCACGGTCACCAGCTTGTCACTGGCCAGCATGAAAGTCAGCTGCGGAGCTAATGTCGCTTGGGGCACAGCATGCTGCTAAAGGCCCTGCGGAAGCTATACTGTGGCAATGACGATACAGGAAGGGGTTAATAGCCGAGTTGAGCCACAGGAGCCAGAAGGTGACCTCGTACCAGTGGTGCTGGACGCACCGCCCTCTGCAGGCAGTGCGGATGATCATCAGTAGGGTGTATGGCGCCCAGCAGATGGCAAAAACACACACTATGATGGCCAGGGACTTTGCACATTTCTCATCCCTGGACAGACGGCTAGGCTGAGCAGCCCAGTTGGTTGAGGAGGCATCTAGTTTGCCCAGACAGGAAGAGGAGGCCTGGGGGAGTGGATATAGCCTTTTTTCAGCCAGCTTCATCCCCGACCCCCAGTGGTGGGAAAGGGGGCTGCGCTGCCTTTCCCCTGGGCCCTGGGCAGAGGCGCAGTTTGAAGGTGCACGGGGTTGGGCCTCCCTGCTGGAGTCTCCTCCTGCCTATGCTGACGTTGAAGAAAGCCAAGGAGATGAAAGGATAGAAGAACTCCAGCATGGAGGCACCCAACAGGAAATACCAAGTGTGAAGCACTCAACCTTTGGCACGAGGCTGCGTGATCCTCCCATGCACCACGTCCTGCCAGGTGAACAGAATCGGCTGCTGACTGCACATGTATCGGAGGAAGCATGTGCTAGTCTACCAGAGGGGGTGGAGTAACGACCGAGAATTGGCCAAGTAGAATTGGGGAGAAAACAGGTTTCTCATTCCCAAGTAGTCAAATGCTGCCCAAGTGCTGTCCAAGAATTCGAATACTTGGGAATGAGAACAGTGATACCATCAAATTATTAGCATTATAAACCATTTCAAAATAGCCTATATAATATTCTTCTATGCACACTAGATATGTCATCATATGTTTGCAAAATCTCTGAATTTGTGAACCCCCTGTGTCTCGGAAACGCTAACAGTGTGCTATTGAAGTGCAGTTAAGGGTGCTATTGAGTGGGAAGTCAATGAAGTACCTGACTGTCCACAACACTGTCCAGCAGGCAGCTTAGTTCAAACCTGGATACAGTATATATGCCTCTGTTCTGAAGAATCACAATCAGCGTTATTGGCCAAGTATGTACAAGGAAATTGGCTCCGGTTGGCTTAACTCTCAATGTACTCACACACAAAAGAAAAATGTATGCTCAGGCTAAAACAAACAAGAAAGACTTTGGCTGAATGACAGAGGCTTAATGAGGTACCAGGCAATAAAAACAGAGCAGTTGTCCTTATATTGTAGATTAAGCCAATCTGAATTTACATTTCTTTATTAATACTATAAAATACAGTTCAGTTCAGTACATAGAAAGTCTGTTGGTTAGGTTTCTCCTCATCATGTGAGTTGATCATGTAGGCCTATGTCATTCGCAGACATAGGTTGAGAATCAGCACATCCTTAAAATCAAACCTAATGCAATGATCTGAAGCCTTCTCTTCTAACACTGTGTAGTTAGCTTTGTTATGTGCTGTCGTCCCGTTTTACTGCCAATAATATGCACCTAATCTCATCCATTCTTCTATTTCCAAAGATGAGCTGTCTTCTCAGACTGTTGGCCGCGCTTCTCTTTCAGTGTTCAGAGAGAAATGCTTTTAGCTAAATGCTACTTGGCTGCCGGTGGCCTGTTCAGGCTATGATTGATCTCTCCAGGTTGGAGGGACCACCACGGCACGGAGGAGGATCTCTACCATCAAAGCTACCTAATTAAAGAAGTCTCTCTCTCTCTCTCTCTCTCTCTCTCTCTCTCTCTCTCTCTCTCTCTCTCGCTCTCTCTCTCTCTCTATATATATATATGTATCTCTCTCTCTCTCTCTCTCTCTCTCTCTCTCTCTCTATCTCTCTCTCTCTCTCTCTCTCTCTCTCTCTCTCTCTATGTCTCTCTCTCTCTCTCTCTCTCTCTATGCCTCTCTCTCTCTCTCTCTATATATATATACATGTATATATATATATATGTCTCTCTCTCTCTCTCTCTCTCTCTCTCTCTCTCTCTCTATGTCTCTCTCTCTCTATGTCTCTCTCTCTCTCTCTCTCTCTCTCTCTCTGTCTCTGTGTGTGTGTGTGTGTGTGTGTGTGTGTGTGTGTGTGTGTGTGTGTGTGTGTGTGTGTGTGTGTGTGTGTGTGTGTGTGTGTGTGTGTGTGTGTGTCTCTCTCTCTCTCTCTCTCTCTCTCTCTCTCTCTCATGTTATTTGTATCCATTGCTCTGATGTTAAGTGTTTGCTTGTGAAGAAAAACAGAACACTCTATGCCGAGACTCGTCTCACCTTGGAGTTAACACACATAAGGACACTGTGACCTGGCTTTTGAACAACAAACACCAACAGAAGAAGGTTCAGTGAGGCGAGCAGCTGCAGAGGTTGGAAATCTTTGTTAGCTTGTAGATGAGCGCTAAGCTAACACAGGCAGAGCTGATCAAACTGACACTGCAGATTTCGGCACACTTGTTAAGCAGTATGCTGATGCTCTATGGTTGACGTAATTCAGGCTGCAGGCCTAATTGTTGGGATTATGCGATTCTGTTGAACTGGTAATTAAGAGTGAAACTGTAAAACAAACAATACCGCCCCCATCTGGCAATGTCATGTTATAGGACCTCTGGGTGTAGAAGTGAAAGCAACTCGCCTACCACCACAGAGACCCACGGGTTCAATTCCCGGCAGCGGTACTTCCGGCTTGGTCAGACGTTCCTAGAGATACAATTGGCTGTGTCTGCGCGGGTGAGAAGCAGGTGGGGGTGTGAGGCCTTGTCGCTGCACTAGTGCCTCCTCTGGTCAGATGGGACACCTGCTCGGGGCGGGGGAGGGGAACTGGGGGGGGGGGATAGCATGATCCTCCCACGCGGTATGTCTTGTCAGGGAAACTCCTTTGCTGTCAGGTGAAAAGAAGTAGCTGGCAACTGCACATGTGTATTGGAAGAAGCAGGTGCTAGTCTACAGCTCTCCCTAGATCGGCAGAGGGGGTGGAGCAACGACCAGGACAACAGGGGGAATAGGCCAAGTACAATTTGGGAGAAAACGGGGGAAATCAGAGAGAGAGAAAGAGAGAGAGAGAGAGAGAGAGAGAGTGAAACTGCATCACAAAATGTTGTTATTAGGTGTTCTAGACTATTAATTGTCCCTTTGCATTATATCTGACTTTGGCATTTAAAATGAGGATGCTATTAAAGCAACTGGGAAAGCAGCACTCGGTCAGTCTGTCCTGAAGTTGAAATGTGACTTTTCTGTCTTGGTCATGGGGGAAGGCTATAATTAGGGGTGGCACTGGGCCTGAATGGGTCAGGACTGATTAACCTCTGCAGATGGGCACGTTTGGGACAATGAGATGGCACTGCCCCTAGCAGACAGACAATGAGATGGCACTGCCCCTAGCAGGCAGACAATGAGATGGCACTGCCCCTAGCAGGCAGACAATGAGATGGCACTGCCCCTAGCAGACAGACAATGATATGGCACTGCCCCTAGCAGACAGACAATGAGATGGCACCGCCCCTAGCAGACAGACAATGATATGGCACTGCCCCTAGCAGACAGACAATGCGATGGCACTGCCCCCAGCAGACAGACAATGATATGGCACCACCCCTAGCAGACAGACAATGAGATGGCACCGCCCCTAGCAGACAGACAATGATATGGCACTGCCCCTAGCAGACAGACAATGCGTTGGCACTGCCCCCAGCAGACAGACAATGATATGGCACCACCCCTAG
Organism: Poromitra crassiceps; assembly: GCF_964638095.1. Classification (NCBI taxonomy): domain Eukaryota; kingdom Metazoa; phylum Chordata; class Actinopteri; order Beryciformes; family Melamphaidae; genus Poromitra; species Poromitra crassiceps. Next base: position 5,235,792 of record NC_139639.1, read on the forward strand.
CAGACATACAATGAGATGGTACCGCCCCTAGCAGACAGACAATGAGATGGCACTGCCCCTAGCAGACAGACAGTGAGATGGCACTGCCCCTAGCAGACAGACAATGAGATGGCACTGCCCCTAGCAGACAGACAATTAGATGGCACTGCCCCTAGCAGACAGACAGTGAGATGGCACCGCCCCTAGCAGACAGACAATGTGATGGCACTGCCCCTAGCAATGACCTGGGATACCCACCCCTGAAAAACCCCTGTGTGTGTGTGTGTGTGTGTGTGTATGCGTGCGTGCGTGCGTGCGTGCGTGCGTGCGTGTGTGTGTGTGTGTGTGTGTGTGTGTGTGTGTGTGTGTGTGTTTTTTTACCGTGCCTCCAGTCTGCCTAAAATGGTTATGGCATTATGTTAAAGTGAGATTGTTACCTACAGTTTCCTCCCTAAAGGTCAATAGAAGAATAACCAGAGAAAATCGTTATCATATCAAAACAGTCTCATATCTTCCAGCATCAAGGCAGTATTAAAGCAGGGGTTTCAGGCTGGTGTTTTACTGTTTCAGGACTTAACAATGCTATTCACAATGCACCAGACAGAATACATTGAAATTGATTATTCCAGATTACAGTTATGACAGTAAAGAACATTTTCAAGAAATAAACTACGAGTTTACTGAGATAGCTTATGACTTTAATTATAGAATCTATAATAATCTATAATATAGATGATTAACTTTAATAATTTTTGTAACAAATTGCTGTGATCATTTTGGCAATTATTTTCACAATAGAAGTTACCATCTATTAAAAAAAAAGACTAAAACAAATATTGTTAGAAGTTAGAAAATACAAATTTTCAGAGCAAAGACAACAACTCATTATTTGTGTTACAGTATTCATTTACAGATTTATTTTATGTTTGATGTTTTTCTTCTTTTTCCCCAACTTCCTCAAGTGTGCCAATAATTGCGGATGAGAGTGCAAATTACTTAAGTTAATTTCAATTAAATACTGAATACATACAACAACGTACAAGGACAGGACACAACATAACTGTCAACACTACCACATGCTTGTGAATTAGGGCTATACAAATAAACTTGACTTGACTTGACTAACCCATAATGCCAAATGTATTCGCAGCACAATTCAATATAGTGTCAACAGACTGTTTTTTTACACAGTGCTGTCTGCCAATTATCCTCAAGCTTCATGCCCCCAAATTCAATTTTAGCCAGGGTGAGGCATTCAGCAATCATGAATCATGAATCACGAATTTTCAAGAACTAAGATACTAGGAAGAAGCAGTACAGCCTGATGTGACTCATATTCACAACAGGCTTTTACAGTGTGGTTTGTAGGCCACCACACATGGGTTCAGGGTGAGAAGAACAGGGATGAGAGCAGGAGACAGACAGGCGTGTGGCTCTGCAACATCTATGCAGGTCTACTATGTGAAGCATCATGGAGCTCATACTGTACCAGCATCACAAAATACATAAAGTTCAATCTTACAGTGAGTGGGATTTGTTGTTCAGAGGTGGAGGGGGGGACAGGTGTTGTCTTCAAAATAGTTTTATACATCTAAGCAAAACATCTTGTGGTATTAAGTGCAGAACAACTTTACAAACCTTGTTCCTCCAATCACCTATAGCCCAAGAAGCCTCTCCTATTCAGACTGCTCTATAAAGGGAATACATGATACTTCTTCCCCTACCTTTCCCTCTCTCGCTGTCTCTCTCTCCTCTCTCTGCCTGTCCCTAAAATGTCCCTGTTGGGGATTCTATCTCCTGGCTCCCTTTGAAGCAGTGGCCTCTCTTTGCCTCCATTATCTTGTCATTTGTGGGGGATTACGCTCTGGAGCGCACACAGTCCACCCTGTCGCTTAAGAACTGTGACAGCTTACAATAATTGCCGTGCTAATTAGCAGGAACTAGTGCAGTGTGCGCTTCTTTCCCTCGCCAGACCTGATTTGATGAATATGCTTTTGATTCATGTCTGCAGCGTTGGTGTTTCTATCACTTCCCAACTGTTGTGTGACACTGATCATGATGACTGATTCATATGTTGTGTGACACTGATCATGATGACTGATTCATATGTTGTGTGACACTGATCATGATGACTGATTTTATATGTTCACAAATAATACAGAGAAGGTTTCTTGAGGTTCTGGAGTGGCGTAGGGAGCATTTTACTGGAATGAAATCAATACAATAATCAGAGTGTGAAGCAAATTATGACTTTGGAAGAACATCTTCATCCCATGATGCATTTCTCTCTTGATGGAAGGAGTTTTTCCTATGGGTGGTGATGCTTCTATATATCAACAACGATTTTTTCTTTTCTTTTTTGCAACAGGGTATCGCTGCTGTTGTAATATGTAATGATAACGTGGCTTTACAACTTCTATTTTATTTGCACATGCTGTTTATTTGTAGCTATACTATTTGTTATGGGGTTTGTTTTGTCTGTATCTGGATAGCATATGGATCCATATGAGCACTGGTCTTGTCATCTAAAGAGGTGAGAGAACTGGTCACCTGTGATGAATGTTCCTGGACTTTTCTCACAGGCGCCTAAAGTGACTTGGAAGCCGTGGATTTCTCTGTCACTGCTCCTCCATCATGGATGACCTCTCGTCAACCTCTTTGTGAGAAGGTCACATATCTCAGGGGAGCTAATTGCTTGTGGTACTTCTTCAGCCCTTCATAGCCACACACACAGGATAATGCTACGTGAGAGATGATCTTCATTCTCCAAAATAAATAAATAAATCCAACCAAATATTGTCAGTTGTCACTGTCAGTCCTAGTATAGAAGCCTGGACAATTCAAACAGTTGCTGCTCTAGCCTGCATGTGCAGACAGCACTCAGCAGCGGGCAGCAAACACTTCCATCTAGTGGACAGGAGAGGAATTGGACTGCAGCGAGTTAGGTCAGGGGTTCACAACTGGTGAAGACCAGTAGGGAAATCCAACTGGATAGGCCTATAGTTGGCTCCACATTATATTTCCAGTAGAAAATTCAGCTGGTCTATTGCTTTTTTAATTTCATTTTTCCTCCACCCCCCTTTTTTGTCTTATAAAGGGTCAGGTCATACTGGGTTAATGCCAGTGGAAACCGCTGAGAGTGAAATGGTTGCTCAAGTGATCTGGTAGGCCGTCTGAGACACATGCTGAGTCTGAGACAAGACCAAGGACTGCGGGCTCCATTAGAAGAAGAAGAAGAAGAAGAAGAAGAAGAAGGCTGAAGCTCTGGCAAAAACGCACTGTCACTGACACTGTCCACGGTGCTGTATTGCTGTGTTGGTTGGTGTGGTGGTTTCAGCTGATATGCTATCTATCCCCCGTGGTGCTGAACCTCATCAATCGTTGCACATAGCGCGTGTGACGTGTCCATTGGTGCTGAAACTGGCAAATTAGGACGATAGGATAATCAGATATTTAATTTTGCCGTTGTGAATTTTAAAATCAGAATGCTCCGCCCCCTCTGTGCTGAAGCTCCGCCCCTTCTGAGCGACCTCCCGTGGATCCGTCCAACACCCAAGGAGGAGGCCCACTGTGATAACAGACAGGTCACATGATCACCCAAGCAGCTGTCAGCTGATTGACATGATCAGATTTCACGTGTGGAGTCTCTGAGACTGTTGTGCCATAACAACTCAGCCAACACAAGTTGTGAGTTTATTTCAAAATGCCTAACTAACTGTACGTCCGTTTCATTTGTATTGACGAGATTATTAGCCCCCATATAGTAAAATGCATTCGCCTAATGGTAATGTACCGGTAGCATAATGTATAATTTTGCTCCATGTGGCCGCGAAGCAGCGATTATACTCTGCTTTCCAATGCCCCCGCCCACTATTTTACCATCTGCATAATGTTATTTGTCGCGCTGTGTAGTTAGTTTACGCTAACTTTAACGTCCACTTGACCCTCATTAAGGAGTTGAATGGGCGCACAGTAGGATCACGTTAAAAGTGGTGATGGATCCAGGCAAACTTGAGGAGCAGCTACTCCTCTATGCCAAAGAAGGCAAATCTTGCCATATTCAGAAGCTGCTGGAGCACAGGGTCGACGAAAGCAACTTTCGCTTCAACATCAACTGCAGATGTAAGTGAAATTAACCCCAAAAATAAACCAGTGCTATTTACCTGGCTAGCATGACGTCACCCTGCTGTCACTGTAGCTAGGAGCAAAGCCAGTACAGGATGGACGCCCCTCCACCTGGCCTGTTATTTTGGACACAAGGATGTTGTGGAGGAACTACTCAAGGTGAGAAGATGACAGATTGTATACATCTGAATTGACTCTGTATTGAACTGGTGCATAATGTATGTTGTGCTGGAAGTCATGTTTTGTCAATGTATTTACAGGCTGGAGCAGATGTGAATTTGCAGAATACCATGGGTGACACGCCTCTGCACAAAGCGGCCTACACTGGAAGAAAGGTGAGGAACATCCCTGTCAGCTTCTGTAGCTATTGTAATGAGAGGTGCAGTCTGCATTGTCACTATTCCTATTGAGGCTTTTGAGAGATGCCAAAAATGAACAAGTCGGAGGTTCTCAAAAGTGGGGCCCCCAAGGACCCCCAGGGGGGTCTATGGGGGCTATTCACTATAATGTTGTATGACTCTTTTGCTCATGGGCTTTATACACCTTCTGTAATAAAACATCTAAAGCAATCTCACCGCACGGGGGACCTTGGGACAAGATCTTATCAAATGCGGGTCCTTGGTTTTAACTTGTCATTTTGATGTGAAAAAAGTTTGAGAATCACTCTGGCGGAGGTGTGATGGACAGCTTCTCGTCCTTTTCAGTAAACAATCAACTTATTGACATTGGACTCTATAGGAGGTGGTTCTGCTGCTGCTGCGGTACGATGCCTGTGCCAACATCATCAACGGAACGGCCCAAATCCCCAAAGACGTCACGGAGGATGACGAAATCATCACCATGCTGGAGGGTATGAAATGATGATGATGAAGGGGGGCTAAAAAAAGCAATGACTGATGGTCTCTCATTACCGTAGGTGAGCTGGCCTGGTTCTTAAAACACTGCTTGGTTTGTGCAGCTGCAGAGAGAAGAGAGGAGCGGAGGCGTGAGGAGAAGCTTCTGGAAGCAGCCAGAGAGGGAGACTTGTCCATCCTGTCTAAGCTGGTGAGCATCTGACCCTCTGTTCAACCGCTTGGTGGTAAAATATAGACGCTGCCTTTCATTAAGATGGGAATATTCTCCATTGAGCACATACTGTACAGTACAGCAGAACCTCACATCAACACTTTCTCCTGTTTCCCCTGCTTGCTGAAGATGTCACCTAGTAGTTCCAGGCATCTGAGGACACGCTCTCAATCTTCTAAATGGTGTCAGTTTGGATGTTTGCCAGATGTGTTTCCTGTAAATATGGCTGGGCAATATGGACCAAAAATCATATCTCACTATTTTTAGTCTGAATGGCGATACACGATATTGGTGTTTTCTACAAAGTGGGCTAAATGTTCAGCTGTACCCAATTTCCCCTCCAAGCACTTTTTTTTTTTATTATTAAAACAAGACTTTGTTTTAATAAAATAAAATGTAAAGACAGGGTTTCCTTCCTGACTTGGTGCTTTCACAAAATATTTACACAATGACATTTCTGATAAATACTCAAATCAGTCATGTGGATATAATGACTAAGTGGGTAAAGGCAAATAATAGAACAGCTAGAACATCCTGGTAAGTTCAGAAAATGCCTTTAAAACCAGGAAAAGACAGCACTTATGCCATATTACAATAAAAATGTAAGGTGATATCTAGTCTCATGTCACAATATCAATTTAATATCGATATGTTCTCCAGGTCCATCTGTAGATGTGAAACATCAGTAAATGTCGAGCTCTTCTGCCTCGCTAACTTGTCGACTCTGATTTTCAATTATTCAGCTCAGCAAAACCGAGCCTCCAGATATCCACTGCAGGGATTTGGTGGGGAATACGCCCTTACACTGTGCAGCCTACAGGGGGCAGAAGCGGTGCGTGCTGAAGCTGCTCAAGTCTGGAGCCAGTCCCAGCATCAAGAACATGAACGGTAACTTTCCAGCTTTTATCAGATGTCATCCACCTCTTGATTATTACGCCTGATGATGCTTTGTCTACATTAGTGCAGCTCATGTGTAGGATCATTGTTTTCAAAGCAGTTATGTGAACCTGCACGTGGTACAGTACACATCCTCTGTTATGTTATCTTATTTGTCTGGTTAGCGGATGATGAGTTATTGTGCGGCTGGTTCTGTTGCAGACCAGACGGCGTTTGACCTCGCCCGTAGTGATGAGCTGAGACAGATTCTGGCAGCCTATCGTGACAAGGTGAGGGGCGGGTTGTTCCATCTTTGAGGGACGGGGGTGCTAAATCACACATTGTCAAATCATGGAGGGGGGACTGTGTGAGAAGTGTTGGAGAAGTCTGACAACTATGGTGTTTTTCCCAAAAGGATTTGAGCAATGGGGTGCAGAGGTTTGAAGGCCTTCTTTGGAAGGTACATGTGATATATTAATGTACTACACTGGTTACAATATATTCAACTGACAGCTTCTTCTTTTTTACAAATATGTGTTGTTGACTCCATCTTCCTCTGACAGAGCTCACGCTTTCTTGGATGGCGGTCCCACTGGGTGGTCATCGAGGATGGAAATATATCCTGGTACCACAGACAGTGAGATATCTTTACTAAACTTACTTAAAGTAAACCAAATAAATGCTTAGTATGAGCATACTGTACATATGCAAAGTGGAAGTCGATGTAGAAGTTATTTGTGTATCCCCTGCGTTCTTGCTGTGCATAGCTCTTTCTTTAAGTAGTAACTTGTTCTCTCATCAAAGGAACTTCCAGACTATTCCCTGTAACCTTCAACAACTCTCGGTTTCTCCAAACAATTCTTCTCGGAGATAGAGCCACAGTGCAGCCATAGAGATAGAGCCACAGTGCAGCCATAGAGATAGAGCCACAGTGCAGCCACAGAGATAGAGCCACAGTGCAGCCACAGAGATAGAGCCACAGAGATAGAGCCACAGTGCAGCCATAGAGATAGAGCCACAGTGCAGCCACAGTTCGACAAGCGAGAGATAACAAAAGTGGAACTTGAACAATGGCTACCTCCGCGGGTAGATGACTGCACTAGTGCCTTGTTTTGTACAGGATGTATCTGGGCTCTGGTGTTACGTTAAAATATGTCTGTATGCCTGTTTTAGTGCTTTTTCATCTGTTTTTCCAGAGCTGATGCGCTGGCAGGTGTCAGAAAGCAGGGCAGCAAGACTCTCACACAAGCCTACTGTTTGGTACGTTGACCTTTGAACTACCCTACAAGGATGTCCGGTCTTCAAACGCTGGGAGTCGTGATCACATTCTATAGAGAGCCAAAGGGGAACGTCACTTCCTGCTTCAGAGATTTTCATCCGCCATTTATTTTCCCATAGACATTTCGTAAAATGCTTATAAAAATAGTTTTACTTGTTCAAACCAAACGGTACAGATATATTTAGAAACGGGAGAGATCGCGTAACATTTCACTCGGACCAAAATGTTAAAAAAAAATGCCGGTTTAAAGAAAATATTTAAGTTTTGGTCTGAGTGAAATGTTCTATGGTCTCTCCCGATTCTAAACATAGCTGAACCGTTTGGTTTGACCAAGTAAACCTATTTTTATAAGCATTTTACGAAATGTCTATGGGAAAATGAATTGCAGAAGAAAATCTCTGGTACAGTGCTGAAGCAGGAAGTGACGTTCACTTTGCCTCTCTATAACACGTTAGAACACGGCTCTCTCGAATACTCGATTCTGATTGGTCAATCAACAATATTCACCGGTCATTATTTCTCGACAACCGACCGCTGCTCTGCCACACCTGGATTAATCAGTTGATAAGAGCATTTTGTCCGCAGACGCTACTAATTAGGCCAACCAGTTGCAGCTGTGGTGTCTTGTGTGCCAATTACGAATGAAACCGCTTTGTGTTGAAAACGCTATTAAAAAATCTATTTGAATAATTATTTTTGTCAGATTATTGAATGATTTAGTTGTAGGCCGTGTTCTAAGCGGGATAATGTATACTGAGCCGGTGATTACTGGAAATAATGACCTTCAGGTGAATATTAAGCCCTCCGCTGCGCGTCGGGCTAAATCATTCACCTGTCGGTCATTATTTCCACAGTAATCACCGGCTCAGTATACATTATCCCTTACTTATACAACAGGTAGTTCCGGCCGAGCAATTTGATTGGACAAGAGGGATCCTACGAGTGCCTATATTTCATGATAATGCACTGGCGCTTCACTGTGTGTAGATCACTCCGCTTCACAGCTGCTCTAATCAACAAAATGCTTCACAGCTGTAGAGTAGACAGTAGTAAAGTAGACAGCCTGCAGTTAATTAGGCTGATTAGGCTACATTTTCTGCAAAGGGAAAGCTGGGGGGACTATTTTTGTTGGCGGAGGAATAAATACAGAAATCATCTATTTTCTCAGCTTTTTGTCATTTTTTTAATCAGCTTTGTTTAACACTTTGAGTGCCACGGCCCTTGGGCAAAAGGTGCTGTACTGTGCCACATATAACGCAAATGCATTTTAAAACAGTCATATAATTTCTTTAATAATTACTATGTAAACACTGAACACGCACAAATAACGATGAGACTCTCTTCTATCACCTGCAAAAAAAAGTTTATTGATCCCATTTTCCGTTCTTTAGTTATGAGCCGGAGAAGATAGCTTGATTAGACCAAAAACAGCCCTTTTTTTCTACGAGCTGAGATAATGACCCTTTTGTGAAAGGAAGCATTTCAAGCACATCATTGACTTATTGCTAATATTTTCTGATGTAATGCTGCAGCTGCCTGGGTCTGTTGTATGCTGTAGTGTCCTGCGTGCCCCACCTCCCCCCCCCCCCCCCCCCCCCCCCCCCCCCGTTGTGGGAGGAGTAGCTCTCTGCTCTGCTCTGCTCTGCTGTGAGTGCGTTTGCTCTGCGTGTGCTCAGCAGTGAAAAGTCCGCTAGATGCAGCTTTTTTACAGCCGCGTGTATGTCACCAGCTTCCAGTTGAGAACTCCACGGCTGATCATGCGAATGGGCTGTTGCAGCGGACACGAGGTGCTCAATTGTGACAGCAGATTGGCTGCTGCAGGGGCACAGCTACGTTATGCTTCAATGAAGCAGCTGCATACGGACGGATGCGATGCGATTTCCTTTTCCACAACGACTTCTTCTGTGTGTTTAACTATACTTTCTCTCATCTGGAGTGCGCTGTCGCCACCTAAGGGTTCTGTAAAATAGGTTAGACACATTCAATAGCTCTCATATTGTAAGAGGCGATGTAAGAAGCTGAGATCGACCCCCCCCTGTCAAAAAAACAATTTCGAGTTATTGACGCCATTTGGCGTCGCTGGCACTCTACGGTAAATTTCTAATGACGCCATATGGCGTCGCTGGCACTCAATGTGTTAATAGAACTGTTGTATAAAAGCAATATCACACTCGAGGTCGTGCATTGTTGTCTAATATTGGCACTGCTGTGATTATCTACGGCACTCGGCCTGCGGCCTCGTGCCTGCGACCGAATCACAGCAGTGCCAATATTAGCCAACAATGCACTCCCTCTCGTGTGATATTGCTTAAATAGTTTTTGACATCTAGTGCTGTAGCCATAACGACGGTCTATAAGTCATTTTGTCTGTGTACTTCCAGGTCAAACCATGGGATAATTGCTTCTTCACGCTCAGGTGCTTTGATGACACTGTCCAGTATTTTAAGGTCTCCTCAAAGACGAATTCAGTGGCAACAAGAAAAGTGAGTTGAGATTCACCTCATACCCCCGTATAAGTTGACTGATTTGTGTGGGTGTCTCTGGGTGGGTGGGACACACTGATGTTGACGTGAGTGGTGTCTGTCCATTTAGAGATGGCTGGATGCTTTGGAAGAGCATTCAGCCTATAGCACCCGCCACTGTACCCAGGAGCAGATGATGGATCATGAAGAGGGCGATGGGACTATGGCGATGGGGAACCTGACACAAGCTCTCCAGGTAAACCTGAGCTCCAGAGCTTAGGAAAAAGCATAGTGCAATGGAGTCACATTCACATCTCGCATGTCAGTTGTGCCTTTTTTCTATTTTATAGAAGTCATTTCTGTGGTCTGTTGAGCTGCTTTGCACTGAATGTCTGCCTTTACTCTTCCAGGAAGCTGATGCCTGTCAGCAGAAATTGGAGGGTGAAGTGTGTATATTTCTCTCCATGGTGAAGAATGAGGAGAATTATGGTGAGTCTTGGACTTTATCAACCATCTTTTCACTTGATGAAAGTCATATCATCCCCGTCCTACTGTCGCTAATTCACAATGTCCCAGAGTTTTTTGTTTGACCTTTTTTGGGTGGCTTCTTTTTTACTATTGCAAATCTTTTTTTTTTTAATATTTTATTTTCAATTTTAACAATATATATCAACAAAAATGAACAAGCTCAGACATGGTAATGGAAAACAAAAAACAAAAAAAATACATGTATATATATCAACAGTTATCATAATGTATAGCACTACCATCCATATAAGGTGCTCATACTTGTAAGAGATGTCGCGCATGGGGTCCCACGGCGTCCAACAGAAGTCACCCACCGCCCCTAACCTCGTGGAGGTAGGCTAGAAACGGGTCCCAAATAGTTCTCGACTTTCTTAAGTGAGTTGGTTCTCAACGATCTGAGCCTCTCCATCCTTACAACAGAGATCATGTCCGTCAACCACAGTTGGAGAGAAGGTGAAGAGGGGGACTTCCATTCTTTCAGAACTATTGCAAATCTTGTCAGTTGGAATTTTGTGGTAGTGTATATCTGCCCTGATGACAGATTTCTGTTGTTGTTGTCTTTCTTAGCGTTGGCTGCCCCTCTTCTCCTGAAAGCTAAGGAGACCAGTGAGCTCTCCGGTGAAACATGTGCTGGTCTCCAGCTGTGCCTGGGACTGCTGTCCAAACAAGAGGAGGTAGAGTCACATCTTCACACTTGTTGTTGTTGCTTTTTGGTGTCTCTTTTATTAGATCATGTAAGCAAAGAGAGACGGGAACAATCGGGAGAGAGACCAATCACATGTGACAAAGGTCTTCGGCCGGATTCCAATTAAGGACCTTGCGATTACATGTGAGGTTCCTCAGTCCACTAATCCACCCACCGGATCTTCATAGCATTCTGCACACATACTGTAAAGCTGTGTTCACACCAAGATATTTATTTTTCGCTCTGTCGCTCGATTCAACCCTTTGGAATCGCTCTGTCGCTGTTTAAATCGCTCGTCAACAGGCACACGAATTGACGGACATATGGGGGCTATAACGTTACGCAATGTCATGATGTTTGTCCACTACAAGCCACCGTAGTTGTTTACAAGCTAAGCCTATCAGCGTGCTCCTGTCAATGCGGTTTGTTGCCACACAATAAACCAGCGGTTTGTTCCAAGCCAGTGTGATCCTTGACTCACTCTCACACGGCAGCCAATCAGCGTTGAACAGCGAGCGACTGATGCCAGCGTAATTTCGCTCGAGTTGGGATATTTCATCTCGGGCGACGAGCGTATTTTCGCCCTATCGCTCTGTCTCTGTCGCTCGGACGCCCAGCGATTTTTCTCCCGGGCGAATATACGCTCAATCACTCGTTTGCATTGACTTTGTATGTAAACTCGATGCCAGCGAAAAACTTTAATAGGTCGGTGTGAACGCAGCTTAAGAGCCAAGGAGCCTTTGTGACGCTTTTGTCTGATATATACATTACACTCATAACATAGAACCTTTCCTACCCCGCTGTGCTTAATAAACAAGTCATTTTACAGACATGCATGAGTGAGCATGTACTGTATAAATAAATACATCTTCATTCATACACGCCCCCACCCACGTGCTGCTTTCCTATTGGCCAATTCATTTATATTGAATGGTTTATAAAAATCCTCTAGTCCCTCCCCCTTACGATAGCCCCTTCTTACCGTACACCGGCTGTGTGGAGAAGCAGATGGGATTGTGTGTGTGTGTGTGTGTGTGTGTGTGTATCCCCCCTCCACCACTCTCCACCTGTCCTATAGTGGCTGTGCTGTGCCCTTGGGGGCGGAGTAGACTAGTGTGGTCATCACTGGCATGTCTGTAGGAAGGACACAGGCAAGATCCGCTTTTATGCTTAGGTCTGCACTCAGCTTGCAGATCAGCGCAGACACACACACACACACACACACACACACACTCTCTCCTGCTCTAGGGGAAGGCTGTGCATTGAGCAAGGCAACTGAAGCGCGTGCATATTCACAGGCTCAGCTGGAGCGACGCATGTGTTGAGTCTCACACGTTAAAAATACACACACTCAAAGGCACAGAGTTCCACGGGCCAGCAGAGCATCCGAGCACAGGAGAGAAGGTCCTCAGCCAGCATCTGCACAGGTACAAAATCAAGCAGCTGTTCTCATCTGCTATTCTATTCTCTGCTCTCTGCTCTCTTCTCATCGCTTTTTCATTGTCATTTTGAACAACTGGCCGGGTTTGTAACGGACTGGTTGTCCCTGAAGGCGTTGCTTAAGGTTTTTTGCACTTGAGACTAGAGTGGATTTGCTCCAGTATTGTTTATTTTGTTGTTGTCTGTTAGCATGAGCTATTCATCAATATGCTGAAGTCATTCCTATAGTTTTAACAATCTTGATTTTCAGTGTGAAATTGAGCAGCATGCATGAAGTGATACTGAACCTTTCCTTAATGTATCATTTTATATCGCTTTTACTGTCATGGATTTTGTCAGCCGGGCACTCGATACTGTACACTGTAATTAGATTATACTACATGTTTTGAGATGGTGATAATTGAAGTTAAGAAAATGTATCATGAGTTGTAACACGGAATGTTTGTGTTTAACCTTTCTACAACAGAATGGTCACTCATACATATTTTTGTCTCATTACAAATGTATTTTTAAAGTGAAAGTCTGTCAATTGCTGACATTCTGCCCAGTGATTGCTTGTTATGAAGCCAGAGCCATCAGATTGAAAACTATACTTTGATTAAGGCAGGGATTAGGATTATTATGTCGTTTTATGATGCAACTAAAATTTGTCAAGGTAAAAACAACTCGTGGCCGTGCTTACTACACAAAATACACTGAATTCAGAATACATTTGATACAGATTAACCATGTTTTTGAAAGTCATATGAACTTATTATGCCCAACAATGTCCCCTTAGCCCGTTTACACATGGATGCGTGCATTGCTTCAAACCACAATAACCAAGTATAGATTAGCAACAGCTGCTGTCCTGTCATGAGGAACATCCTAATGCTGACACCACCTAAGATGAGGATCACCTAAGGGTGCTGCTGCCTGGTGCAGCAGGTTATATGATAAGGAGGAGATGTCTTTGATAAGCATGATAGCAGTCTGGAGACACCACACTTGACTAACTGGATTATATTCTCTACAGTGCTGAGATTTGCTCCATAGACAGTATTAGCCTAATCCCACCTTCCCACTGTCCTGGCAGATAGTTGGCACAGCACAGATGCTAACTGCTCTGTTTCTGCTGCTTCAACGTGCGTTTTCTACACAGTTTACGTGTGATGGCATTGTGCTATGACTGGCTGGGGCCGGTGCGTAATAGACCCTTTTCACGGGGGCCATTTTGTGTCAAAAAGGCAGGATAAACACAGGTGCAAGCAACACACTAATGAGGGTTTCCAAATTCGAATCATGGAAGTTGGCAAACCCTCATTAGTGTTTTGCTTGCACCTGTGTTTACCCTGCCTTTTCGACACAAAATGGCCTCCGTGGGAAGGGTCTATTGGGAAGCATGACTCATAGCAGGGGAGGGTTTTGCATGGCTACACTGTGCATGCGAGGAGAGTGTGATTGCTTGTTGACTGCATTGTCTAAGTCTTTGACGTGGAGATGTCCGTCTGCAAATAGGCCATGTTGGGCAGAAACCTCGTTGGGGGTGTGACAGTTCTTCTGACCTTCTTGGTGTTTCTCATCAGGTAGGCCCACACCTGTCGAGAAAAGAGATGGAGGCTTAGACCATGCGAGCAAGCACTTAAGTGGTGACATACAGCTAAGCAGATCTGTCACTTTGCATTGCATTGCATTCTCCCAGTCCCCAAATGTACTTAGCCAATGTCCCCTGCCTAAGCAGCCCCCCCCCCTGTCGTTGCTCCACCCCCTCTGCCGATTTGGGGGGAGGGTTTGGACCCTCTCGCATGCCTCCATGTGGAGTCGCCAGCCACTTCTTTTCAGCGTTCTTGCGTAGCGTGTGCGGAAGAACATGTTATTCCCCCCAGTTCCCCTCCCCCTGAACAGAAGAGGACCCCATAGAGACCCCATAGAGACAGTCCGCATGTCTGGGAACGCCCATACAGGCTCTAGGAACGCCCACAATAGACACTGGGTTAGCCTGGGGGCGGGGTCAGGGTGGGGTAAATTCCCCCGTTCTATCCATTCAGCAAAGTTAGAATTTAGCTGATAGCCCAGCCCAGGCAGACACGATCGGGGATTTAACCACCGCAGTAAACGCACATCTGAGCAGACGTCTTGTGTTCTGCTCTAGAAGCCCCAAACCTGTAGTTTAGAGCCACAGCACCGTCTTTTGGTGAGTCAGCCCATTGAGATATATGGGCGTTCCCAGACATGCGGACTGTCTATGACGAGACAACCTATACCCTTGTCCGGCTTCCCACCCGCACACATGCCGGCCAATTGTGTCTGTAGGGACACCCGACCAACGGGGGCGCAAACCTGTGGCCCTCATGTTGGTACAGTAGGTGAGGGAATGGACTGCTGCACCCCCCCAGGCGCCCGCTGACCCCCCTTCTCTTATGGGGTCAACTCTGTGCCAGAGACCTGAGGAAGGGCCCATTCTACCCCATATTTGGGGATTCTGACCTTTTAGCCAAGGCTGTGTTCTTTTGCATGTTTTTTTTTTGCGGGGGGTTCCTATGTGGAGGAAACCTCAGGGGAGCACGGGGAGAACATGCAAGCTCCACACAGAAAGGCGCTTTTTGACAAGCCCACCTGGGCTGTAGGCACCACTGAGGACATGGGAATGGGGACACGCCCCCAGATCTCCCCAGGCGGGAATCGAACCCGGGACCTTCTTGCTGTGAGGCGACATGCCCAAAGGGTGTGTTCTTCTTACTATGGACCAAAAGAAAGACACCAGTTGTCCTTTGAAAAGGTTGTATAATGCTTAATGCTTTGTATAGTCAGCTAGCATGTTTGCCTCCAAGATGAACTTCCCATTCAGCAGGGGAAACAAATGGTGAAGTAAAAGAGTCAAAAGCTAAGCCCTTTGGGGTCTGGGCCAAGGAGCAGCATCTCTCTCAGGCTTCAGACTATAGCTCACACAGCCTCAGCATCTCTCTCAGGCTTCAGACTATAGCACACACAGCCTCAGCATCTCTCTCAGGCTTCAGACTATAGCTCACACAGCCTCAGCATCTCTCTCAGGCTTCAGACTATAGCACACACACAGCCTCAGCATCTCTCTCAGGCTTCAGACTATAGCACACACACAGCCTCAGCATCTCTCTCAGGCTTCAGACTATAGCACACACACAGCCTCAGCATCTCTCTCAGGCTTCAGACTATAGCACACACACAGCCTCAGCATCTCTCTCAGGCTTCAGACTATAGCACACACACAGCCTCAGCATCTCTCTCAGGCTTCAGACTATAGCACACACACAGCCTCAGCATCTCTCTCAGGCTTCAGACTATAGCACACACAGCCTCAGCATCTCTCTCAGGCTTCAGACTATAGCACACACAGCCTCAGCATCTCTCTCAGGCTTCAGACTATAGCACACACAGCCTCAGCATCTCTCTCAGGCTTCAGACTATAGCTCACACACAGCCTCAGCATCTCTCTCAGGCTTCAGACTATAGCACACACACAGCCTCAGCATCTCTCTCAGGCTTCAGACTATAGCGCACACACAGCCTCAGCATCTCTCTCAGGCTTCAGACTATAGCTCACACAGCCTCAGCATCTCTCTCAGGCTTCAGACTATAGCACACACACAGCCTCAGCATCTCTCTCAGGCTTCAGACTATAGCTCACACAGCCTCAGCATCTCTCTCAGGCTTCAGACTATAGCACACACACAGCCTCAGCATCTCTCTCAGGCTTCAGACTATAGCTCACACAGCCTCAGCATCTCTCTCAGGCTTCAGACTATAGCTCACACAGCCTCAGCATCTCTATCAGGCTTCAGACTATAGCTCACACAGCCTCAGCATCTTTCTCAGGCTTCAGACTATAGCACACACAGCCTCAGCATCTCTCTCAGGCTTCAGACTATAGCTCACACAGCCTCAGCATCTCTCAGGCTTCAGACTATAGCACACACAGCCTCAGCATCTCTCTCAGGCTTCAGACTATAGCTCACACACAGCCTCAGCATCTCTCTCAGGCTTCAGACTATAGCACACACAGCCTCAGCATCTCTCTCAGGCTTCAGACTATAGCTCACACAGCCTCAGCATCTCTCTCAGGCTTCAGACTATAGCTCACACACAGCCTCAGCATCTCTCTCAGGCTTCAGACTATAGCTCACACAGCCTCAGCATCTCTCTCAGGCTTCAGACTATAGCTCACACACAGCCTCAGCATCTCTCTCAGGCTTCAGACTATAGCTCACACACAGCCTCAGCATCTCTCTCAGGCTTCAGACTATAGCTCACACAGCCTCAGCATCTCTCTCAGGCTTCAGACTATAGCTCACACACAGCCTCAGCATCTCTCTCAGGCTTCAGACTATAGCACACACAGCCTCAGCATCTCTCTCAGGCTTCAGACTATAGCACACACACAGCCTCAGCATCTCTCTCAGGCTTCAGACTATAGCACACACACAGCCTCAGCATCTCTCTCAGGCTTCAGACTATAGCACACACACAGCCTCAGCATCTCTCTCAGGCTTCAGACTATAGCACACACACAGCCTCAGCATCTCTCTCAGGCTTCAGACTATAGCTCACACAGCCTCAGCATCTCTCTCAGGCTTCAGACTATAGCACACACACAGCCTCAGGATCTCTCTCAGGCTTCAGACTATAGCTCACACACAGCCTCAGCATCTCTCTCAGGCTTCAGACTATAGCACACACACAGCCTCAGCATCTCTCTCAGGCTTCAGACTATAGCACACACAGCCTCAGCATCTCTCTCAGGCTTCAGACTATAGCACACACAGCCTCAGCATCTCTCTCAGGCTTCAGACTATAGCTTACACAGCCTCAGCATCTCTCTCAGGCTTCAGACTATAGCACACACACAGCCTCAGCATCTCTCTCAGGCTTCAGACTATAGCACACACAGCCTCAGCATCTCTCTCAGGCTTCAGACTATAGCACACACAGCCTCAGTATCTCTCTCAGGCTTCAGACTATAGCACACACACAGCCTCAGCATCTCTCTCAGGCTTCAGACTATAGCTCACACACAGCCTCAGCATCTCTCTCAGGCTTCAGACTATAGCACACACAGCCTCAGCATCTCTCTCAGGCTTCAGACTATAGCACACACAGCCTCAGCATCTCTCTCAGGCTTCAGACTATAGCACACACACAGCCTCAGCATCTCTCTCAGGCTTCAGACTATAGCACACACAGCCTCAGCATCTCTCTCAGGCTTCAGACTATAGCACACACACAGCCTCAGCATCTCTCTCAGGCTTCAGACTATAGCTCACACAGCCTCAGCATCTCTCTCAGGCTTCAGACTATAGCACACACAGCCTCAGCATCTCTCTCAGGCTTCAGACTATAGCTCACACAGCCTCAGCATCTCTCTCAGGCTTCAGACTATAGCTCACACACAGCCTCAGCATCTCTCTCAGGCTTCAGACTATAGCACACACAGCCTCAGCATCTCTCTCAGGCTTCAGACTATAGCACACACACAGCCTCAGCATCTCTCTCAGGCTTCAGACTATAGCACACACACAGCCTCAGCATCTCTCTCAGGCTTCAGACTATAGCTCACACACAGCCTCAGCATCTCTCTCAGGCTTCAGACTATAGCTCACACACAGCCTCAGCATCTCTCTCAGGCTTCAGACTATAGCTCACACACAGCCTCAGCATCTCTCTCAGGCTTCAGACTATAGCACACACACAGCCTCAGCATCTCTCTCAGGCTTCAGACTATAGCTCACACACAGCCTCAGCATCTCTCTCAGGCTTCAGACTATAGCTCACACAGCCTCAGCAGGGCTTAAAATAGCTGCGTTTGTGCTCAAGCGAGAGGATGCAGTGAGACAGAGAGG
Source organism: Poromitra crassiceps (assembly GCF_964638095.1). Classification (NCBI taxonomy): domain Eukaryota; kingdom Metazoa; phylum Chordata; class Actinopteri; order Beryciformes; family Melamphaidae; genus Poromitra; species Poromitra crassiceps. The sequence continues at coordinate 5,254,083 of NC_139639.1, forward strand.
GAGGAAGAGAGTCACACAACAAAGCGTTCCATTCCTGGATGGGCTCTGAAGTGCCCAGGATAGGGAGTGTTGACGCAGGCTCATTGACTTGACGCAGTACAGTCACGTAAACGAGAGGCTCCGTTTGAGTGGGGCCTCGCGAGGACAATCGTTTTATGGACGTGCATTTCAAGTTGATTGAATGGTTGAATGAATATTGGCCAATGTCTTAAGTGTTTCTGCTGCTCTCCATGGGAAGCGCATTGCACAGGTTATATTTAGCCAAATTGGCAGCGACAGTAGTCACGGCAGCACAAACCATTTTAGACTAGGTTCATGCTGAAGCATAAACTGTGCTGTTGAGATGTTGTTTCTGACAAGATTATATATATGTTGTTTCTGACAAGATGATATATACAGTGGAATCCGCTTATAGTGATCACGGTTATAGTGATCAACCGCTTATGTTGATCAAAAAGCTTGGTCCCGAATTTCCAATACACATGCTGTTTAGATAATGTGTTTATAGTAATCGATACTCCGCTTACAGTGATCATTTTGGGCCTTGTCTCATCTGAGAACCATGGGGGGGAAAAGGTAACCCTTTATTTTACAGGTTCCTAACAATGTATGAACTATTTGTAATTAGACATGAACACCAATGTAATGTAATTGCACAGTAATTACATCTAATTACATTGGTGTTCATGTCTGGTGTTCACATTGAGCTGCAGCAGCCTGCCCGCACAGCGGGTGAGCCTAGGAATCGATTTCTACTAATAATATAATAATTCCAAAACTTTAAAAGCAAAACAATTTTTTTGGTTTGAGTGAAATGTTATGGTCTCTCCTGAGATTTTCGCTGGCGGAACACCGCACTATTAATAGTAGTCATCATCGGTGATGTCATAAATCAAATAGTAACATCAGTGACATCACACAGCTGGTGGTATAAATAGGACCAGTAGATGGTAGGAACCAGAGCTCTTCCCTTGCTACAAATCACAGAAGTAGTAGTATAAACCAGAAGCACTGGTTCACTCATATCTCTCCATAGCTAAGTCATCCCATGACCTAAGAGTCAACTTCCAGACAGTCGAAGTACCCTGTGCTCCTGAACTCCTGGACTCTTCCCTGAATTGATCGTTGCCACTCGTAAGAATCCAAACACATCTCAAACACCTTGTTCTGTGTATAGATATGTCTGCTGCCAGCTGGCTCATATCTGAAGAGCAGTTCCGATGTCCCATCTGTCTGAATGTGTTCACCGATCCGGTCTCCACACCATGTGGACACAACTTCTGCAAAACCTGTATCGCACATCACTGGGATGTCAATGCCCCATGCCGTTGTCCCATGTGTAATGGGTGTTTTGACAGAAGACCTAAGCTGCTGGTCAATACTTTCATATCTGAGATGGCTGCTCAGTTCAGGAAAGCAGTGAGTAGTAGGCGTAAGACAGAGGCTGAAATTCGGCAGATGATCCAGGAGAGACAATTGAAGATTCAGGAGATCCAACACTCGGTAGAGTTCAGCAAGGAAGATGCAGACCGAGAGATAGCAGACAGTGTGCGGGTCTTCACCGCTCTGAGGCAGTCTGTGGAGAGAGGCCAGGCTGAGCTCGTTGAGATGATCGAAGAGAAGCAGAAAACGACCGAGAAAGAGGCCGACGGCTTCATCAAAGAGCTGGAACAGGAGATCTCTGAGCTGATGAAGCTAAGCGCTGAGGTGGAGCAGCTCTCACGCACTGAAGACCACCTCCACCTCCTCCAAATGTTCCCATCCCTGAAGACTCCTCCACACACCAAGCACTGGACAGAGGTCAGTGTCGTCCGCTCATCATATGGGACTGTGAGGAGAGCTGTGGAGAAGCTCAGTAGAAGTATGGAGAAGCTGTGTGCTGATGTTGCGCTGAAGAGGGTCCAGCAGTATGCAGTGGATGTGACTCTGGATCATGATACAGCACATCTTGGTCTCATCTTGTCTGATGATGGGAAACAAGTAAAAGATGGTGGTAATGTATGGATGGATCTCCCAGACAACCCAAAGAGATTTGATCATTGTACCTGTGTCTTAGGAAGGCAGAGCTTCTCTTCAGGAAGGTTTTACTACCAGGTGCAGGTTAAAGGCAATACTGAGTGGGATTTAGGAGTGGCCAGAGGGTCGATCAACAGGAAGGGAGACATCTCACTGAGCCCAGAGGACGGCTTCTGGACTATAATGATGAATGGAAATGAGTACGAAGCTCTTGCTCACCCTAATGTCCTCCTCTCTCTGAAGACGAAGCCTCAGAAGGTGGGCGTGTTTGTGGATTATGAGGAGGGTCTGGTCTCCTTTTATGACGTAGATGCTGCAGCTCTTATCTACTCCTTTACTGGCTGCAACTTCACTGGGGAACTCTACCCATACCTTGGTCCCAATGATGAAAACTCATCATTGGGACTCATCATCATCCCAATAATAATCTCTCGTGTCAATCACACACATTAAAGCAGCCAAAGACTGAGTCAGGACCCGCAGGTGGGTCGCAGCCAAAGACGGAGTCAGGACCCGCAAGTGGGTCGCACATTTTGTTTGGGACCAAATGATTTTGCAGAGTTTCTTCTGTCTCAATTTCTAAGGTGGATACTCTGGAGAGTGCCTGTGACATCACAGTTGAGCAAATGGGCGCCATTCCAATCACAGTTGCTCGAGTGACATCACTGATGACATCACAACTGCTCGAGTGACATCACAGTTGGGTAAATGTGCGCCATGAGCAACTGCGCGAGCCCTTCAATTGACATCACAGTTGCGACAATTATAGTATTCAAGAAGTGCTCGAATGACATCACTCATGACATCACAACTGCCAGAGTGACATCACAGTTGAACAACTGTCATCATGTTAAGGACACACCTTCAAGCTGGTAGCCCTGTTGTATGGAAACACATCCAGTCCATCCTGGGCTGCCGCGCCATGTCGTGCCAAGCCAGGCTATCAGTTTTGTATTGAAAATGCCTATAAGGGTTAGGAGTACTAGCGAGCCAATCAGCTCTGTCAGAGTGCAGCGGGGCTGTTTGATATGAACACCGACACATCACAGCGGGGCGGGGCTCGAGGGCTCTGACTGGCTGAGAGGGACAAAGACATGCGCCCTGCTCAGTTAAAATTGTCTGAGAGCGAAGAACGAGCACACAAAAGAGAGGCGGAGGCAGAGGCAGTAAAACTAGCCCAATAGCAGTGCAGACACGTTTGATTGGCACCAGAATCAACCAATGGAAGGCTGTAAACTGCAGTTCAAGCTGTTTATTAGTCTCACTGGTGAAGTTGCTATCGGGATTTAAGCCATATACGGGCCAAGCAATCAGTCCGTTCAGAACAGGCGCATTTTGAACGGCCTGCCTGTGTGTGTGTGTCTGCTTGCATGTGTGCCTTTCGCATATCTCAAACTCGTTCGTCCAATCTACTTAACACTTGGTGGGTGTCTATAGGGACCAAAGGGGCCAGGTGAACGGGCCACGCCACCAGTCTCGTATCAAGAAAAATGATTCCATTGTCCTGCATTCAGTGTCTTTTGTGGCAGGTCCGTTGCCTGTCTAATGGGGTTGGTAAGGGACCCACCTCATCAGTGTCAGACAATGGGAAACATTGATCCGGTCTGTCCCACAGCAGCCCGGCTCAGGTTGCCCTGAACGGACACTCAATCCCGGGCTATGCAGCTCTCGGAGACTGGGGTGTTTGGTTCCGACCGGAGGAAACTGGATCTGTGGGCATGCAGGATTAGAACCGTGACCTGCCATCAGAACCCCGGCCTCCACAACAGGCGCTCCCACACACACTGCGATAGCTACCGAGACAGATCAGTACCTCAGGCTCACATAGAAAACTACCCATTAGTCAACCACTTATTCGTTTGCCCACATTAACCAGACCTCCTGAATGACTGTGGTGGGAGCATATTCTTCCCCTCATAGACTGTACTCTGTCTCAAGAGGGTTAGCTGTGTGTGTGTCTGTCCAGGTGTGGAGCCAGAAGTTGGAGCAGGAGGTTGAGAAGAACAAGGCTCTAGCGGAGGCCCTGCAGACGTTGGCGAGCGACCACCACGAGCTCAAGCAGGCCCTGTGGAAAGGCAGGAGGTCCCCAACCCTCTGCACCCTCACTGAAGATGACTTCTATGACGCTGTGTCAGGTCAGCCCCCTCCTGCCTACACCGAGAGTCAAGTTCTCCGGAAGCAAATCTCTCACCGCGGTGACATGAGACCAGTGCATCAGTTCAAATGCCTTGCTTTCTATTGTACTGTTTTGATGGTCTGTATTGTTGTCAAGGAAACGTGATTTTTATATAGCACAGGCCCTTTGGCCAGGCCTTCAAATCAGTTAAAATCAGTACTGAATCCCCCCCCCCCCCCCCCCCCCGCCCTTCTCAAGCATTAGTTTCTATGTATCCTCACATTACTTAAAGATGCTTATTATTTTTTCTGACATGGCTGATTCCCCCGATCATCAGCTGCTACGTTGCTGAGAGAGACTTTTCAAATGTCCCCTTCAATTATATCCAAGGTTAACGAGCTACAATAGTGATGATTCCTTAGCCTGACAAAAATCACTTGTTTTCATTATGATATTAAAGAGAAATTCAAATGGAATTTGACAGTATTTTTTACCACGAATGTATTTGTGCTCAAATGGATCCTACCCTTAATTTGCTTTGTCTGTTTCACCACAAGTCTGGCCTGAGCGGTTGGAATGTCCAGTAGATGTATGCATTATGGAGCGCTCTGTGGTTCTCAGGGATCATTGCATTATTCATAGAGCAGAGTTCTCCACTGATCACAGACACACTGTCAATGTGACTCTTAACTTCCTCTCAGCGTAATATGTTTGAGGAAGTGCGTAAAACCCACTGGCAAGTTTGTGCCTCACGTGTATGAAGCGGTGTTTATCAGGTCTGCTTGTGCTACCATCCTATACATACCAGAGCCGTGTATATAGAAGAGTCACGACATCTCCATTCACTCCAATGGACCAGTTTTTTACTCTCGAGAGTTCCAGGAAGTAAGGTCCTGGATTAAGCAGCACTGTGGAGTTGCAGCAAAATGGACAGTTTGTGTTGTACTTTTTGATTTTTTTTTTAAAGAATCAAATTGTACATGATCAGCTTTATTTTAGCATTCAAAAGTAGCGCGAGACCCCTTCCTGGCTGTTCATTGGCTAATGAGTCGACGACGCATTTTGGTCCTCCGCTGACACCACACACTCTCTCTCTAAATTGCTCTGATGCATACCAGTGTCATGTCTTCAATTGTAATTTCTCTGCTGAAATTAAGTACTGATAACTTGAGAGAGTCGCATGTCTGGTCTTCCATCGTACAGCATGCCACACACACCTGCCCTCCCCTCTTTTTGTATGTGGCACTACCTGTCTTGTGCCTGACAGCGTGCTGTCGAGGGGGAGCAGCAGTGCTGTCGAGGGGGAGCAGCAGCATCCAGCCCAGAGCAAACACAACGTTGTTAGGAAATGAAGCCTGTGTGTGGCCTCTCATTGGAACACAATCCTCAGGTGGGGCTGGGCTGGCTGGCTGGCTGGCAGCAGGGCAGGGCAGGGAGGGGGCAGGTTGGAGACGGGATATACGAGCAGTAGTCGTGCGTATTTTCGCCGGCAGGTTTGGGAGCGGGCCGCACGCTTGTAGTACGCTACGTGCGCTTTTGTTTGGGTGAGTGTTTGTGTCTGGCCGTGGTGACCTGGCTCCTCCTGCTCTCCTCTCCTCTCATCTCACACAGAGTCTGAGTCGGACCTCTCTGTGAGCGACTTCCTTTCCGTGGCCAGCGAGGACGAGGGGAGAGCCGACGCCCCCCTTTTCAGCAGCAGCCTCCGCCAGCCCAGCATCACCACCCTCAGGGGGCCTGCCGGAATGTCTGGGGAGGGTAACCATGGCAACCCACCAGCCCAATGCAATGGAGTCAAGCAGTACAGGTGGGACGTGTTCCAGTTATGAAGTCATGCGTGTTTACCAGCTTACCCCTCCCCACCCCTCCCCATACCAGCTTACCCCTCCCCATCCTTTTTGGCATCCATTTAGAGAGTCTGATTGAGTGCTCTCTGCACACACAGCCTGTTCAGTATTGTCGACGATGCACACAGGGCCTTTCTTTAAGATATTTGTCACCAACGAGTGGGATTCTGCACTACAGTATACGTGACTTTTGGCGATCATAGCTATTATATATTATTATTATTATATGATATTGCTGACTTATATGATATTTCTGACTTCCTTGCATAATTATCATGCAGATGACAGTCCACTTTGTAGACGTTATCTGATGACCGGCTACAGACCTCTCTGTCAGCAGGAGCGTGGATAGTAGCTACCTGTATATAAACGGCACAGTGGATGTAATGGGACACCACCTCTCCACTCCTGTGTGTTTTTGTATTCATCGGTTTTTGTTTGAGCTAGCATCTCTCGTTCTGTTTGCCTCTAATGGAACTCTCCGAGCCGAGCTAGCAGTGGCCTTGTTGTGTCTGCTGCGTTGTTGTTGTCGTTTTTGAAAATTGGACAGAATCTCTTTCATGTCCGCGGGACGCTGATTCTGGCTCGCCCCTCTCTCTCCCTTAATCCAACAAGTGATCCATGAATAATTGAGCGTGTGCTGGCTCCGACAGCGAGGAGCGAGGAGACTAGCGTGCGCTGGCTCCGAGAGCGAGGAGCGAGGAAAGGGGAGTGGCCGGCTGACTCGCTCTGTGCGTGCGTGTTTAGGGCCGTCTGTGTCTGTGTGCGTGTGTGTGTTGAGAGTGTCTGTGGTGTGCGTTAAAGATGAATGAGGTGTCTGTTTATATGGTATTACTCCTGTCATTCAGAAGGACGTCTGGCCCTGCTTGCCTCGATAGGCCTAACTGTAGATAGGCCTAACTGTAGATAGTAGGGGTGTCACGATATTTCGTCGCACGATATATCGCGATATTGAAACGTCACGATATCGATATCGTCAGAAAAAAATATCGTAAAATGGTATGGCAAAACAGCTCAAGGGGTACATAAGATTACATAAGTTTAGGGACCATTGAGCATGAGTTATTTAAGAAATAGATTGTATACTTTATTTTTCTTTCACCATGCAACAAACATTTAGTTTGTGACAGTGTGACACATTCTATTGCAAGAGAAGCATTATCTTCCATGTTGTTTTCTAGTTATTATAATAACAATTTCCAAAAACAGCATTTGTTTTGTATTTTGTGTATTTCAAATGAAAGACTATTTTTCCAGTATTTTCCCAGGGCTCCCTTGAAAAGAGGTTTCGATTTCAACGGGACTCACATGGTTAAATAAATGATAAATTAATGCATACATAAAAATTATTTACTTTTGTTAAAAAAAATATTGTTAAAATATCGTATCGTATCGTTATCGTGAAACCCAATATCGTGTATCGTATCGTGAAATTAGTATATCGTGACACCCCTAGTAGATAGGCCTAAATGTAGATAGGCCTAACTGTAGATAGGCTCAGATTTAGCGCCTCGTCCATACATCTCTCTGTGTTTGTTTAACCCTGACCCAAATGCATGGAGGAGGAGGTGTTGTACTGTACGAGTCCCAGTCGAGATGGAGATCAGAGCAAGAGCAGAGTGCATAATTAAGACCAATTAAAAAAGAAAAAGGCGTGCAAATATAATCTCTCGAAATTATCATAATTTAATATACAGAGTGCAAAGTAGGCCATGCATCTTGTAACCAGCCTTGAATACTACCACACACACACACACACACACACACACACACACACACACACACACACACACACACACACACATACAGTCTTCCATCCATTCATGGGTATTGCATGAGGCATGACCAGAGTAGCGGATAGCAGCTCATTAGCACACAGGTGTCAGGTAACGTTGTTTCCAAACGGCGGGTCAAGCCGTGGTATCTCCTCTGTAGTTTTAGATGGTGAAGGGTCAAGCCGTGGTGTCTCCTCTGTAGTTTTAGATGGTGAAGGGTCAAGCCGTGGTATCTCCTCTGTAGTTTTAGATGGTGAAGGGTCAAGCCTGGTATCTCCTCTGTAGTTTTAGATGGTGAAGGGTCAAGCCGTGGTGTCTCCTCTGTAGTTTTAGATGGTGAAGGGTCAAGCCGTGGTATCTCCTCTGTAGTTTTAGATGGTGAAGGGTCAAGCCGTGGTATCTCCTCTGTAGTTTTAGATGGTGAGGGTCAAGCCGTGGTATGTCCTCTGTAGTTTTAGATGGTGAAGGGTCAAGCCGTGGTGTCTCTTCTGTAGTTTTAGATGGTGAGGGTCAAGTCGTGGTGTCTCCTCTGTAGTTTTAGATGGTGAGGGTCAAGCCGTGGTATCTCCTCTGTAGTTTTAGATGGTGAAGGGTCAAGCCGTGGTATCTCCTCTGTAGTTTTAGATGGTGAAGGGTCAAGCCGTGGTATCTCCTCTGTAGTTTTAGATGGTGAAGGGTCAAGCCGTGGTATGTCCTCTGTAGTTTTAGATGGTGAAGGGTCAAGCCGTGGTATCTCCTCTGTAGTTTTAGATGGTGAAGGGTCAAGCCGTGGTGTCTCTTCTGTAGTTTTAGATGGTGAGGGTCAAGCCGTGGTATCTCCTCTGTAGTTTTAGATGGTGAAGGGTCAAGCCGTGGTATCTCCTCTGTAGTTTTAGATGGTGAAGGGTCAAGCCGTGGTATCTCCTCTGTAGTTTTAGATGGTGAAGGGTCAAGCCGTGGTATCTCCTCTGTAGTTTTAGATGGTGAAGGGTCAAGCCGTGGTGTCTCTTCTGTAGTTTTAGATGGTGAGGGTCAAGTCGTGGTATGTCCTCTGTAGTTTTAGATGGTGAAGGGTCAAGCCGTGGTATCTCCTCTGTAGTTTTAGATGGTGAAGGGTCAAGCCGTGGTATCTCCTCTGTAGTTTTAGATGGTGAAGGGTCAAGCCGTGGTATCTCCTCTGTAGGTTTAGATGGTGAAGGGTCAAGCCGTGGTATGTCCTCTGTAGTTTTAGATGGTGAAGGGTCAAGCCGTGGTATGTCCTCTGTAGTTTTAGATGGTGAAGGGTCAAGCCGTGGTATCTCTTCTGTAGTTTTAGATGGTGAGGGTCAAGTCGTGGTATCTCCTCTGTAGTTTTAGATGGTGAAGGGTCAAGCCGTGGTATCTCCTCTGTAGTTTTAGATGGTGAAGGGTCAAGCCATGGTATCTCCTCTGTAGTTTTAGATGGTGAAGGGTCAAGCCTGGTGTCTCCTCTGTAGTTTTAGATGGTGAAGGGTCAAGCCGTGGTATCTCCTCTGTAGTTTTAGATGGTGAAGGGTCAAGCCGTGGTATCTCCTCTGTAGTTTTAGATGGTGAAGGGTCAAGCCGTGGTACCTCCTCTGTAGTTTTAGATGGTGAGGGTCAAGCCTGGTATCTCCTCTGTAGGTTTAGATGGTGAAGGGTCAAGCCGTGGTATCTCCTCTGTAGGTTTAGATGGTGAAGGGTCAAGCCGTGGTATCTCCTCTGTAGTTTTAGATGGTGAAGGGTCAAGCTGTGGTATCTCCTCTGTAGTTTTAGATGGTGAAGGGTCAAGCCGTGGTATCTCCTCTGTAGATTTAGATGGTGAGGGTCAAGCCGTGGTATCTCCTCTGTAGTTTTAGATGGTGAGGGGCAAGCCGTGGTATGTCCTCTGTAGTTTTAGATGGTGAAGGGTCAAGCCTGGTGTCTCCTCTGTAGTTTTAGATGGTGAAGGGTCAAGCCGTGGTGTCTCTTCTGTAGTTTTAGATGGTGAAGGGTCAAGCCTGGTATCTCCTCTGTAGTTTTAGATGGTGAAGGGTCAAGCCGTGGTATCTCCTGTGTAGTTTTAGATGGTGAAGGGTCAAGCCATGGTATGTCCTCTGTAGTTTTAGATGGTGAAGGGTCAAGCCGTGGTATGTCCTCTGTAGTTTTAGATGGTGAGGGTCAAGCCGTGGTGTCTCCTCTGTAGTTTTAGATGGTGAAGGGTCAAGCCGTGGTATCTCCTCTGTAGTTTTAGATGGTGAGGGTCAAGTCGTGGTATCTCCTCTGTAGTTTTAGATGGTGAGGGTCAAGTCGTGGTATCTCCTCTGTAGTTTTAGATGGTGAGGGTCAAGCCGTGGTATCTCCTCTGTAGTTTTAGATGGTGAGGGTCAAGCCGTGGTATCTCCTCCTCTAGTTTTAGATGGTGATCCCACAGTTATTTTTCTATGTGTGGCTTCCTCTAATGTTCACAGGTAATGGGGGTATCTGCTATATCCATGAAGTAAAGGAAAATCGAGAGGCGAGATGCTTCAGTGCAGTCAGATAGTTTGCCAGCTAGAAACTGCACACTTCACATAGAATGAAAAATCTATGTTTTCCCCTTTGTTTTTTCTTTTAACTTAATCTTGATGGATATTATGACACTAATAGTGGGCCCCAGCTTTCAGTAGTTAGGCTAAAAAAAATTGCATTTTTGAACGCACGTGAATTCGTGATCGTGAATTAATTTGTTACTAGTTCAGTGCTCGTTCCCCAGTTCAAAGTCAAATGGCACGAAATTTGACACTGCACTTTCTCGGGTTCCCAGCAGCGCACCCGCCAAGTTTGAAGTCGATCAGACGAACTGTTCTCGAGATACGCAAAGGACAGACATACCGACAGACGGACGCACCTGCCTTTATTACAGTAGAGTACATAGATGAATACACACATTCCTCTCTGATAGAGTTGACAATGTTTGTCTCTATCTAATGCCTAAACTACCATCTATCTAATGCCTAAACTACCATCCCACAGAACATCTCTACCGGCGGCCATGTTCTCCAGGAATGACATCAGTGTCTGGAGTATCCTGAAGAAATGCATTGGCATGGTGAGAACAGCCCTTACAGTCCACCTCAATACAACATCCCCAATTAGTTTTTTTGTCATGATTGTATTTGCTGTGTTTGGAGGGGGAAAAATGCTGCATTGGTTTTGTTGAATAATGAGTAAACTCGGGTACAAAGTTTTGTAATAATTATGATAAATTTGTTTTAGACTTCCTCATGAATCTGTTGTGGCGTTACGCATTCAGTCATTAGTGTCTCCTGGGATCTGCAGGATCCCAATTCTCACTCCAGCCCCTGCCTGGGTTTAATTACATTTTATCGTCTCATTCATCTTCTAATCCCCAATTAAATGGGGCTAATGTTTCACATATAGCAGATTCAGTGGGCAGACGGGTGCATTACAGGCAAGCGTTTTGTGTCGACTATAAAACCTGCACTGTATCACACCTGAATAGAAGTGCTGTAGTCGAGCTGCGTGCTCACAGACCTGCACGTTATAGTTTTGTGAAGGATCTGAAGCTGTTCAGGAAATGATCCAGGATGTCGTCCATCGTAAAACTAAAGCATTTTTTGTAGGCACCTGCTTTAGGGACTGTTCCTTATTTAGAATGAGGGTCACTGGAGGGATTTAGAGTGCTCAGAAATAATAAGAATACAAATAAGCTGTGGCCCTCCCTCTGACCAAAATCTATTTTTCTTTGGCCCTCCCCAGGTGATTGAGAAGAAATGATTGACCCTCCCCCAGACGTTATTATTTTTCGCTCGCAAAACAATGTTCAGTGCCAATAAAATCATTTGTCATTCTCGGGAGTTTCACGGGACAAAATTAGGCAAAGCACATGAACAGCTCGACTTACGATAAGAGAGATGAGAGGCCACATCTTGCCATGAACTATAAAATTAGGAGCAATGCATTATTAAGCTCAAAATCAGTGCAGTGCTGGTTGTCCTTACAGTTTCTTTCTTCTCCATCTGCTCTCTCAGGAGTTGTCAAAGATCGCCATGCCTGTGATCTTTAACGAGCCCCTGAGTTTCCTGCAGCGGCTGACAGAATACATGGAACACACCTACCTCATCCACCAGGCCAACGCATCCACAGACTCTGTGGAAAGGATGAAGGTAGCACACGTCCCCATGTTTAGCTTTTAAAATACTAGCTGAAATCCATAGAATTGTTTTTCAAGAGTACCATCATTTGTTATAATTTTGGGCTGTCATTATTTGACAGTACATGCTCCTTTTTAGCTGTGCCAGCAGCTCTATAGGTCGCTCTGTCGGTTCACGCCACAAAACGATCCCCACCGTTTGGCGGCCACAGTTTTCGCCCTAGGAGGTTGAAATTTGGCGTGTGTGTGTATGTGCTGTCGCAGCTATTGCGAATTCACGCGTGTCCAAATAGTGGTTGTCTCTTTAGAATGTCAGTGGCATGTTATTATGGGACATAAGTTATGATGTCAGTGGCATGTTATTATGAAACATAGTAGTTATTATGTGAATCAATGATTATTATAATTTGCTCATAAGTCAATGTTCTGTAGTGTGTCGCAGCATTTGCCGTGTCAGCTGTAGCATCACAGTGGGAGAGGACTGGAAAGCCTTTCAACCCACTACTGGGAGAGACCTACGAGCTGATCAGGTGAGACAATCAGTGGGAGAGACCTATGAGCTGATCAGGTGAGACACTCAGTGAGAGAGACCTACAAGCTGATCAGGTGAGACAATCGGTGGGAGAGACCTACAAGCTGATCAGGTGAGACAATCAGTGAGAGCGACCTACAAGCTGATCAGGTGAGACAATCAGTGGGAGAGACCTACAAGCGGATCAGGTGAGACACTCAGTGGGAGAGACCTACGAGCTGATCAGGTGAGACCCTTAGTGAGAGACCTACAAGCTGATCAGGTGAGACAATCAGTGGGAGAGACCTACAGTATGAGCTGATCAGGTAAGACACTCAGTGGGAGAGATCTACGAGCTGATCAGGTGAGACCTTCAGTGGGAGAGACCTATGAGCTGATCAGGTGAGACACTCAGTGGGGGCTTGTTAAAACTGTATGGGTATACACTGATGAAACACATTTGATTTTACACAAAATATTCAGCATTATTTTTGAGTGCATTGTTTGCAATACTAACCTTGTCACTCTTCGTCAGAGACGACTTGGGTTTCAGGTGGGTGTCGGAGCAAGTGAGCCATCACCCACCAGTCAGTGCCTTCCACGCTGAGGGCCTCAAGGAGGACTTCCTCTTCCATGGCTCCATCTACCCCAAACTCAAGTTTTGGGGGAAGAGTGTTGAAGCGGAGCCCAAAGGGGTCATGTCTCTGGAGCTGCCCAAGTGAGTGCAGGTCCTTCCTCAGGCAGCTTTGTGCTTTGGTTCTGTTCTGTAATGTCGTCTCTGTGCTCGTTTACTCCTGTCTCGACATCTTCTTCTCTGTCTCTGCAGACACAATGAGGCGTACACCTGGACAAACCCCACCTGTTGTGTCCACAACATCATCGTTGGCCAGCTTTGGATTGAGCAGTACGGCAACGTGGAAGTGATCAATCACAAGTAACAAACTCCATTATATTTGTACTGTTTCTTATGTCTGTGTGTGGCACACCTACTGTACGCCTTTACACGCACCACAGGGGCTCGCATGAGTGTATGGATGTCTTGTCTGTCTACCTGCACTCTGCAGTCATGTGTTCTACTTTCACATTTAGCTTGTCCACCTTATTTCTAGCGGCCATGATGCCTATGCGTTTTTCTTCCGGTGTGATCCTCCCAGCCTTGTTGCTGACAGCTTGACACCCGTCTGGGCGAACGGAGCAAATCACTAATCAGGTCCAGCTTGGCAATAATCTCGTCGATAAATATCCGTTTAAAAGCGCAGCCTACTGTGGCTAATCTTAGCGGCTAGCTAGCTATGTTACATGCCAGTAAAACGCCACTATATGACCAAATTGATTTAACTTTTAACCATTTCGAGTAACACTGTTTCCATACGGACTCCCAGCATTGGTTAGTTGTTTATAACATGACTATAACTTTTATAACGTACTCCAGTTTCCGGTTTATAATTCGGCTCTGCAGCCAGAGTATAACAAAGGAAATGGCAAGCTGCAACAATAAGTCACGTTAAACCGGAACTTGTACCCACAATTATTTGTACAGTGGGGCATTCAAAAATAAGGTGGATAGAGTGCCAAGTCCCACCATCGCAACACTGCCCATGTGACCTGAGGACGTCAATTCTCCATTAATGTCTCCATTGATGTTTGGTGAAATGCTTATAAAAATAGTTTTACTCAGACAAACCAAGCGATTCAGCTCAGAATCACAAGAGACCACAGAACATTTAGCTTGGACCAAAACAACATAAAGCTTTTTTCTTCTTTTTTTTAGGGGGTGAAATGTTCTATGGTCTCTTGTGATTCTGAATATAGCTGAATCGTGAATGGTTTGCCCAAGAAACCTCCTTTTATAAGGATTTTACGAAACGTGTATGGAAAAATTAATGGGAAATTAAATCCCTTGGGTCCCATGCCGAATCCGGAAGAGGGCGTGACTTAGGCACTCTCATTGATCATGGGAACAGAACTGGGACAGTTGGGGGTTCATGTTTGAAAGCCTTGTCTCACAGCTGGGGGATAGTGACAGAGTGTGTGTCATTCTGTCACAGCTGGGGGATAGTGACAGAGAGTGTCATTCTGTCACAGCTGCGGGATAATGACAGAGTGTGTCATTATGTCACAGCTGGGGGATAGTGACAGAGATTGTCACAGCTGGGGGATAGTGACAGAGTGTGTGTCATTCTGTCACAGCTGGGGGATAGTGACAGAGAGTGTGTCATTCTGTCACAGCTGGGGGATAGTGACAGAGATTCATTCTGTCACAGCTGGGGGATAGTGACAGATTAATTCTGTCACAGCTGGGGGATAGTGACAGAGTGTGTGTCATTCTGTCACAGCTGGGGGATAGTGACAGAGAGTGTGTCATTCTGTCACAGCTGGGGGATAGTGACCGAGAGTCTGTCATTCTGTCACAGCTGGGGGATAGTGACAGAGTGTGTCATTCTGTCACAGCTGGGGGATAGTGACAGAGTGTGTCATTCTGTCACAGCTGGGGGATAGTGACAGAGTGTGTCATTCTGTCACAGCTGGGGGATAGTGACACAGAGTGTGTCATTCTGTCACAGCTGGGGGATAGTGACAGAGTCTGTCATTCTGTCACAGCTGGGGGATAGTGACAGTGTGTCATTCTGTCACAGTTGGGGGATAGTGAAGTGAGTCTGTCATTCTGTCACAGGACCGGGGAGAGATGCAGCCTGACGTTCAAGCCCTGTGGTCTCTTTGGCAAGGAGCTTCATAAAGTGGAGGGCTACATCCTAGATAAAAGGTATGTTTATCCTTTGATTACCAGTGGTTCCTCATCTGTGATACTCTGTATTGTCTGAAGCTAAAAAGTGGATTTGTCATAAAGTACTTGTGAGTATAAAGAGCTAAATGTCACGTAATGTGACAACACAGCAAATATATAGGCAGAGTTTATGCATCCCTAGAATAAGAGCAATAATGCTCAGTGATGGTATATACATATATAGATATTAGAGATGAAGTTTTGCGGGGGCACGGTGTTGCACACTGACAGTAAGAAGGTCCTGGGTTCGATTCCCGCCTGGGACGCTGTGGCTGTGTCCCCCTACCCATGTCCTCAGTGCCCACTGCCCAGGTGGGCTATCTCATCAAAAGGGCCTTTCTGTGTGGAGTTTGCATGTTCTCCCCGTGCTCCCCGAGGTTTCCTCCAGATAAGAACCCCCTGCTCAAAATGTGCAAGAAAAGAAAATAGCCAAGTTTGAATCATATCTTTTATAGACCTTATTCGCTAACCCCGGACGGCGCCATATTGTTGACATACCGTCCTGCAGCTGACAACTATAGTAACGGCCTTATTGTCGTTTCTGTTCCATTACAAAATAGCGATAGTGATGACAGCAATAAAAACCCCAGAGTTGTTGTTTGTATGCTGCCGTTAATGCCTGTAATAATAAACAAAAGAAAAAACGAGGTGAACAGACTTTTCTGTGACGAGCTGTCAGAAAGTTTCACCTGTCTCTCCCAACTATCCACACACCTCTCCTGTGCTGACGTATCCTCAGTCTCGCTCCCTTCACGTCTGTGGACGGTAGAGATAGAAACAAACCAAGGGGACTTTATTGCTGTCATTACTACAGCCGTGTGTAACGCAGGTCACCATCCGAACACAACAGGAACGATACAGGTCACGCTAACGGCGGCTAGCTCCCTATAAACGCTGCTCTCACATAGGCTGTCACTTAAGAGCTGCAGCGCTATGTCGAGAACATGGCGGCGGTGGGCGTGCCACCAAACGTCTGGAAACCGAGACAAGTACGTTAGTGACGTCAATCGAATAAGGTCTATTGTCATGTTGTGTTTTCAGCAAAAAGAAGCTTTGTGCCATCTATGGCAAATGGACCGAATGCTTATACACAGTGGACCCTGCTACCTTCGACGCCCACAAAAAAGCTGACAAGAAGAACTCGGATGAAAAGAAAGCCAACAAACCGGTATTATATTATGTCATTGCTGTCAAATGTTTTGTATCGTGTCTCCATCCCTTTAAAGTTAGCACTTACAGTATGTGTGTGTGCACGTGCGTCTATACCTCTGTGGCTCCAGAGCACTGTGGATGAGGAGCCAGAAGAGATGCCTCCACCTGACGCTGAGACGGTCCAGGTCATCCCAGGGAGTGAGCTCATCTGGAGGATAGCGCCTCGACCAGACAACTCGGCCAAGGTAGGAGGACAGGAAGGATGTAAGAAGGAGGAGGAGGAGAGATGAGTTTCAAAACAAACGCAAGGATAACGCATCCAAATCACAATTCTTTTATTCGGCCAAAGTATGTTTGCACATAACAAGGAGATGGACTTGGTCTGGTTGGTGCACACGTTGCATAAGTTACTTACAACAACAACAGTAAGCTCAAGTGTGGCAGAATGGCAGGTACAAAGTTGGCAAAAGTACAAAGTTGGCCAGAGTTAACAAATTTAACAAAATATACACAATATACAATGAGAAATAGCAGAATATTAACAGGTTATATGCATTGTATTGCACGTGGATTGCATTGTATTGCACATGTTGTATGGGGAGGTGGGAAATAAGATGATTTGACATATATACGTATGTCGTATATATTGACGTATATATATCCGCCATTTATTTTCCCATAGACATTTTGTAAAATGTTTATAAAAATAGTTTTACTTGGTCAAACCAAACGGTTCAGATATGTTTAGAAACAGGAGAGACCACATAACATTTTTTTTTTATTTTTTTTGGTCCGAGTGAAACGTTCTATGGTCTATCCCGATTCTAGCCGTTTGGTTTGACCAAGTAAAACTATTTTTATAAGCATTTTACGAAATGTCTATGGGAAAATAAATGGCGGATAAAAATCTCTGGTACAGTGCTGAAGCAGGAAGTAGGCGGTGACTTTGCCTCTCTATAGCTGATTGTACTTGTGTTTTGCGCTCTCTCTCATCCTTGCCATCTCCATCTTCTCTCTGTGGCAGTTCTATGCCTTCTCCACATTCGCCATGCAGCTGAATGAAGTGGACAAGGACATGGAGGGAGTCCTTCCCCCCACGGACTGTCGGCTCAGGCCTGATATTCGCGCCATGGAGAATGGAGATATAGGTAGAGTGAACGACCCTGATCCTTTGAGTCCACGTGTGGACATGAATGACTGAGTTAAATTTCCAGGGCACGTATAGCTGTCAATGGAACTTTCAATTCAATTAATTTATTTGTTCGATAGGGGACAGGTGTACATTAATGAACATTTAAAAAAATGTAAATGCACGACAATTGCAGTCACAAGACTGATTTCCATTGTTAGTCCCCCTGCCAGATGATACAGGCTTAGAGTCCTGATAGGGGTAAAAAGTAACATAGTGCAACAAAAATATATTTAAAATGTAAACACAATACAAAGTGCAAGTATGCAGAGAAATAGTCCTGATAGGGGGAAAAGTAACTTAGTGCAACAAAACATATTTAAAATGTAAACACAATGCAAAGTGCAAAGTGCGAACCTGAGATTGGAGCTCTACATAGCTAAGTACAAAGTGCAAAGTACAAAATATACAGGAATATACAGTCTAATACTAAAACCTGAGTTTGGGATCAGCATCCAGCTAAAAAGTAAGATCTACAAAGAAGACTTACTCAAACAGATATAAGATAAAAAAAATAAAAAAATACAGAGATACAACACACATATCCATACAGTATAAACTGGTTCCCTTGTATTTATTGATGATGCAACTGCTGACAACAGCAGCAGAATACATTTGTTGATGATGCAACTGCTGACAACAGCAGCAGAATAAATTCGTATGTGTTTCGGACAATATTATCTCTCATATTTAGTCAAATGCTTCAAAGCCCATTTGGACGATTGCATGATTATGTTAGTTTGTCCAACTATTTCGGTCCCTTAATTAAAATGTAATTTTGGTCCCTTAAAATGTATTGTAATTCCTACACCCCTGATTTCGATGTAAATATCCCCGAATTAAAGATGGAAGTCTGCAGTTAAAGCACATATTGATTGTTTCATTTCAAGTCCATTGTGGTACAGTGTGTACAGAGCCAAAATGATGAAGACTGTGTCCAATGTCCAAATACATATGGACCGGACTGTACATGATGCCACACTAGCTGTGTTAAATGATGTCTGCACCTCACAGATTCGGCAAGTGCAGAAAAGAAGAGACTGGAGGAAAAACAAAGAATGGCTCGGAAAAATCGCACCAAATCAAGCGACGAATGGAAAAACAGGTTAGTTGTTGAACAGTCGTGCACTGCGTTGTTGTAGCTGTGTTGCAGCCATTGCTGATTGTAGTTCTGCTTTGCTAATTGGCTGCCCATTTGTCTTGTGTTGTCCACGATGCCATCCCCTCGTTGAGAAGGAACCCTGCACTTGGCCCAAGGTTTGCTTGCTTCTCAATATCCTGGTGTGCTGTGCTTTGTTGCTGTTGCATTGCTCTGGCCTATGTGCTGCACTACGCCACCCTCCTCAGGACAAAATGCATTACTGCAATCGTATGCAATATAATTTCATAAAGCGTTTGCCAGTACCCTGACACCAGGTATATGGACAATTCCAGATTAATGCGGGTATTGGTATTTGATGTCTGACATTTTTTGTGTTCCGCTTGTACACAGTGGCATCGCTTAACTAAAATTATCCTCTTTATGTATTTTATTTCATTGTGATTTAGTTTTTTATCCTCTTATGTATTTTATTTCATTGTGATTTTTTTTTTATCATCGCCAAACATTCCGTTCATATTAAATGAAGCTTCTCATTGTTACAGGTGGTTTCACCAGGGAGCCAACCCCCACAATAAAGCTCAGGACTGGCTCTACTCGAAAGGCTACTGGGACAGGAACTACCTGCAGCTGCCTGACATCTACTAACACGCACACCGATACCCTAAATATAAATATCTACTTGAACATCTTTCAAACTTTCTCTGCTGTATCTGTTTGTACTTAAGCTTCAGAAAGAAATGCAACAATATCATGGTTTTCCAACGTAGAGGTACAGGCAGAGAATGGGCCTTAATATGGAAACATTTTTTACCTGCTTTAAACTGCATCTCTGTGTAGCTGAACGGCACTGAAGGCATCATCTCCAAGTAGCTGAATGGCAGTGAAGGCCTCAATTCTAACTGTAGAGCTGATTGTGTCAACGCTTTAAGCACAAAAACAAAGGCCTATTTTGCTTGTTGGCAGTGGCTTGTAGGTGTGTTTTGAAAAAGGCTGTATTTGAAAATGATCACGTTAGGTAGATGGAGTGCTTCGACTTGAATGTGAATCTAGTTCTTCCTGTGCTGTTAACCCATTGATACCGGATGCAGCATTTGCGTGTATATCCCTCATTTGTGTGTGTATCCCTTTAAGACCGCGAACCGCGTGACATGGTGCGTGGTCTTAAAGGGATACACACACAAATGCTGCATCAGGTATCAATGGGTTAACTGAACGTGGGAAGCAACAGCATCACCTGTCTGGATGACAAAACTCTCCTGGTTCTACAGCTCATGTTATGGTAGAGAAACACTCTCGTCATTCCATCTCAAATGTGTTTTAAAACCCATGACCATGACAGGCGCTTGTGTTTTGTACATTGTACATTTATTCAACTGAGGCACTATACAATTTAGTAGGGGTGTCACAATACGATCAGTTCACGATACACAATATTGGGTTCACGATTACGATACGATATTTTAACAATATTTTTTTGCGATCGATTTGTAAGTTGAGGGGGCATCCTCCACGCTAATTTGAGTAATTTCACCATTTTCATCCTCCGTGTCTGTAACGTCCCTCGTCTGTTCAAACAAAGCAATGAAAAGGAGAGCGAGCATGCAATCGGATGCAGATCAGTGCCACCGTGTTCAGCTTCTTTTTCTCGCGATATATGAGATTTCATCTCAACGATACATATTGTCACGTTTTGATATCGCGATATATTGTGGGACGATATATTGTGACATCCCTACAATTTAGCATTCTAAATCCTACGCTGTGTAGAGAAACCCTGACTGAATAGCTGCAGTAGCACTTTGTTCCTCGGATAGCTTGACTGAAGCAGTCACACCACTATATATTTTTGTGGTTTTGCCATATGGAATAATTTGATATATTCTAATTTGATGTATTCTATTGAAATCTAGCTGTGGCAACAAATGCATGTGCATCACTTTAACTATGCAAGCATTAGCTGTATTTTTGAGAAAAAGAAACTTCTATTCAGTGTATAGTCAAAACATTGAAATCATTCCTTTCTCGCCCTTTGAGTAGCTGCTGTGGATTCTGTTGAAATGACTGGAGTGATGATGATGACCTGCAGTAGTGCCCGCTGTAAGTCCAGTTTGATCTGTTATCACTCTTGGTCATTTCAGATTGACAAATTCTATTGTTGCTAAATAAAAGCTTGTTAATTCAACACACTTTGTCTTGACTCGTTTGCTTAAAGGGCCACTTCACTGAAAAACAATGCTTATTTCTAGTATGTATATGATGTATGTAACTGATGTATGTAACTTATGTATGTCTGTAGATATTGGTTGTAGCATATGACTGTGATGATGCTATGTAAAGCTGTTTGATACATGCTTGTGATAAGAGGCTATAAACATAACTGAACTGATTTGTTTTGCACATCTCACACATATGAAAACGAAACAGTTTTGCAGACATTAATTGCCGTTATTGAGAGATTTGAGTTAAGTTGTTGCGAGTGATGATGAAGCAGCACACATTCTGATACTCCAATTTGGACCAGTTCTGATTATGAATACCACCTCTTAACAAATTACGCCTTTGATGGGGACTGTCCTTGTTGCTGAAATCTCAGGTCAGGCTTCAATTTGTGTAGTTGAGGTATTTTATGCTATAACCAGAGATGGGAAAAGTACACGCTTTCTTTACTTAAGTAGAAATACAGTGAATTGTGTAAAAAAAAAAGACTGGGAAAAGTAGAAGTACTGATTCAACGTAATTACTCAAGTAAAAGTAAAAAGTAACTAGCCTGTTTTGAAAATGTAAGGAGTAGGAAGTACAGATATTTGTGTTAAATTGTAGGGAGTAAAAGTAAAAAGATGTCAGAAAAATATCAGTAAAGTACAGATACCTGAAAATCCTACTCATGTACAGTAACAAAGTATTTGTACTTAGTTACTTCCCATCTCTCGCTACACGGTAACTATGGAACAAGTATGCCTATTTCTAGACAATATGTAGCAACTAGCTCCTAGTCATTTGATGTAATTTAAGTAAATTAATTAATCAAATATTAAGGGGGTGTATGTAGTCTTTGAGATTATCCTTTAGAGAATAAGTCTCTGTTAATTGCCAGCATAATTAATGCAATTTGACCAGGGGCAAAAATAAATACAGCGCAGGCAGTGCGGTTGCACTGCGTTCCCTGGGGTAGAGGAGCCCGTAGAGAGAACATGCTCTCCAACAAGGTACTCTTGCTTTCAAATGCCTCAAATTGCCACCCCAGAAATGCACCTGTGTTCAAATAAGAACACACATTAGATCTAAAGTGGTGCCATTTGCTCTACAGTGGACTCCGTTTATAGCGATCATTTCGCTTAGTTATTTACTGCATTTTAAAAGTTTCAAAAATACAGTAAGTTAGCCTATGTCTCACATAGAGATACTGCGATACAGACATGTACAGTAACACAGCAAGTAACAGTAAGTAACACAGTAAGGACCCTGAGATCTACCAGTAGATCCCGATAGATCTACTGGTTGGGCATCACTGGCCTATGCCTATGCCTAATTTTGTGTGTGTGTGTGTGTGTGTGGTTCGTAACTCGAGTCTAGCCTACTAGGGGGCCCTGTCAAAATTGCTTGCACTGGGGCCCGTCATGACTACCCTTCGCCACTGAATTTTCGGCATGGCTCCGGATGTCATTCTGCTACTGCAGTTATTTTGGTGAAAGTAATGCAAAAGTAATGTAATAATGCGTTTCTTTTTTTTATAATCTACTAGTACGTACATAGACATACAGTCTATTGTTTCTTACTGCAAAACTAATTGCCCTTCGGGGGCATAATAAAGTTGAAGTTTGAAGATCATGCACAAAATATATCGGGAATTTTTTTGGTGATTAAATTCTTTACTATTCTTAAATGTTTTAATTGAACAAAACACAGAACTCTGAACACAAAACTATTTTGAGTAAAAAATGAAATGGGATTTTTTTCTTTATCTGAATTCCAAAATCCTCCATTGTAAGAAAATTTTCAAACGAACAAACTTCACCAGGTCCTTTCTGCTCATGAATATACTCCTTTTTTGCTGAATACCTGTGGGAGGCTGCATCTGATGCTGTGTACCTGTGGGAGGCTGCACTATCATCTGATGCTGTGTACCTGTGGGAGGCTGCACTAGCATCTGATGCTGTGTAACTGTACCTGTGGGAGGCTGCATCTGATGCTGTGTACCTGTGGGAGGCTGCACTATCATCTGATGCTGTGCAACTGACCAAAACAAAACGAAAGGGAAAGATGAATCTGTTGAAAAAAAATCCTCTAGGCTAGAATCCTAAAGCTTTTAACTTGCAGACGTTTGAGGCGATGCAACTCAAAGTACCAGCAGGTAAACAGTGTGGGTTTACTGGGTTATGAACGAAGCTTATGAAGAAGCTTATGAACTTTAAAGTCTAAGAGCAGATTTTCACAGGACATCTTTAATCCTTTGTGTTCCAACGTTAGAAGCCTGTAGCATCGAGTGACTGGGTTTCCAGCTTGCTATAGTGGAAAGGAGGAATCGTTTCCCCCCCTCTTCAAATTCCCTGCTACCACGGAGTAGTATCTACGTATTCACACCAAGAACTAAAGGCTGTCTGTCTGCTTTGGAGCGAGATACGCCACCGCCCAGTGCACCCAGTCATCTGGAACTTCAAACCTGCTGAAGTCCTGCAGGTTTTGGCTGGAAGCTTTGTATGAATAAGAAAACTGGGAGCCGTCGCTATGTTGGGTAGAGATATTCCTCGGGATGCTCTCTGTCGCTTTGTCCTTCTTGAAGATCCTCGCCACTTCCAGCGTGGAGAGCCCCTGAGTTTCAGAGAGACAAGATGGAGGGCTGCAGGCTGTCTGAGAATCCTCCTCCAAGGTGGTTAAAGCATCTGGCATGAGCTCACTCCTCTTCCTCTTCCTCTTCCTACATTTCCTCTGAACAACCTCCTCCTGAATATCCACGTCCTTCTCCACGATGCACGACGAAGAAGACGAAGAACCAGAGGCGGGGACGTGCCTGGCCAAGGGTTGTGGGTTATAGTACGGAGGGAGGAAGCTCTGCTTGCCTTTGCTTTGCTCCGACATTTGGGAATCGCCTGACCCGCACACCGGGACGTGAGTGCTGGTTACCATGGGGGCGGGCTGCAGTAGGGATTGGACGGGATCAAGCAGAGACTGTAGCGGCGGTGGCGGCGGCGGCAGGACGTCTGGGGTCATGGATGCATTGGAGCACGAGGAGGTGCTGAGCATCACGCATGGTGGAGGGAAAATGTCCCAAGGGTTAAACAAAGGCCTGGGGTCACAGGCCATCATCCCTGCCACCAGGTCCATGCTCAGCTCGGGAAAAGGCGAGCGAGTTTGAGGACTTGAGGACAATTCCAAGTGGTCCACAGGTGGCTCGACAGTCTCTGCGTCTTGGTGGGCGAGTGGGGAATCTGTCTTTCTGCCTTCAGAGGTGACAAGGAGTCCGCTTAGGGTCTCGCTTCCCTCATTCAACAGTGCTTCTTCCGGGATGAGAAGATGGCTAACGGGGACGCTGAAACACTCCGCTCCCTTATACCTGACCCTGTCCACATCCCAGCCTGTGGAGGTCCACATGTCTTCGTGGGGCAGGTCGCAAGCCGAGGCGGAGGACTGCGGGCTTCTCACCGTCCTGATCCTCAGGCTGTCCCGCACGTCATCCAGCAGGGCCTGCATGCCGTTGGGACGCCACTCGCCCAGCATCTCCGACGGGTCGAACCGGCACTGGCTCTTCTGAGACTCGGCCGGATCCCGACCCACCAGGGCCCTCCAGGTTTTGGACATCTTGGCGCGGACGGAGGAGAGGGTTGTGCAGCAAGGGGTGTTGGGCGGCCCGGCTGAGATGGTGGCCAGCTCGCTCACCGACAGGTAGAACCTGCACCTGTTCTCCTCCGGGGCCATGTGGAACTGCAGGCAGTAGGCGTGGATGCACACCGTGGAGTTGACCAGGCTGGAGAAACACTCGCGGTGCTCTTGCTGTTGGAGACGCTCCCAGGCGCATTCGGTCAGGGCGGCAGGGATCTGGACCACCCCATCGGACAGGAAGAGCAGGCCGGGGGGGCCCTCTGAGCCCTGGGCCTGAGACATCTGACCCACCCCAATAACATGAGCCCTCAGCGGGCCAGGGCTGCCCTCCTGCTCACTGCCATAGCTCAGGATCATATTCTCTATCCACAGGTCCAGTCCGTTCCTAGAACCTCGAGCCATGCTTATGGGTTAATGTTGGTTCGTGTCGGTTGTGTCCCTGAAAATGGGATAATGATTAGATGACACAGTGATACTGTGGTGTGTTTCCTCATCACATGCATTTACTGGAATGAATCAAATATATACACTTTACACTTGCAGCAATGCACAGTATTCCCTGAGACATAACTCCCCTCTACTCTACTGTTAACATTCACTGGTAAACAGTGTTGGGGGTAACTCATTACGAAAGTAATTACATAATATATTACTTTTAGCAGTAACTCAGTAATATAACGCATTACAATATGATTTCAGTAATATTATACCAGTTACTCTGTCAAGTAACACAAGTTACAAATTGAGTTACTTTTCTTTAAATCAAAGCACATATTTAAATAAAGATACAATCATTTCCTAAACACATTGTGTGTTCTTATGCAAATAACCACTATAGATGACAATAACAAAGGAAAAGGATAACATTTTAGAATTTTGGATGGTTTACGGTTAGGGTTAGAGATGGTAAATCATCTCTTAGTCCTCTGTGACAGTATTTTCCTGTGTGTACCCTCTAACACATACCCGCCACACAGGGTATGTTGCCCATGTGTGCTTTATAGTAACGTTCAGTCAGAACTCATTTATAATTAAGCCCATAGTTAATGAACTAATCATGTACAAAACACACACACAGTCACATATTCTATATACTGTATATGTTGTAAGCCTAATCTTTGCCATCACAGCTGCTTTTTACATGTATGGGATAATACAGGCTATAATATACAAGGTGTCCCAAGCTCTGAGTCATTATAAACTCAATTAGCTACAGAAGCTAATGTTCACATTCAGTCCTTGTATATTTCTCTCATGTGTTCATCATTCCTTTCCTCCTCTCTGTGTGATTGAGAAATGAATTGCAGGTG
The DNA here is from genome assembly GCF_964638095.1 of Poromitra crassiceps. Lineage (NCBI taxonomy): Eukaryota > Metazoa > Chordata > Actinopteri > Beryciformes > Melamphaidae > Poromitra > Poromitra crassiceps. The sequence goes on from NC_139639.1 coordinate 5,279,811, forward strand.
GTGTTCATCCTAATTGGCCTGGTCAGGTGTCAGATTGCTGCTGGCTGATTGGCTGGTGGAGAGCATTTAAGCCAGCTGATGCCATCCTGTCGCCCCTTGCTCTCCTCATTCCCAACGATGATGGCTGCTGTGCTGACTGCTGTGTTCTGTCAGGTAGGAACTGTGTGTAGACCTACTTTAGTAGTTCTGCAGAACTTTATTAAGATGTGTCTTTATCTTGGTAGACCTGTGCAGTCTAAACTGTAAATAGTTACCTTCCAGATCTACACTTTTGTACACTGTAAATAACACTTACCCAAGTAGCAGAAAGTAGGGGGAGAAGCCCTTTAGTTTTTTGTAACATTTTCTGATGTTTATTTTGTAGGAGCTTATAGGTAAGAGCTGTGTCTCTTATTTAATCCATCATTTTCTTTTCTTAGGTAAATTTAAGGTTGGGGATTAGTTTGATTGGTTAGTTGTGTTGGGGCCATGCTGTGCTCTGAAACTAAACCTGCTACTTGTGAACTTGTGATGGTGGTTTGGCTGATCATCCTTGGGAGTGGGAAGAGTAGGGGCACTTTTGTGTTGCGGTCCCGTTCCCCGAGGCCGGTTCCTAACATAATTGGGTGCTCGTCTGCTTTTCTCATTCGTCAGCACGTCGTCTGTGAGTGTGTGTGTATATTTTATGTTTGTCTGGTGGGCAGTCTTTGTGCAGGTGGTAAATGGTGTTAGTCAAGGTGGCTTTGCATGGAGCTGAGGAAGCTCATGGTGGTAAAGCTGGTGGAGATGTTTGTTGGAGGAGGAGCCGGTCAGAGGGGACCAGTAAGACTGAGGAGGGGCGTGGCAGGGCCGTCAGTAGCACCGTTTCTCCTCTTTCTGTGTAGACTGCTACCCTACAAGAGTCTCCGTACATAGACTTGCCTGTCACTCTGACTCCCAAGCCGTCTAAATCAGCGATACAGACGTATTTACAAGTGTCACAGAAACATTTCAAAGCCACATATTGAGAAGAAGAGTTCATAGCTTCTTGATGTCGGGGTTAGAAAGCTCGACGCTGCTCATAAATGCCTCTTTTCATCTGAAGTCTGTGCTGGTGATATTTTTTACCGAGCCTTTGGCCAGAGTGGCGCTGTGACGGCTGAGAGCTCTAACCTGGAAAAAATATCACCAGCACAGACTTCAGATGAAAAGAGGCATTTATGAGCAGCGTCGAGCTTTCTAACTCCGACGTCAAGAAGCGATGAACCCTTCTTCTCAATATGTGGCTTTGAAATGTTTCTGTGACACTTGTAAATACGTCTGTATCACTGATTTAGACGGCTTGGGAGTCAGAGTCACAGGCAAGTCTATGTACGGAGATGGGACTCTTGTAGGGTAGCATAGTCTACACAGAAAGAGGAGAAACGGTGCTACTGACGGCCCTGCCTTGTCACGCCCCTCCTCAGTCTTACTGGTCCCCTCTGACCGGCTCCTCCTCCAACAAACATCTCCACCAGCTTTACCACCATGAGCTTCCTCAGCTCCATGCAAAGGCACCTTGACTAACACCATTTACCACCTGCACAAAGACTGCCCACCAGACAAATATATAAAATATATATATACTCAGACGACGTGCTGAGGAACGAGAAAAGCGGGCGACCCCCTAATTATGTTAGGAACCGGCCTCGGGGAAGGGGACGGCAACACAAAAGTGCCCCCACTCTTCCCACTCCCAAAGATGATCAGCCAAACCACCATCACAAGTTCACAAGTAGCAGGTTTAGTTTCAGAGCACAGCATGGCCCCAACATCAACAAATCAAACTAATCGCCAACCTTAAACTTACCTAATAAAAGGATGGATTAAAAAATAAATAGACACAGCTCTCACCTATAAGCTCCTACAAAATAAACATGAGAATGTTACAAAACTAAAGGGCTTCTCCCTCCTACTACTTGGGTAAGAGTTATTTAGTGTAAAAAAGTATAGATTTGGAAGGTAGCTATTTACAGTTTGGACTGCACAAGTCTACCTCGACAAGGACAGATCTTTAAGTTCTAAAGAACTACCAAAGTAGGCCTACACACAGTGCCTACCTGACAGAACAAAGAGTCAGCAGAGCAGCCATCATCGGTGGCAATGACTGAAAGGGATGGCATCCCCAAACCCATTTAACAGTGGAGACACAGGAAGTTGGGGCTATCATTCAAAACTTTATTTGCTATAGCATTCAAACGTTTGAGTCTGTGTCCACATCATTCCTTTGCTCAATGTGTAATTGAACTATAAGTCCACTCATTGTACTCCCAACTATGATGGCTCTCTGTTGACTCCTTGCTGTGTCAGGTAGGAACTGTGTAGGCCTACTTAGCTCTTCAGAACTTTAAGATGTGTTATATTGGTGGACCTGTGCAGTTTTAACTGTAAATAGCTACTTCCAGCTCTACACTTTTGTACACTAACATCTTACCCAAGGAAAGTAGGAGGGAGAAGCCCTTTAGTTTTTTGTAACATTTTCTCATGTTTATTTTGTAGGCGCTTATAGGTGAGAGCTGTCTTTTATTTAATCCATCCTTTTCTTATGTAAGTTTAAGGTTGGGGATTAGTTTGTTGTTGGGGCCATGCTGTGCTCTGAAACTAAACCTGCTACTTGTGAACTTGTGATGGTGGTTTGGCTGATCATCCTTGGGAGTGGGAAGAGTGGGGGCACTTTTGTGTTGCGGTCCCGTTCCGAGGCCGGTTCCTAACATAATTGGGGGCTCGTCCGCTTTTCTCGTTCGTCAGCACGTCGTCTGAGTATATATACAGTATATTTTATATGTTTGTCTGGTGGGCAGTCTTTGTGCAGGTGGTAAATGGTGTGCATGGAGCTGAGGAAGCTCATGGTGGTAAAGCTGGTGGAGATGTTTGTTGGAGGAGGAGCCGGTCAGAGGGGACCAGTAAGACTGAGGAGGGGCGTGACAAGGCAGGGCCGTCAGTAGCACAGTTTCTCCTCTTTCTGTGTAGACTATGCTACCCTACAAGAGTCCCGTCTCCGTACATAGACTTGCCTGTGACTCTGACTCCCAAGCCGTCTAAATCAGTGATACACGTATTTACAAGTGTCACAGAAACATTTCAAAGCCACATATTGAGAAGGGTTAATCGCTTCTCGACGTCGGGGTTAGAAAGCTCGACGCTGCTCTGCCTCTTCATCTAAAGTCTGTGCTGGTGATATTTTTTCCAGGTTAGAGCTCCCAGCCGTCAGAGTGCTCAACAGCACCACTCTGGCCGAAAGCTCGGTAAAAAATATCACCAGCACAGACTTCAGATGAAAAGAGGCATTTATGAGCAGCGACAAGCTTTCTAACCCCAATGTCGAGAAGCTATGTACTCTTCTTCTCAATATGTGGCTTTGAAATGTTTCTGTGACACTTGTAAATACGTCTGTATCGCTGATTTAGACGGCTTGGGAGTCAGAGTGACAGGCAAGTCTATGTACGGAGACTCTTGTAGGGTAGCAGTCTACACAGAAAGAGGAGAAACGGTGCTACTGACGGCCCTGCCTTGTCACGCCCCTCCTCAGTCTTACTGGTCCCCTCTGACCGGCTCCTCCTCCAACAAACCTCTCCACCAGCTTTACCACCATGAGCTTCCTCAGCTCCATGCAAAGGCACCTTGACTAACACCATTTACCACCTGCACAAAGACTGCCCACCAGACAAAGATAAAATATATATATACACACACACAGACGACGTGCTGACGAATGAGAAAAGCAGACGAGCACCCAATTATGTTAGGAACCGGCCTCGGGGAACCGGACCGCAACACAAAAGTGCCCCCACTCTTCCCACTCCCAAGGATGATCAGCCAAACCACCATCACAAGTTCACAAGTAGCAGGTTTAGTTTCAGAGCACAGCATGGCCCCAACACAACTAACCAATCAAACTAATCCCCAACCTTAAATTTTACCTAAGAAAAGAAAATGATGGATTAAATAAGAGACACAGCTCTTACCTATAAGCTCCTACAAAATAAACATGAGAAAATGTTAAAAAAAACTAAAGGGCTTCTCCCCCTACTTTCTGCTACTTGGGTAAGTGTTATTTACAGTGTACAAAAGTGTAGATCTGGAAGGTAACTATTTACAGTTTAGACTGCACAGGTCTACCAAGATAAAGACACATCTTAATAAAGTTCTGCAGAACTACTAAAGTAGGTCTACACACAGTTCCTACCTGACAGAACACAGCAGTCAGCACAGCAGCCATCATCGTTGGGAATGAGGAGAGCAAGGGGTGACAGGATGGCATCAGCTGGCTTAAATGCTCTCCACCAGCCAATCAGCCAGCAGCAATCTGACACCTGACCAGGCCAATTAGGATGAACACCACCTGCATCTCATTTCTCAATCACACACACACAGAGGAGGAAAGGAATGATGAACACATGAGAGAAATATACAAGGACTGAATGTGAACATTAGCTTCTGTACATTAGCTAATTGAGTTTATAATGACTCAGAGCTTGGGACACCTTGTATATTAGCCTGTATTATCCCATACATGTAAAAAGCAGCTGTGATGGCAAAAATTAGGCTTACAACATATACAGTATATAAAATATGTGACTGTGTGTTTTGTACATGATTAGTTCATTAACTATGGGCTTAATTATAAATGAGTTCTGACTGAACGTTACTATAAAGCACACATGGGCAACATACAGCCCCCTGTGTGGCCCGCGATGGAATTGCAAAAAAAGTTTTTATTTTAATTTTTTTACAGTGCACCTGAACGCAACATGCAAGATACCCGCTGAATAAGTGTCCAAATGTTCATGTCATTCTGGCCAATATTCTTCTGTTATAGCATTTCAGTCTGGAATATGGAATATCTTTCAATAATCTTTATGACTAAAAGGCCAAAAGTAATCTCATGTGTAAGAAATGGCTGTTCTACATTGAGGTAGAAATTTAAATAATTAACTTGTTGGTTTTGGATTTATTTAGCTTCAAGAGTGCATGTTCGTGTGACCCTCAACACAGGCTTTGAGAATCCCGGCCACTTACTGATACTTATGCTTAAATTAACCCACTCGTATTCTGGTTTATTTCAAGAAAAACATTTCGGATAGTGGAAATTCTAATTGGCTGGTAACTTTAAAATCTAGCAGCCATATTGGCAGGTGGTGAAAAAAGTTAATTTCAAGCCCTGCAGGGAGAGTGTGGTGACATAGGAGTGAGTGAGAAAATGATCAAATATTGGTGGTTAAGACTGAATAATGACATCACAACTGTTAATTTAAAATTAGTTATTCCTCTAAACCTGGCTTCAAATGCCCCAATTTTTTCGCGCTGGCGCCGTTCAGCCCTCAGCAAAATCTGGTAGCGAGGACTTTTTTTGTGGCCCTCTCTATCATCAAAGTTGCCCATCCATTACGGCATGACAATATTTGTTCGGCCCCCGGCAACAATCTGGATTTCTCATGTGGCCCCCCATGAAAAATAGTTGCCCACCCCTGGGTTAGATGGTATAAATTATCTTTCGGGATGGTTCCGGGGCGGCGATGTCATTCTGCTACTGCAGTTATTTTGGTGAAATGCAAAAGTAGTTATAAGTAACTTACACAGACTGTAATATTGTAAAGTAAGTTATTACTTTCAAATTAAAGTAACTAGTAATATGTAGTATATTACATTTTGAAAGTAACTTGCCCAACACGGCTGGTAAATAATATGTAGGCTAGCTCAGTAAACTCTCACAACTCATATAAAGTAACAGAATAAACAAAGATATACGAGGGATCAGCCGCGCAGCATTTTGATAAACAAATCGTGTTTCCAGAGGGAAACGGCAATGGGACCCGATGGCGCCAGCTTTGAGCACTCTAGCCCCAGCTGTGCGATGTATTTGATTGGTGGTTGGCAACCATCTTAGAGGTGCATTACCGCCACCTACCGGACTGTAGTGTGGAACGTTAGATTGACACGAGAAAATATTAAAAGAAAAGAAAAATATATTTACACATTCCCCATTGAACTCTACTTCTCCGACATTTAACCCCTACAACACCCATAAATCTCCTTGCAGCTACAACTCTCTTTTCTCCAGACTTGTTTTCCACGCCAGCAGTAGGCTACCATAGCTAAACATTCGATGAAAATCACCTATCTCCAAAACTTTTCAGGAAATGAAAAAACAAACGCTGTTCTCTTAAAATACTGAACATCACGTCGTCAAAGTTGGCACGTGTTCATTACATTATTACCTGAATAAGCTCAAATGATGTTTATGTTATCAGTCCGTGTTGGATTGGAGGCATCATGGACTGTTGGAGGCGGTCTCTCACCAGTGTGAAGTGAGCAGGAATTTCTGACTTTTTCAAAAGAAAAGGCAGCCGTCATTCAAAATCGAGAAAATACACAAATTGTGACGTCACACAAATTGAATAAATACCCATGGCAAACTGCACTCTAAATCATGTTTTATATATAAAACATAATATATACATATACATAAATATATAAATAAATAATGTGTGTGTATATATATATATATATATAAACACTACTGACTCGTGGGAATATACAGTTTGGTTAAGGAGGTTAGACAACAGGTCAATTGATAAGGTGATATTAGTAAAAAGAAATTGCAATGATTATGATTTTGGATATCGATCTGATTTCTTCACCTTGCATGTTTTTGCTCAATGTGTCTAGTTTTGGCTTGCAATAATTGTTTTCTTGGTTTGTGACCCCACACGTCTTTGTGTTAACTGAACACAATCCCCACCATAGACATCTGCTCTGGACCCGTCAAGCACATTGAAGTAGCAAGTGTCACACTGCAGTAAATCTGGAGACAGCACCACTCTGGTGGGACATCATGCAAAATCGCACCTCTGTACATGACAGTGCATAATCAAATGTGTCTGATAAAATGCAATGCTCCACAGTTTAAATATATTTATTATCTTAAAAAAGGAGAACCAGTTTACAGCAAATTGGCACTGTGTGCAACTACTGTAGGCTACTCAAAAGTGACAGGACAACATGTTTCCACATCTATTCAAAAATCCCTGGTGGAAAGGTGAATTTACACTTATATAAATACATGTGCTTGAAAACCAAGGGCTTCAACATGTTAAAAACCCTCCAGTGGTTGATAGACTACTCGTGCTGCTCATACAGACTAGTGAAGCCTTAACAAATCTCAGTCATTGATCAACACTGAGATAGACTGTCAGGCTCTCAAAGTCATAGGCTGTGTGAGTCATTTAATTGCTTTGTCAGTTACAACCTGATAGGCGACCTGACCAAGCTTGACGATGAGTCACAACTGTAAAACACTTATTGTAACTGTTCTTCCATAAAACATCTATACACTGTGCACATTTTAAAATGATGCATTGGCTTGGTTTTCTGAAAAGTAAAAAAAAAAAAAAAAAAATCTAATCAACTGAAGCAAAACATCAGTGACACATCGCCGGGTCCAGGCTGTGATGATGTGGCTTTTCCAAAGAGATGTTCTTCCTGGTCTTCCTGGTCTTTATGAAGCTCACTCAAGGCTGTGCTGTGGCGCTCACAGAGGCAAGAGCTGCATGGATACGAACATGGAGCCTGTTCTCAAAGTCATAGCCAGCATAGTCCTCCTGGATAATCCATCAAAAGAAAATCATCATGCAAATTCTCAATCAAAATGGAATTGCAATTGCAATAATGTATAAATGGTTAGAAATCTGCATGCAAAAAAGGCAATCCAATACAGAGAGCTACTGTACCTTGGCCTGAAGCAGTAGCATTTGACCCTTCCCTGCAGACTGAGACCAACAGAATGAAACATTTAGACCACATGACCTCCCCCAAAAAGCTCAGATCAGACAGCTTCTCACACACACAGATGATTTACCTCGGGGATGTCCAGTAACACACAGCCCAGTTCATAGCAGGAGTAGGGCTGCACGTAGGAGTTACTCAGACGGCCCACCTCATCTCTTGCAGCCAGATGGAAATGCTGTAAGAATCAATCACCAGACACTTAGATTTAAAACGAGTAACAACCGTAATCGCCACAGTATTGACGATGTTGTGATGTGACGATGTTGTGATGTGTTCATGTTGTTCTGAGGCGTGAGTGCACCTGAATGGCATCTTTGACGTTCTGAAGACATTTGTTTATGGCACCGAGAAGCAGGTTTTTCAGGCCGGCACATGAGGCGTCTTCAATTCCCTGCAGAACTGAAACAGGATCATAAGACCGTGGCCTCGTCCAAGGACACAAGACCAAACAAGGCAACAGAAACTCTGAAGCAGTGATTTGAGAGCCTGCCAGACGGGGGCGGCAACGATAACCCTTCACCGGTGTGTTTGTAACATCTGACAGTGCAGTACCTTGTGTCATGGTCTGCAGCTTGGAGGTGGAGCAGTTGGGCAGAGCTTTCCACAGGTAAAGAATCTCGATCACAGCCAGGATGCACAGTTCCTTGGACGGACTGGGACTCCGTAGGTTCTCAGCCTGTCAAAATGTGCATATACACGCAAAATATAATACTTGCATAATGCAGTGTATTGTATGTTTACAATGTCCATTTTCATTTTGTTTTGTTGGGCTACTACTATTATTATTTATTATTATTAACAATAATAATTCTACTTTTTAATTGTTCATCTTTGTGTAGAGCCGCTGCTCCTTTGCATAGAAAGGTGTGTCTGATCAGGTAAGGATGCCACCTGGTCGCCTCCCTAGGGAGGTGTTCCAGGCACGTCCAGCTGGGAGGAGACCACGGGGCAGACCGAGGACTAGGTGGAGAATTTATATCTCCACGCTGGCCTGGGAACGCCTTGGTTATCCCCCAGTCAGTGCTGGCTAATGTGGCCAGGGAAAGGGAAGTTTGGGGTCCCCTGCTGGAACCGCTGACCTCCATGACCCAAACCCGGATAAGTGGTTCAGGATGGATGGATGATCTCTGTGGAGGTTTTTTATACTTACTGTGAACAAGTCACATGTGCCACACTGCAACCCAAATGTCTCCATGGGGATTATAAAGATTCTATTCTATTCTATTGACTCCCACTTCTATTTTGCAGCAAACATTTGCAGTAGAGAATCAACTGGGGACATACTCACCCTCTGCATAGAGAACAGCTCTATCTGATTATTCCTGCGTTTGGAAAGTCTCTGGACGTCCCTGAAGACAGCTGCAGCTCCCTCCAGGTCACCTGTGGCTCCTTGGCACACTGCACAGCACAGCACCACAACATATAAGGAGGCTTTAGCACCAAAACAGGACGGGCTCACAAGAGCTACACTTCATTCTTCATATGTAGTTACTACCTCCAGTTAAATAGGCGTAGTAGCACTGGGACCAGCGAGACTCGGTCTTCAGTCGCTCAAAAGCCCTGTAGGCATCTCTGAAGCTCAGCTCAATCATGCTGCACCAACCTAGAAGATCAGCCGTCAGAGATTATTACGGCGCAGAGACGAGTGCAAGTCAGGTGGTTTGGAATCCGAGAGGAAACGGTACCTATTTCATATAAACACACATGTTGAATCTCCCTCTGGTCTGTGGCCAGCTCTAAGGCATCATTGAAGGACGTCAAGGCACTGCTGATCTGGCACTGGAAAAGAGAACTCTGTGGTGTGAAGTATAGACTGACACAATATTGTACTTTTTAGTAGATTTGAAGATATATTCTTAACGTGTACGCACCTCTAGGCGCTGTACTCTGCCTTTAAAAAAGGTGAAGAGGGAGGAGTTGGGATAGACAGCCTCCCTCTGTTGAAGAATGGACTTGGCCTCCATCAGCCCTGCCTGTGTGTCTGCGCCGTCCAGAGCAAAAAAGGGCTGCACTACCGTGTGGTACCACAGGAGGGCCAGCCTGCATAGGAAGCACCGACACCGGAATGAGTGGGAATGCACAAAATGAGATATCCACCATTTAAAAAGATGACAGCAGCTGGTGCAAAACATCTTAAGTGTTTGGCTGACAAATGATAACACTTTTACCTGGCATATTTTTCACTATATTAATTTTTTTTTTTAGTATGGTTGAGATCCCCCCATCCCCCCATGTATATACTGTATGGCGTTATCATGAACCAACAAACCCTAAACTTAGTTGATATGACCAAGTTTCTTCTATTGACTTTGACTCAAATTTAGTCCAATGACAGATTGGTAACCATCACTAGCTCCAGAAATACTGGGCGCTACAAATGACTAAAAACTGTATGATGAAATTGCATGAAATTTGGTACGCATGTTTAGGGAGGCCGTAGGCTACTAGTTAAAATAAGAAGTTTTGTCAACTTTCGTGAGTGTAACAGCCGAAACAGTCATGACTCATGTGCCATCTACTTTTTAGATTTTGATGTTGTCAACACCAAACTTGGTATAGGCGCCACGGGCCTGTACAGGATCTGTACTTGTATTTTTCTCAAATCCACAAACCTTCACAGATTTCCAAGGCCTGTGGGAATCCTTTAGCATTTATATTCCCCTTATTTTGTGACATCATTTACAACTGAACGAGTTAGATCATATTTCAATAACAGCCAAAGTCACAGTTCAAACCCAAATAGTAACGAGATAGATGAACCAACAAGATGCAAGTTATGATACCCCGACTGCCCTCTGCAGGAACATGTGGCACACCTACTCACGTAGCTAAGGGGGCCTTCATGTCCTTACTTTCACTGGCACAGGTGAGGGCGGACAGGCCTTGGAGACGGTCGCCGGGGAAGCCCAGCAGGTTGACGATCTTCAACAGGTGCGGCGGCACCATGGAGATACAGAGGTGGAAGAGGCCATAGCCGAAGCTGACCGAACCCTTCAGCCTGTCCAGAGCCTCGGGGCTGATCCCGTCCAGGCGCTGGGAGGGGCGTGGACCGGGTGGAGCAGCGTGGTGGTGCTTGGAGGACTGGTCAGAGGATGACGACAGAGATGGAGATGGTTGTTCAGAACTCCTCCGTTTGCTGCCCTCCTGCAGCTGCGTGATATCACTGTGGCACTTGTTGTACATCTTCCAGGCTTTACGGAGGAGCCAGCCTCCTTTGATGTACGCTGTTAGAGAGGGATTGATTGGACATTTAATTAATTAATTACTAACTGGTACTACTGTATCTTTTGCAAAGGCATGCTGGTATTCCGATAAAATAAAGAACAAAAACACATCTATTAATATTAGAACTCAAATTAGCGTACTGGCACAACTCATTCATTTCACTCCACCACATCAAGTCAAAAGTGGTCAATGGTTCACTTCCCTCACAGACTGCAGTCTTACCTGACAGCTCTTGTTTGATGAAAGACAGCACTGCGAGGTAAACCTGGCAGTCTGCAATGAGGATCTGCCTCTGCAGGCGGTCACCTGCAGCGACCCCTGACCTCTGCGAGTCCATCTGCCCACACAAAGGCCCCACAGAGTAAGATGACAGACAGGCAGACAGGAAGACAATCTGACAAATGGCAGACCTGGGGATTTCTGTACAGTCTAAACCAGAGGTTCTCAAATGCTTTTCAGCCAAGGACCCCTTATAAGATAGGAAAATATACCGGGGACCCCCTCATTCTGATATGTGATTTTGGGCTCAGCTTGTTTCCACGGTAACGTGCTTGACATATAAATTGATAGGTTTGTCAGATTAGAATGTAATCCATGAACCATTTTAGATTTAAAGCATAACATATTTTCGTTGAACTATGAAGCTTTTGCACACAAAAAAAGTTTTTTTCTTTTCTTTTTCGTGAAAACTTTTCGCGGACCCCCTGGCAAAGTGCCATGGACCCCTGGGGGTCCCCGGACCCCCATTTGAAAACCACTGGTCTAAACTACTACTGATTCATTCCATGCAGACTGTCAGTGTCAAGTGTTTTTACAGGTAATTTATGTTCATCCATTAACCAGCGTAAATGTGTGTTGTGTGATAGAGGGAGACGGGTCAAGTCTTGTCATGTTTGCCTACAGTACCCATAATGCCGTGTGTTTTGAAGTGGTTAATGCGAACTCACACTCCTCTTGATCTTGTTCTTGATTGTCTCGATGACTCCAGCGTTCTCACTCTCACACAGTCTCTCTGTGGCCTTCAGGTCCTCGAAGGCCATCTGCATTTTCTCTTCTTCAAACGTCATCATGGCATTCTGCAAAAGGCATATTGGAACAAAGAAAGAAGCCATTAGCATTAGCTGGATGGCTAAATAAAAGGTAAACGGGAGCTCAGTGTGTGGACATTCTTTATTTTTTCCTGTAGACTGTTTTTTTGGTCCCTGCACCTGCATTACTTTGTTGGATGCACCTGCATTACTTTGTTGGATGCACCTGCATTACTTTGTTGGATGCACCTGCATTACTTTGTTGGATGTGCGCGACACCGACGGCTTCAACTATTCTGCAAAAGGCAGCCAGATAGACAAACCTGTTCAACACAAACAAGTGGAGCAAAACACCTGCTCACAAGCTATACATCCTGGGGGCACAGTGGCGCAGTGGTAACGCTGTCCCCTCACAGCAAGAAGGTCCTGGGTTCGATTCCCGCCTGGGACGCTGTTGGCACTGGGGGAATGCCTCCCCGTGCCTTCTGGTGCCTAGTGCCCAGGTGGGCTATGTCGTGAAAAATGGCCTTTCTTTATGGATGGAGTTTGCATGTTCTCTCGCCATGGTCACCTGGGGTTCCCTCCATATTTACATGTTCTCTCACCATGATCACCTGGGGTTCCCTCATGGTCACCTGGGGTTCCCTCCATATTTACATGTTCTCTCACCATGGTCACCTGGGGTTCCCTCATGGTCACCTGGGGTTCCCTCCATATTTACATGTTCTCTCACCATGGTCACCTGGGGTTCCCTCATGGTCACCTGGGGTTCCCTCCATATTTACATGTTCTCTCACCATGGTCACCTGGGGTTCCCTCATGATCACCTGGGGTTCCTCCATATAAAATCAATGAACCCCCACTGAAAAACATGCAAGAAGACATTGGCCTGACCAGCATCCGGGTGCTGCGAGGAAAGCTGCCTACCAGCTTTTTCATCTTATTCTTTGTCACTTTTATTTTTCTCTGCCCTTTGAACAGGTGGCTCTCCTTAATGCAGACATTATGCACACCATGATGCATGATGATGATGTACACTGATACCATGTTGTAATGTGATTTGATGATTTGACAGTGTGTGTGTGTGTGTGTGTGTGTGTGTGTGTGTGTGTGTGTGTGTGTGTGTGTGTGTGTGTGTGCATGTGACTTAGGTTTTATTGTAAAGATTTATGCAACAACAACAAAAAGGTAATCCACATTACTCAGCCACATGTTTGTTTGTTTGTTTTTGTGCTAGCCAACATAAACATCCTGGCTTTGTCCCTTGATCAGTAGCGGCGTGCTGCTACAGGATGTGACATCATCTCTACAGGATGTGACATCATCTCTACTCACCAGGAAACTAACAAAACTGGCCCCAAAACTCATCAAAGGACTGTGGCTTCTGAAAGAAAGAGAGGGACACACATAGAAATGGTTAAGACACAGTATCAACAGTATCAACACAACAAAAAAGGAGGACAAAATGTCTCAAGTCTGTTTCACATATCCAGCATTACAATAATCGATCCTCCAGTCTGAGAAAACCAATTTGGTTCAATGTTATTTCTGAGGGGACAAAATATCCACGGCAGTGTTGGTCTTGACTTAACATAAGACTGAACTTCTTACTTAATCGCCAGACGTGCTGTACAGTATAACACAGCACACACTACAAATACATTCAGTACCAGGGAGAGAGGGGCCGCAGCAGCCAAGTAGTACAGCAGCAAGTCACAAGTTCCCTCTCAGTTGCTGTCATGTGTCACCCACTTCCCCCTCCGGCTCCCTGATGATGATGATGATGCAATAACAACCAGTGTCACACACCCAGGACCTAATGTCATTATGTCACAGTATGACACCCAGGACTACCGTACATGTCATTAGTGCAATATGTGACATTTAGGCTTCACCAGGAGTCAGGAAACACACAGGCTGCCCTTCTGTGTCATTAAAGTAACATATGATTGATCAATAATGCCCTATCTCCTCTGAAAATGCACATTCCTGCAAACCAGACAATTGGATTCAATCAGTGTACCTGGTAGAATTGTAAAGAGTGTGGATTAGTTCAGTATTTGTCAGGTTGAACCTTGATCGTAAACGCTGAAAACGCAATAGATATCTATCTTCGGCACAACAACAAGCTTTGACAGGTACAGAGATGCAGCTCTTCACAGAAGACATGAGGAATGTAACGGCCACGATCAACAGCTTTTAGCAACACACGCTAGATTAAAGCCAATGTTCTGTGGCATGGCAGGAATGCTGTTAATTAAGCGTATTGAACGTAACTCTGCCTGTGAACATGTTGTTGCTCCTTCTGATGATTCAGATGCATGGTTAGAAAATGTGTTGCAGCTTGTGTGTCAGAAGCACTGTGGTGGTGAGATTGTTCTAAACAGGCCTGGCTGACAGGTATGTTACAGTCTGATGAGAGCAGGCAGCAGCCTCCAGGGCAGCACACAGCTGGGCTGAGTCGAGTGGTGGAGTAGTGTGAATATTTGCTATGGGTGTAGTAGTAACTTGCCTACTACTCCTCCTCCTCGACACCTTTTCATATGCTGCTGCTGCTGCTACCAGATGAGCATGATAGTGTCAGACAGACAGTGATGTTGGCGTTTTGTGTGTTTATGCAAAGCACAGACAGTGAGGATATATATACTGCCACTGTCTGGAACGTCTTTCTGCGTTTTACTTGTCTGTCTGTGACTGAAACATTACAGCAAATCTTAACATTGTCATTGACTATTTCAAGCCCCGCTGCTACAATAATAACTAATAACTACAGGGCTAGAAACAGATAATGAACGATCAATACTGCAGCTTTCCGTCATAATCAACATTTTACACGTGTTTCCCAGTCAGACAGAAACATCCATGGAAACAGCACAGACATATGCAGGCTAGCCTCGGCTTCCTGTTATTGTCACACACAGACCTGTATGCTCTGAAGAGCTCGTGGCTCTCCTTGAAGCCGTTGTTGAGAAGCATATTAATTCCATTCAGTGCCAATTCTGCGTCGTCGATACAGTCCGTCTTCTCCTTCTCATCGCCACTCGCCCGGGTTGGTGGTGTTGTGTTGTCCGCCATTGAGATGTCCGACACCGAAGGCGAGGAAGTGAACGCGGCCGGCCGGCGGGGTGAGTTGACTTGCTGCAGACAGTAGTGGCGCAGTTTGGAGCATGTACAAAGTGGCACAGTATCACATCCATATTCTTACATGGCCATAATAATAAGCGACCTGGACCAATAATAACACTAATGTCAAGTTTCGGTTTGCCGTTCAGTTTACCCCCCCAGGCTGCTCGGGGTTCCGTATTCTGCGCGCGCTGTGGGGCGTTCTTCTTCAAAGCGCTGCCTTCAAGTGCTCTCGGAATTATTACGATTCCGATTAACGCTAGTACTTTGGACACGAACGAACGAGCTAACAAAATGATGACTGGTGAGGTGGGAATGGTGTTGAGCAGGTTTGTCAACAAACCTGACGAGGATCCAAGTTTATAACAACCATGTTACACCCTATCTATCTATTTTATAAAAGGGAGCAAGTGGGCAATCTCTGTCTACTCTGTTCTGTTTACATTTTTGTCCCACTGATGATGTTATAGGCATTGTGACATCACAGATGTGTGATGATCAGTGATGTCATAAGACTGATGATGTAATCAGTGATGTCTTAAGAGCAAAATCATCTTATGACATCACTGATGATGTCATAGGGCAGGCATTGTGACCTCATCAGTGCACAGCTAAGATGTTTTCGTCCTCTGCGCTCACAATGTCTATGACATCATCAGTGACATCATTATTGACCAAATCCATCTTATGACATGACTGATGATGTCAGGCACTGAATTTTCATAGGCATTGTGACATAATCAGTGATGTCACTCGAGCAATTGTGGTTTTTGGTTACTCGAGCAAAGTGTGACATCACTGATGATGTCATACATTGTGACATCAAGCTGCGGGCGAGGCTGTGCAGTGGGGGAGTTGCGTATGCGAGCTGCAGGGCGGGCGTATCGAGCCCGTGCGGCGGGCGAACCTAGGAATCGAGCACGTGTAGCGCCCAAGATGCCTAGTATATTAAATTATCTATTATTATATTATTATTATTATTATCTCAGTTGTTCCACCTTGTTCCACCTGTTGGCAATGACATGACAGCCACCTAGGCCCACTCTAATTCAAACTTATGATGTATTACTCTTTGATTAGGCTACTCCCGGGGGATTTGAATTTACTCAGACATTTACTTAGAAAACACAAACTACATTAAACAAATGAACAGTGGGGGGGCGATTGCATTGGTGAGGAGGGAGTGAGACATATAAGGTCTTCTTAGGCCCAGGCCAGGTGCACTTAATCAGCTTAACGACCCCAACAACCTGCAACAATTAACTTGTTTTTAATGTAAGAACAGCGCTGAGGGATGCAACAGCAAAATAAATCAGATCTAGTATGTCTGTGTTTCATAAAGACCTTTCTCAAGATCTATACTCATGGCATACAATATTTATAAATCACAGGTTATAAAAGGGTTCACAAATGAATATCAGTGTTCACTATACAGGAATGCATGTAAAGAATGTCCAATAATCATGCATGTTTTTATCTCACAAATTTTAGCACAAATGTACAAAGCACTGAGGTATACACTTGATGGGGAATCAAAATAAAAGCATTTAGTTTTTCTAATTTTAGTAAAAGAAAATAAAAATCTAGTAATATGGGCTAAATGGTCCCAAAAATGACCGATCAGAACTTTGAGACTAATGCTAACTATATAAATACAATTTGGCAAAATTAGACAGACAATAATGCTCCAGAAAATTAAATACATACTAGTTTCTGTTGTAACCGAGATTCATTTGACAACCACACATCTCATGCATAGGAATGCAAAAATGGAATATGAGTTCATGACAATGGCAATACAACACGTATAAAAGCATGTGATTTCAAAGCATGTGTGAAGAGTCCATGTCTCCTCAAACCAGTTAACATGCATAAGTATACATGCTCACATAACATAACTCTGACTTGAGCACCATGGATTTAACGCAAACTTTATGCAAACTTTTGAGTCGAAAGAAAAAGTTGAAGAAATATGTCAATTAATAACTAATGTCGATCACCATTAAAGCACCATCACAAATGGCATATAATTTGTTTTCTTAAAGTGCGGGGTTGCTCATACTGCATGGTGGCCATAATGCAGCCCTGACCTATCACAACCATACAGTTAGCATTTGATTGTAGATAGAGAATAAATGCACCGACACATCTACAAACCACATTGTAGAACATCTATTAGAATAGAATATGTATCCATAACATGATTTATTTTATCACAAAATAAATATAGAAAAATGTTTAACAGAGCAACAATATGATTCTGTAAGCTGCTGCTCATATCTCCACACACACACACACACACACACACACACACACACACACACACACACACACACACACACACACACACACACACACACACAGATACACACACACACACACACACACACACACACACACACACACACACACACACACACACACAGTACACATTCGAACACACTCATAAAATATACATTTCTTACACATATACACATTCTCTGTCTTGGTAACAGATTGCACATGGTGGCCACTCCAGTGGACTAAACTGTGGACATGGTCCCAAGGTTTGCTGAGGATGCAGACAGTGTATAATGCATGTCTCCACTGTGGACATGGTCCCAAGGTTTGCTGAGGAGGATGCAGTGGATATAATGCATGTCTCTACGATGCAGCTTTGGCTCCGCCTGCTGGACACTCTCTGAGGTTGACGGCACCAAACACCCCCGGCAGCCTGTCGAAGGAGACCGACTCGCCGTTGATCCTCATGTCCTGGATGCATCCCACGAAGGACGATGTGACAGGGAGGGTGTCCTGGTGCACGGACGTCTCTGCAGCACAAAGTTGCATGTGGTCAACTTGTGAGTGAGACATACATACATATCATTATTCCAGCTTTCTGGTGAAAATGTGGTTCAGAAGCCGGTGTTGGAGCACATCAAGGACCAACAGAACTCCCCTTAGAACGGGCCCTGCTACGCTCTTATAGGCATGCAGTGGAAAAGGTCAAATCATTGATTGAAATGTTGCCCTCTTTCTTTCTTCTTTCTCTCTCGCTCTGTTTTTTCTCCTTGTTTGACTGTTATCAGTTATTTGTTTCTTAGCAATGTGCACTGTTACTATTATTTATTTATTCATTTATTTATTCTTTAGACATTGCACCTGCCCAACCGGTTTAAGTACGTCTTGTCTGTCTGATCTTACGTATGCAAAAACACTATAAATACAAAGTTTTAAAAATGTGGTTCAGTGTTTCCCAAAGCCCAAGATGACATTCTCTCAAATGTCTTGTTTTGTCCACAACCCAAAGATATTTAGCTTACTGTCATAGTAAAGGGAAAAAAATAATAAATAATAAAACTTAATCGATTATTGTGATCAAAATAGTTGTTTTTTGTCGATCGATTAATGGTTGCAGCTGTAATTGTGTCTGTCTGCCTGTCACTCACCAGGAATGCCACCCACATACAGGGGGTCTTTGGTCACAGTGGTGGGGGAGGAAGATGGCGGTCCAATCTTGTAATTGCCCAACGTGCCCACATGCAGCTGCACGACATTTTTCCTCTTGATCACTGGAAGAGACACGGACGGTCACTTATCACAAATTAAAGATACACACACACACACACACACACACACACACACACACACACACACACACACACACACACAGGTGTATCTCAGTTTGTCCTGAATGATGATCCTGTTCAAAGTGACTGCGTGTGTTTCACCTGAGATCTTATGGAACGTTCCGTCACACAAGGTCGTCTTGGGCAGGACTGACACCCTGAATTCCCCGTCTCCATTGTTCACCTGTGCCACCACCTGCAGATGATGAGTTTGTCCAAACACAGTGGATCTAATCAGATGAGTTTTTGTAATACAAGTAAAATCACATCTTCATCTAAGTCAAGTATGAATTTAAAACATAGCCTATGTGTTATTATAAAGGCCGAACATGCACATAAGTCACAATTGCAACGACTAACTATGTTTATTACATAAGAATGCACACATTTTATTTCCCTCTCAAATTGACTGAATGAGCTCTTGATGCAAGAACAGACATGTTTTTCCAGCAAGTCCTACTGAAGTACAGGAGACAGTGTTTTCCAAAAACGGAATGTGTTTGGCTTTTAAATGAGTAGCTGGCAGGGAAAGAGCACATGATGTCCCAGCTTGACGAGCCCTCACCTCTCCTCTGAGCATGTAGATGCTCAGATAGTGGCCCGTAGTGGGTCCATGCCGGGCCCTGCTGGACTCCACATGAAGCAGGACTCCGCTCAGACTCCTCGGGCGGATGTCAAACAGCAGCTCAAAGCTAGAGTCCACGACATAGGAGTCATCTGAAATAATATGGGAAAGTGATGTCATCATCAACGTTGTCATCATTGTCATCGTTGTCAACATTATAAGGAAATTCAGGCAACCAGCAGCTTATTACACACAATTAAGAAAAACACACAGTAGACACATTTAAAATACACCTAGTAAAATGTAAAATAGATCATTCCAGGCGTAGGGGGGTTATTGTGCAAAAAACAGTAGGCCTACATAAAGTGACTAAGTGCATAGTAAACCAGACAAGGGCTGTTAATAAAAATAAAAATAAATTAATGATTAGTCCCACCCATTTTAATTGAAGACATTTCTTGTAGCCCAACAAGTAGCTCAAATCAATAATATTCTCTGGCAGTATTATCAGAGTAGTGTCACAGCCATGTATATCGAGTAGAAGAGGCGCGACATCTCCATTCACTCCAATGGACCAGTTTTTTACATTGCAAAAGGAACTTTTAGCAAAAAGGAACTTTTGGGAAGTAAGGTTCTGGATTAAGGTGCGCTGTCGAGTTGCAGCAGAATGGACCCTTTGTGATGTACTTTGAAAGCGTAACATGTTTAAATAATCAAATTGTATATTATCAGCTTAATTTTTTGCATTCAAACGTAGTGCGAGCCCCCTTCCTGGATCTGCCTTTTGCTCCTCCGCTAACGCCACTCTCTTACTAGATTGCTAGTTGACAGTATTGTTGACAGTATTATCAGAGTAGTGTACTCACTGATCATGACATGTGCTCCTTTTCCTGAGAAATAAGCCCCGCCCTGTGTCTGCCCCTCAAAGCAAGGGCCAGCGCCACGATTGGCCGTTGGCTCTGGCATTGGTGTGCCATTCATCTTGAAACTGCGGACACAGCCCAACACACTTTGCTTTGGAAGGTTTTTCCACTGAAAGTAAAAAATAAACAACAACAATAATCATCATCATCATCATCATAATCATCATAATAATCAAATACTAGAAACTATAATCTTTTGTGACTGAGGCTGCTTGTGTCCATTGGCCGCTGTGGATTGTTCACCTTTAATTCTTTGTGAAGGGAGTCAGGGGCGCTGCCGAGGTACAGAGGTGACACGAGCTCCATGGACGCCACCTCATCGTTCGTCAGCTGACCGTCCTGGGCCCTGATTCCATCTACGACCAGCCGGAACTTCTTCCTCTCCAAGCTGAATATGACCTGCAGGCAGTAGAGTCACCACGCAAAACAAACTAATGACAAAGTGTTTCATGAAATACTGCAATGTGGCTTCATTGGTTTTGTGGCAACAGTGTAACATGGTGCTTTGATTTAGTCTCAAAACATAAATACATTATAATGATGTGAAGCAGACCACTGACCGAGTGCCACTTCCCATCGTTGTACTTCTCCCGGTTGAAGATCTCCTTGTGTTTGCCTACAGACAGTCTGATCCTGCCCTTGGACATGTATAGAGCCAGGTGGGAGCGCCCTCCCCTGGTGGCAGCAAAGAACAGCAGGCCCTCAGCAGACCGGGTCCTGACGTCTAGAGAGAAGTGGGGCCTTGGGAGGAGAAAGAAAGGTAAGCTACTGTGGCATAGAGGCAAAGTGACCGCCTACTTCCTGCCTCAGCACTGTACCAGAGATTTTCATCCGCCATTTATTTTCCCATAGACATTTCGTAAAATGCTTATAAAAAGAGTTATACTTGTTCAAACCAAACGGTTCAGATATACTTAGAAACAGGAGAGACCACATAACATTTCACCCGGACCAAAACGCAAAAAAATTGCGGATTTAAAGAAAATATTTTTTTGCAATTTTGGTCAGAGTGAAATGTTCTATGGTCTCTCCTGAAGCAGGAAGTAGGCGGTCACTTTGCCTCTCTATTCAAGTGCAGCATTCATCTGGAAACTGTGGATGTGCTTAGGAAGGATCTTCCAATGAAAGGTGTGTGTGTGTGTGTGTGTGTGTGTGTGTGTGTGTGTGTGTGTGTGTGTGTGTGTGCGCGCGTGCGTGCGCGCGTGAGTGTATACAGTGTGTGTGTGTGTGTGTGTGTGTGTGTGTGTCATATGAAATGGTAGAACAGCAGTGAGATGGTCTGCTCACTTTGGCTGCAGGGCCTGTGGTGGAAGGCTGTAGCTCACACTGCTGATAGGACCCGTCATGTGAAAGGCATGTTGGACCAGGGCTGGCAGTGAACACGCAGATAGACTGTCATTCACTGCCTCTGTCACACCGTCCTACCACAGCACAGACAAATAGAAACGGCAGAGAGACGCTCTCAGTGAAAGGTACAAACTTGATCTTACGTTGTTGCTAGCTCACACCTCTCTGTCTCCAGCTGAGTTCCACTCTCTCCGTGAATGAGGATGGGAATGTACAAGAAGGCGTACAATAACGACAAACTAATAGAGAGGCAAAGTGAACGTCACTTCCTGCTTCAGCACTGAACCAGAGATTTTCTTCCGCAATTAATTTCCCCATAGACATTTTGTAAAATGCTTATAAAAAGAGTTTTACTTGGTCAAACCAAACGGTTCAGCTATATTGAGAATCGGGAGAGACCATAGAACATTTCACTCGGACCAAAACCTAAAAAAACATCGAAGAAATATTTTCTTTAAACCCGCATTTTTTTCCATTTTGGTCCGAGTTAAATGTTATGCGATCTCTCCTGTTTCTAAATATATCTGAACCCTTTGGTTTGAACAGGTAAATCTATTTTTATACGCATTTTACAAAATGTCTATGGCAAAATAAATGGCGGATGAAAATCTCTGGTACAGTGCTGATGCAGGGAGTGACGTTCTACTTTGGCTCTCTATAGACAGGAAAACTGGATTGATGCTCCGCAGACAAGATACAGGAGAATACAGAAGATACAGGGTCCCGAAAGCACACCCCCAAACCAGACAGTTTCTCTCCACAGGCTACGAGACTCCTCAATAAATAAACCCTCAATAAACCTGGATTATTGACATTTGCACACCTCTTTGCACATCTGGACGCTTTATATCTATTCCATCTTATTCTGTTTTAATACCTTATTATTCTATTTTAATACCTTATTTTAAGACCTTATTCTTCTATTTACATACAAAGTTTACATTGTTGCCCTAGTTAACTATGTTGCACTCTTGTTGTTGTTGTGATTGTGTTTGCTGTGATTTTGTCTGTAACGGAGCCTACAGCATAAGAATGTCACACGTGCGTACTTGTACCACGGAGTGACAAAAAAAGTCTTGAATCTTGACAACACAGATGAAATCAGGTCAGGTGCCAAGCTTTGTTTGACACTGAGCAAAATGTATGTGGCTGTTCTCATCTTAGTCTTTGTGGCATCTTCTATGAACAATTAATGTCTCGCACCACCAGACAGCATGTGGTAGTTTTGATATAAAAAAATGAAAGATATTCAAGATATTGAAATAGAAAAATGACTATCAATATGATGATAGCAAATTATAGCCTGATGATCTAGATGGCTATTATTATTGTAGCTATTATTATTATATATTATTGTGGTCGTCAAAATATGGCTCAAAGGCCAGGACACATCATCGAGCAGATTATTCTGTTTGATGGGGACACTGTAATTGCAGCTACAAATAAATCCTAAATGCTTCTTTTTGATTCCGAAAGTTTTCTACTCGATCAGATTATGCTTCGTTATGAAATCATATCACAACCCTCGTCCTCACTAGGTGTGTTTGTTAGGTGTTTGATGTGGGGAAGAGAATGAGTGTCTGTAATCTTGATAATATTAACACATATTTGAGTTATTTGTGTTTCTTTGCATACAGCTTCAGATAACAGAGATACACTTGAAATTGTCTTGTAATAGATTGTAACAATGTAAACAGATTAGACATTAGGACTTTTCTGAAATGGATCCTGTAATTCTAATATTATATGGGTAGGGTTACACCAAAAATCTTAATATTATATAAAATAGCATTTCTGGAGGGTGTAGGCTTACACCCAATAAAATATATACACAGGGTGATTAGACTGATCAACTGATTATTGCAATTCACCTTTTTGAATTCATGCATTATTCATGATGTATTGGGATCTGTTGTGGGCGGGAGTACTATGAGGATAGATGATTGGGGTAATGATATACCCCCCTCATTCAGTGGCACTAATTCCAAATGACACATGACAAATTAATCTGGGTATGAAGGGGCGACAGTGATTTGAAGGTGGTGTTGTCATATCATATGTTTATGAAGGGGTGACAGTGATTTGAAGGTGGTGTTGTCATGCTTATGAAGGGGTGACAGTGATTTGAAGGTGGTGTTGTCATGCTTATGAAGGGGTGACAGTGATTTGAAGGTGGTGTTGTCATGCTTATGAAGGGGTGACAGTGATTTGAAGGTGGTGTTGTCATATGTTTATGAAGGGGTGACAGTGATTTGAAGGTGGTGTTGTCATGCTTATGAGAACATGGGATGAGAATGATAACTGGATGACAGTACAGCTGGGCCTGGAATATTGCACTGTTCGTAGTCACAGATCTCATGAAATAACAGTACAAATTATTTACTATTTCAATAAAGGATTATAATTCATTACACGTCCTAATGTAGGTCCTTGTGTGCACTGAATGGTAACAGTTTTAATATTGAAAGCTATTGTGCTCAGGCATGATTAGTCAATTTATCAGGCAGTGAAATTACCATTTGTGCTCATAATCAGGAATGTTTGCGTTTGAGTGTGGCCCTTACAGCACTCTGTGTTTGAGCATGGCCCTTAGCCCTCATTCACACCATACGCCAAAGCCACGCTGAAGCTACGCAGCACTAGGGCAGTTTCATTTCGGCGTCCTTGTTATTAAAAGACGAGACCGTTCACACCAGCCGCACGCCACACCACGCTGAAGCTACGCTGCAGCAATAGTTTCAGCTTCTGTTCTATTTTCAAAGCGTGCAGCGCGGTGCACCCGAGCTGCCAGGCATGAAGTCAATGCTAGTTGTGAGCGGCAGCGCCGAGCGAGGCGCGGAGGAAAAGAGAGTGCTTCTGGTGTGACTGGTTTAGCGTGACACTCAACTTCTGTTAAGCGCAGCTTCTGAATAGACCCTTTTCACGGGGGCCATTTTGTGTCGAAAAGGCAGGGTAAATAAACACAGGTGCAAGCAAAACACTAGGGTTTTCCAAATTCCAATCATGGAAGTTTGAAACCCTCATTAGTGTTTTGCTTGCACCTGTGTTTACCCTGCCTTTTCGACACAAAATGGCCCCCGTGAGAAGGGTGTATAGCGCCCGGTGTGAACCAAGCGCAAGGTGTGAAAAATACTGAATTAGCGGGACCATGTTTGTGAATGACCGGTTAGAAAGATGGCTTATTATTGATTTACATGAAAAAAAGAGAACAGACATGAGATGATTTTAAGATTGTTATTCACATAACACTGTTCTTGCTTGTGAGAACTGGAATTTTTCAATAGAATAGACAATTATGGTGAAATAGAATACATTTAATAATAGTTGTGATAACTGGAATGTTCATGCAACATATTTTTGCTTTGCCAGTGACGTACATTGGAAATGAATGAGCATGTGCAAAAAAACAGAACATTGAAAAGTGCAAGCTTCCAATTATTTCACATCAATATCATATTCTTGTCAATATCAGCAGGTCTTAGGGCATCCTCCTCTTTCTTCATCTCTGGAAATGAGGCAGCAAAACACAATGTAAACAATGTCAACAAAACACAGTGTGGATCATGGATGCCATATGGGACTAACCATTCATTCACATTCAGAAACGCTAAACGATTCTTTCACAGTGCTAATGTATGAAAGCTGCAAAGGGGAAAATAAAGCTGTTGTGTATGTATTCCTGCTAGTCAGTGAATCGATTGAGTTCTTATGTTTATACAATACACTGGCTAGTTCTGACAATATTCATCACAATATTTTTCTATATCTTGAAATAAGGTGGAGTGTTCCTCTAGGATCACAATAATGTAATTTGCTCCAAGGAAATGTTTTAATGTAGTTGCTTTGCGTGGGGGGGGGGGAGGGGAAGTCAAAGTATTTCACCCAAATGGCATCTTCACTTATTTTAAGAAAAGCAAAGTTAGAAAACTATGAAGCTATAATAATTGACATCTATCACTTACAATGACATCAATTGCATCCATCTATTAAGATGGACATGTTTGCAGTGTGTGCAGTGCACTGTGCATGTACTGTCATGAGACAAATGCTCACCTTGTTACTGTTGCGGTCCAGCATCAGCTGGGGAGGTGTGTCAGTGGTGCAGGTGTCCAGCAGCACGGTCCCAGTGGAGTTGAACTGGCTCAAGTCTTCAGCTCTGTACAGGTTTTGAGGCCTGCAAGAAGAACAAGCACACCGGACGGCTCAGACGACAAACGCCAACTGAAGTTAAACCTTATACACTATGCAAACTATCACCGCAGCGGCTAGTGTGACTACAATGATAACCCATCTCGGTAACACTTTCCATGAAGGTCATATCTATAATGCATTATGAGCACATTCATAAGACATAATGCATTCATAAGACAATAAGATAATTAATCGACAACTATTTTGATAATCAATTCATCGCTATGAGTACAATTTTAAGAGAAAAGGTCAAAATTCTCTGATTTCACCTTCTTAAATGTGAATATTTTCTGGTTTCTTTACTCCTGTATGACAGTAAACTTATAGTATCTTTCAGTTGAGGACAAAACAAGACATTTGAGGGCGTGGTCTTGGGCTTTGGGAAACACTGATCATCATTTGCTACCATTTTCTGACATTTTATAGACCAAACAACTAATTGATTAATCGATAAAATAATCGACAGATTAATCGATTATGAAAATAATCGTTAGTTGCAGATCTAATAATCATGCATGGTAACTTATAACAAAGTTTATTAAAGTATTATAAGTGGTGAACAAAAAATGTATAATGAGTTTTATAAAGCCTTATGAATGCATTATAATGATGTGCTCATAATGCATTCTAGACATGACCTTCATAGAAAGTGATAGACAAATGTCTTTATAATACGCAGAACTGTGTGTCAGACAGAGTGGTCAGCAATACGGGAGCACCACAGGGGGACGGTCTTTTCCCCCTTCTTCTTCACCATCTACACCACGGACTTCACCTACCAGACAGAGTCTTGCCACCTTCAGAAGTTCTCTGGCGACTCTGCGATAGTGGGATGTATCAAAGATGGCGATGAAGAAGAGTATCGGGATGTGGTGGCCAACTTTGTCACATGGTGTGAGCAGAACCACCTGCAGCTCAACGTGTCAAAGACAAAGGAGCTGGTGGTGGACCTGAGGAGGGTCAAGGCTCCGGTGACCCCTGTTTCAATCCACGGGGTCAGTGTTGACATAGTGGAGGATTACAAGTACTTTGGAGTGTACATTGACAATAAACTAGACTGGGCTAAGAACTCTGATGCACTCTACAAGAAGGGGCAAAGCCGTCTCTACTTCCTGAGACGGCTGAGGTCCTTCAACGTCTGCCGGACCATGCTGAGGATGTTCTATGAGTCGGTAGTGGCTAGTGCCTTCCTGTATGCTATTGTGTGCTGGGGCAGCAGGCTGAAGGCAGCGGACGCCAACAGACTCAACAAACTGATCCGTAAGGCCAGGGACATTGTGGGGCTGGAGCTGGGCTCTCTGACAGCGGTGTCGGAGAAGAGAACGCTGTCCAGGCTACGCTCCATCATGAGCAATGACTCGCACCCACTCCACGGCGTGCTAGTCAAACACAGGAGCACGTTCAGTGAGAGGCTGATCCCACCTAGATGCAATACGGAGAGGCACAGTAAATCATTCCTGCCTGTGGCCATTGGACATAACGCCTCTCTTAAAAGAGCACCTCGGAGACGCTCAGTCTCCCTGTGCCTGGCTGAGCCACATGTAATGTAATGGGCAAGCCGACTTAATGTACATCACTTACTCTACTTTATTTTTGCTTACTTTATACTTACTCTACTTCATTTTTGCTTACTTTATCGCATTTTACTACTGTTTATTTTATGCTATGTTGTGTTCTGAGTGCGAGCTACTGTAACCTGTCCCAATTTCCTCCCGGGGATCATTAAAGTCTTTCTGATTCTGATTCTGAAGAAAGATTACCGTCTGGTGTAGAGGTTGGAAAGGCACCCTTTGAAAGTGTCTTTTCCGAGGAGCACAGCAGTGCCTGTGCCAGCTATGGCAGTGCTGGAAGCCTGCGGCTGGCCCGCATCCTCATCGTCGACAAGGAACTCAATCCTGTTTGGAAACATGGTCGTAGCATTTATTGTATATTAGCTGTAGCATCGATCATTAATTGCTATATTCAGACCAGAAGGTTGTCAAAAACAGTGTCAAATATCTATGGATAGTCACATTAATTTATTAGAGATTTGAATGTAAAAATCATTATTTAAATCTATTACGGATTTGCACAAAAAATAAGGGTCACTGTACCTGTCAGCTCTTTTGGCTACAGTCAAATAATGCCACTGGCCATCCTGGTATTTTTTGTTTGATTTCCAGGCCTTGTCTTTGAACTTGAGAAGCACATAGCCATTGACCAGAGCCAGTTCAATCCCAGTGGCCTGGAAAATAGAGCAAACAGAAAAATAAAATAAAGAGTTTCGTTGTGAAAGAAAAGTCTCCCTGTTGTCTCAGACAAATGACGAAATCACATTTCAAACATGACCGTGCAAAACACAAGGAATAAAAAGACAGAAAGACAGAAGAAGTGAAGGACTGACCGCCTGTTTGTTCTGCAGGAGGAGACCCTGGTCCTCTGTGCTCTTAAAGCCCAGCGAGACGGTAACATCATCAGCCAGGCTGAAGCCACCCAGGTCAGCAGACAGAGAGCTCCCCAAGCTGAACTCTGCTTTACGAGGACGCTGGACAAGAACAAGGACATGACCGGGTTAGCAGTTAGCACATCAGCTGAACTGATCAGGGGCAGCAAGCACAATTGGGAAGAGCTTTGGCACTTTTGAGGTTAACGTCTTACCAAGACATCTTTGGGACAACCACGGCTGATGCCTACTTTCTCTGCAAAGGTTTTGTACCCTCCAGCCAACTTCACGTTCCTCACGCATCCTTTGAGGGCTTGTGCGGTGATGCCGTTCCTGTGAAAATGAACAGGAAATCAAGTTATTCTCTCGGAAGTGGGAAGCAGTTCACTGCCAAAGCACGTGCACACATAACAGTAGCACAATCAACATCATGATTTGATTTGGATCAAAGTCGACAACAGTCACATACTTTTCCCTCAAGTCTTGTGGTAGACCACCAATGTAGGATTGTGTAAATTCTCCTTTCTTATACTGAACACTGGCTTTGACCACCACTTGATTTGCCACGCGGACTTTGATCTCCTTATTTCCAAAATCTTCGATAAAAATGCCGATTTCTGCTAACTCAGCCATCTGAAGAGAAGAAAGAGATGCAAGATGTCGTTGAATGAATCATTCCAATTTCATCGCACGTCACCCAAGTGGGATGTCATCTCGTTGAGAAAAGGTGACGGTGAAGAAGGAGCTTGGTTGATTGCAGAGAATACAATTAGAGCTCCTTACCACTGGGAACACTTTGTTGGTACTTCGAGCTGGTGATGGGAGCAAGTTACTACGTATAACAACGTAGCCCCTCTCCGCTGTCACACTGTAGTATTTCTCCTATGGAGTAGAGGAAATAGAATAATGATGAAATTCATGCCAACAACACTTTTAGTTCTACAGCATTGAAAAATACATCAGAGACACCGAAATGAATAAAATAACAAATAGCAAATTTATAAACAATGATTTACCTCGTTTCCTATGTAGAAGATAAGTCCATTCTCAGCACGAGTGATGATGGAGTACTCTGTCCTGATTAAGCTATTCTTTGGTTTGTCTATAACCAGCTTGCCATATCCAGTGCCTTCAAAGAAGTCATAATCTGTTGGAGGTACATACCTGCGTAGAAGATGGATTCAGTCAGAAAATTCACATTTAAGATTTGCTTGCTCCATGGACTCCATGGAATTAATGTCTTCCCATCAAGTCTCCATCTTAGTACATTTAGTTGTGCTTTGAGAAAATAACAAACTGCATGTGTGCGTTTTAAAGACTCTACTACTGATACAGGTCTGTGTTTGTTCTCTTGAAACGGCAAAGCATTTTTCAACTTCAGAATTAACACTAATCACGCTCAGGGCCTACCTCTTGCACGGAGTCTCCAAGTTGATCTTCACCTTATTTTGGAAATTATAGAGACTGATGAATCTGTCATTGAAGGAGGAGAACTCGATGCAGCCCTTATACATGGGGTAGTTGAGAGATGCTGGTGGCTGAGGAGAAACAAAATAGCGTAAAGTTTGGTATTTTATGATAATCAAAATGACTAGCTACAAACATCTCTGAAGTGCAGTGCGTGTTTCCTGTACTCAGAATAACAAGCTGGCTGATCATGTCTTTGGGAGCTTACAGTGAAGTTGGTGGGATAGCCTCCAACGTAGAAGACCACATCACTGGGGCTGAGGTCCAGAAGGTTCTTGGTGGTCTCCCCTTTCTTGGTGCTCGCCTTTGGAGGGTCGGGTGTGTTGGTAGTGAAGAGTTTGGTGAGGACCACCTCTGCATCTTGGTAAATTCTTAATCATGACAAACACTATATGTTACAAAATACCCAAGCATTCAAATCCAATCCAATCCAATCCAATCAAATGTGGAACCTTTACATTTCTTACAAATGGCCTCAGTTGGTTTCACCTTGAATATTAATGTTACTACGACATTTTTGAAACATCTCAATATAATTATGGTGTCAGATCAAAGATACAACAATAAACTGAAGATGAAACGGTTACCTGTATAGGTCCACTTTGTCAAAGATGGCTGGCTCAGACACCGATGCGTGGATATAGTCTGTTTTGATCTCATACTCGGCTCCATTGAGCTTGTACACAAAGTACAGCACATTCTTCCTGAGAGCCATACCGATGTAGTCTTTAGAGGACTGTAAGAGAGAGAGAGAGTCTGTTATCGCCTTGTGTCCAAAAACAAACTCGTGTCCAATCCCAACCAAAATCGTCTCGTAACCGTCACTTCCTGTGTAACCGTCACTTCCTGAACGCTGCGTTTGCATTCACTCACATCTTCGTTGCCAAGGTAGAGCACAAACATGTCTCCCTGGGCTGCGTTCTGTCTGCGTCTGCGGGCGCCATCTCCTCTGCCCTCGTTAGGGGTCTTAGGCCTCTGCAGCATCAGAGACATGGCTGTGTAGGCCTTCAGATCCTCCATATTCTTAGGGGTCCGCAGCTGCACATGGCCCTCACCTGTGAACTTCATAGGGACCACAATCTGGAGAGAGGAGATGGATAAAGGAAGCCATTAAAACCCAGCGAGGAGAGATGCTATGCAGTGGACACGTCTGTGTGATTTTGGATTCAAGGTATGCAGAATGGAGAGCAAATGGATACTCTAGGTCTAGGGCAGTGTTTCTCAAACTCTTTCACGTTAAGGACAACCTAAACTGACACAAATTAGACCACAGACAATTGGAGAATTGATCAGATTTTGTCCCAGGGTCCTGCCACCCGATAGGATTTTTGCTCTTACAGAAAGTGTATGAAACCCATAACCAAAATAGTCATATATTCTGTCATTGGGTTACTTATGGATGGAATTAGAGTGAAAAGAAATTATTCGCCTTTTTGCTGGGGACCGCATGGAACCCCGACAAGGATCCCTGGGGGTCCCGGACCGCAATTTGAGAACCACTGTGGAACCTACCCTGTTAGCTGCATCTCGGGCTTGTTCGATGAGCTCTTTGATCTTCCTGATGTTCTCAGTTATGTTGCTGACAGATAGCTGAGAGGTGAGGTTCTCCACCTCTGAGATCTTATCATGCAGAGATGGGATGGTTTTCAACAGGTTCTTCACTGCAATGCAAATGGAACAAGTGAGATAGAAATCAGAAATGACCTGACATATAACATGAAGAATGGTTACCCTATATACCATACAAAAAAGAAAAGGATCGCCTAATGTGATGGAGGACATCGCCTCAAAACCCTCACCTGAGTTGTCCACATCGTCCATAACACTGCTGAGGTTGGAGTCCAGGGGAGTGACATTGAGCTTGTCAATCTCCTCTTTGATGGCGTTCAGTTTGTCCATGGTGCTGCTGGCCGAGTCATTGGCTGAGGACGCCTTCCTCTTGGCCTCATCGATCATACCACCTATGTCATCTGATTGGTGGAGATGGGGAAGGAGGAAATATAAAAGAAAAAGGAAATATGAGCTATCGCAATGGACATCAATGTCCCTTCCAGACACAGCAATCAGTTGATCATGCTAATTATTCTAATCCTGTAATGGCTTTGACTTGCCCTACCTCTCTTTATATTCTTTAATTCGTTCTGAGCTTCAAGTAGGTCCTTCTCCAAAGCCGTCTTCTTCTTGTCAGCATTCTTCAGACGCTTCTTCTGGGCAGTGAGGTCATCAACAGCGTCTGTGTAAAGGAGAAAAAGTGGAATTAGTCATTGAGCATTTGGGTTGTTCTAAGAAGAAGACTTTAAGAATCGAGCTGAATACCCTGAAGCTCTTTCTCGGCTTCCCTTGCATCCTTCAACAGGTTGTCCCCACTCTCTTTCAGGTTTTTCGCATTTTGTGTGAGCTCCCCCTTTACGACATTCTAAAAGGAGAAAGAATATTGTTCTTACAGTGGACTTGGAAAGTGAAAAGGACATGTTTAGTATCCAATACAAATAAATGTACAGTATGAAGTATCTAAGTCAGGCTTACATTCAATGCGTTGTCTGCTGCATCTTTTGCCTCGTTGGCCGCTGCCTCGGCAGCATTGATTGCGTCTGTGATGTTCTTGTAGGCCTCCATAGCGTTCTTGGCGTCACGCACGTCAGAACGTCCGCTGGCGTTCTTCACAGCGCTGTCATGAGGGAGGACGAGGGAGGACAACAGTCACCAGACAGAGAGGGAACACATCTAGAGCAGACTCTCAGACATCCTACTATCAAATGAGGACAAGCATCCATTTGTCTGCATCAATTTCTCCTCAATGGGTTGGCTCTTGGAATCTATGTGAAACTGCACATGGGCATTGAGCATTGGCATAGGGAGGGACTGACAAAGCTAATCTTAAGCTGTTTATGAGCATTTTTGGCTAGTCTGCATCCCGGGAGTCTGCGCGTAGTTGTGGCGCGCCCATCCCCGGTTATGGACTAGTGTCATTAAACAGTGGAAAACAAATGCAAGAGCCGGGGCAAACCTCCCGTATCAGCTCCAGTCTACCATCTGCCCTGGCACATGGAGGATGGATGCACCCAATATAAAATCTCAAATAGTCACAAATCAGCAAGTGCAAACCAGCCATTCAACCTCAAGCTACAATGAGATGCTAAGTCTTATATATGCAGTAGTAGACCTACTCCTGGAGTTCCATAGCGAGCTTGAGGAGATTGGCAGCATGCTCCTCTGCTCTCTCCACAAGGTCCTTCTTGGCTGCCGCCTGGGAGATCTCGTTCACCTTCTTGGTCACTTCAGTCTTGGCGCCATCCAGCTCTGCTGCCAGCTCTTCGTACTCCTACAGAGCAGAAGGCAGGAAGTGAATGGCTGCAAGTTCTACCACACTCAGGAAATGCCATTCAGCTCAGCTCATAGCATGAGGAGCACAAACATTGATCATTATCTGAGTGGACGGCGTGTTAGGACCTGTGTGGAATAAGATCTCAGACTGATTTTCATTATAGCATAGGTACTTTTTTGTGTGTGTGGGTTATCTAAGAAATAATGAAATACAAGATATTAAGCGGTTTATTTTTGATAGCCCTGGTCTAACATTGGTTGAGGGAAAGAATGTGCAGGTTACAGTATGTTGTGTATACCTTTTTACTGTCCAATAGCATTTTCAGCAGATCCTCCGTTTTCTTCAGCTCACTCTTTGCCATATCCATCTGGCCCTGGACTGCCTTACGCTCCTTTTTTAATCCATCAATTCGGTCCTGTAGGAACCACATGGATCATTGCTGTTAGAGCACAGCTACACTATCTACTTTTATAAACCACTATACTATCTTTTGTAAAGAAACAACACAGAATCATGAGAGAAACAAAAGTATTTGTATACAAAGTAGCCAACCATTAACTGACGAGCCCACACAGTAAACTGCTTGACTCGTGTGTCATTACCAGCAGATCCTTCAGCGCCTGTGCGTTGAGTCCATTCTGGCTGTTGGCTTTTTTCACCGTGTCGACAGCCTCCTTCAGAGCCTCGTCCAGGTCCTTCAGCTTGGCTTCGTAGCCCTCCAGCAGAGCCTGGATCTTCTCTGCTGCTGCCTGGTTCTGGTCACACTGCTTAGTTACATTAGCCTTGATGTGCTCGAGCACTGGAGACAGAGGAAGAGGATAGATGTGCAATGTGCTTTCCAGAGGGGAAATATTTTGGAGGTATTAACCGAAGGTTCTGCTGAATGGCGAAGGACCTTACGTTTCTTGGCCTCGTCTCTTTCCTTCTCTGCAGCAGTCTTCTCGGGGGTGAAGTTCCTTTTCTCCATCTCCTTCACCATGCGCTGAGCTTCATCCAGCATCTTCTGCAGGTCTTCACTAGGCGGCGCGACACCACTGCCACCGGAGCCTGCCTCCGCCAACTGGTCCAACAGTTCTACAAACACACACCCAGACAAATACTTAAGTTCTGATAATCAAATAATTTACATTAAATCAAGTGTGGTGGCTGTCAGACTAGCCTTTACTGCAAAACCTCACATAAAATGAAAAATTGAAAATAAGAAAGATTGATACTGCAATAGTCTCACAGAAAGTGTTCTGTTACTGAATCATCTTACCTTGGATTTTCTTCAGCATGCTCTGAACCTTTGAGTCCAGATCCTTCGCTCTCTTGTGGGTTTCTTCCACATCCGCCACCGCCTTGTCAGCCTCTGCAGCCTTTTTGTCTGCCTGAATGGAAAGTACACGTTTACATCTCGCATGCCTTCTCACACTGGAACATCTTCTCACACTGGAACATACCTTCTCTCACTGGAACATATGAGTGTAAAGAAACATCATGGGAAGATCTACCTTGTCTTTGAGAGAGCTGATATCCTCATTGAGAGTCTGCATGTCCTGCTCCAGCTGGTCCACTTTGGGCTTCTGGTTGTTGATGGTGGAGGTGAATTTGTTGACCAGAATCTGCAGAAATAACAATGAGAGAAATGTAAAGTAGGCTGCATAATGTCAAATAAATTCAGATGCTGTCGGTGGTACACTGAGGCTTGAGTCTGTTTTCAATCAGTGATGTGCCATTTCTTTACTTGTGTCTCATAGATGCACATTAACGCACACTCAAATGAAGTTGCTGAGGTCATGAGAGAATGAGAAATGACAAGTCACAACCGCGACCACTCATGGTGTAGTTTGTAACACGTTGACAGACAGGCTCTGGGATGAAATGCACTCAGATCGCTTATCAGCAGGAATCTGGAATGTTTGCGTAAGCACACCCTTCCTGAGCCAAACCGTGCGTGTGTGTGTGTGTGTGTGTGTGTGTGTGTGTGTATGAAAAGGACAAACAATGGCTATCACTGTATGTATATTTTAAGCGGTGCAGACGCTTCTATAAGTGACTTTGTGTGTCCGCTCGTAGCACGGGATCTCAGTATGAGCTGAGATCTGTAGCCTAGGCCCCTCCCCCGGCTCCTCGGTTGACAGAGAGCGAGAGAGAGAGAAAGAGAAAGAGAGAGACAGAGAGAGAGAGAGCGTCTCGAGGTTGACAAAAAGCGGCTCAAAGCCGGTGAAACACGCACGCATGCATGCACACACGCATGCACGCACACAGTGCCGGGGGTGGGTGGAGAAGGGTCCGACCTGCGCAAAACTGCGCCGTTTACTTCAACACCTGGGTGTGACTTTTCATAATCGTATGTCTTTGAAGAAGTGTGCACTGGTGCTCGTGTCTACACTTAATCTGTAAACATCTGTCCATGTCAGCACTCTCTTCACCCCCTCTCTGCAGCCTGCAGAGCAGACTGCCGTGCTACCTTGGTGTCTGAGATGGCCTTCTCCAGCTTCTGTAGTCTGTCCTGGGAAGAGGCGCTGGCAGTGGCATTGTCCAGCTGATTCTTGATCCTTCCCAGCTCAGCATCCAGCTTCTCCAGGTCATTTAGTAATGTCTGGACACAACTATCACACTCTGGAATACAAAGAGCATTCGATTGACACGGGATCATACCTCCTCTGTTGTCGACAGCGGGTTACAGTGTCAGAGATGATCTCACCTTTGCATTGCTCATCGGTTTCATCTTTGGGCTCTAATGTGTGCTTGCACACTAGAAAAAAACAGACAGGATTTAAATGTAATTCATGAAAGATAATCATTTTAAATGTGGCCGAATCCAAATCAGATCAAAAGTGGTCCGATTAAATGGTGCGTTAATGTATCGTTTCAGAGTGTGATTGCCCAAACTCACCTCCAGTCTTGGAGTCGCAGTTGCTACCGTTGCCATTGCAGTCACAGGGCCGACAACTTCCTCCTGCTGTCAGTGGATCACCATGGAAACCAGGAGCACACCTGTGGGACACAGAGATGAGTGGGTGACATGGCATAAGAGGGGGGGGGGGCAATAATACGCCTAACGGGCTCCTGGATCCTACAGTGAGTTTACTCCATATTCCACTGTTGAGACAACGATGATGTGTCCAAACAGACACTCACCTCTCACACCTCTCTCCACTGTAGCCTGTTCTGCAGATACACTGGAATCCCCCGGAGCCTTCTCTGCAACCTACTGCAAAACTGGAGCGGGATAGAGAGATCATGATTTCACTCAGGGATAGAGAGATCATGATTTAATTCGGGGATAGAGAGATCATGATTTCACTCAGGGATAGAGAGATCATGATTTAATTCGGGGATAGAGAGATCATGATTTTACTCAGGGATAGAGAGATCATGATTTCACTCAGGGATAGAGAGATCATGATTTCACTCGGGGATAGAGAGATCATGATTTAACTCAGGGATAGAGAGATCATGATTTCACTCAGGGATAGAGAGATCATGATTTCACTCAGGGATAGAGAGATCATGATTTAACTCGGGGATAGAGAGATCATGATTTAACTCGGGGATAGAGAGATCATGATTTCACTCGGGGATAGAGAGATCATGATTTAACTCAGGGATAGAGAGATCATGATTTAACTCGGGGATAGAGAGATCATGATTTAACTCAGGGATAGAGAGATCATGATTTAACTCAGGGATAGAGAGATCATGATTTAACTCAGGGATAGAGAGATCATGATTTAACTCAGGGATAGAGAGATCATGATTTAACTCGGGGATAGAGAGATCATGATTTAACTCAGGGATAGAGAGATCATGATTTCACTCAGGGATAGAGAGATCATGATTTAACTCGGGGATAGAGAGATCATGATTTAACTCAGGGATAGAGAGATCATGATTTAACTCAGGGATAGAGAGATCATGATTTAACTCAGGGATAGAGAGATCATGATTTAACTCGGGGATAGAGAGATCATGATTTAACTCAGGGATAGAGAGATCATGATTTAACTCATGGAAGCAGGATAGAGAGATCATGATTCTCAGGGATAGAGAGATCATGATTCTCAGGGATAGAGAGATCATGATTTCACTCAGGGATAGAGAGATCATGATTTCTCTCAGGGATAGAGAGATCATGATTTCACTCAGGGATAGAGAGATCATGATTTCACTCAGGGATAGAGAGATCATGATTCTCGGGGATAGAGAGATCATGATTTCACTCAGGGATAGAGAGATCATGATTTAACTCGTGGACTTGAACATCCCACCTTCTTTGACACCCACCTGTTTGTCGGTGTGCTGAACGGGCACGGGCACACACTGCAGGTCCTGCGAGCCGGGTTTCCATAGTAACCCTCCTTGCAGCGCTCACACCGGTCCCCGGCTGTGTTATACTGACACTTCTGAAAGTGACACAATACATCCATTACACCGGTGGTTCTCAACGTGGGTTCCAGGGACCACCGGGGGGGGGGGGGGATCCCAGAGGTCCCCCAGCAAAACGATGAATAATTAAACCAAGAAGTTAACTACTGCATATTTTGATTATTATCTCTCTACATACAATACAGATAGCCATGGAATAAATTGTGGATAAAATCATATCTAACAGTAAAGATATTCCTCAGATTTGGGTCCGAGACAAAATGTCATCAAACAAGTTTGTAGCCTTGACTCTAAACTAGGGTCCTTATATGAAAATACGAAAACGCTTGAGAATCACCGCATTAAAGCACTTTACCATACTTTCACTCTGTACTGTATGTACAGTATCTGTGCAGAATAAAGAAGATGATAGTGAAGGAGAGATGACGAGGACAGGATACAGTGTTTGTAAGACTGCAGTTAGCCTTTTATGGACAAGCTGTAGCAAACACAAGCAGACATTGATGCTTTCACTAGTGTACACGGGAGGATGCTAACGTCTGGGGGCTAAGAGAAAATATTCCTCTCTTCCAATGCATCACAATGAATGCTTTTGATGCACCCAGCAGAGAGGGGCTTTTTTCTTTCTTCAGCAGTGTGTGTCCGTTTGACTCTGGGCTCCCCCGGCCTTGGATCTACACGAGACACACACACACGGGCCTGGTCCTGGATCTACACGAGACACACACACACGGGCCTGGTCTTGAGTGTCTTGCATAACAATAGACTAGAGAATGCTGAAATTTTAGGCCATGTTCAGACTAGGAGGCCAAATCTGATTTGTGAACTTTAATGACCTATTAATGATTCTATCCAGATTGGTTTTATGAGTCTGGACGCTCCAAGTCTGATTTGTGTCACTTGTCCCAAACCACATATGGAGGTCTGGACACACAGATCTGACTTGAACACTTGCCCAAATCAGATTTGTGGCAGTGCGGACACACTCCCAAATCAGATTTGGGAAACCAATCAAGATAATGACGATTAATGACTTTATCAGCAAATCAGATTTGCCTGTAATGTGAACATGGCCTTAGATGCCTAGGGTTTCATTCTCCCATCCATGGCAGAGGGGGAGAACAGGGCGGGTGGTAAGAGAGAGGGGCCTCCTAAAGGAGAACTCGTATCATAATACTTCTCATGTGGTTGCATGAGGCAACACTGTGGGCAAACAGGCAGGGTTGGGTGTCACCTGGGTGCCCACAGAGGTGCCCTGGAGGTGCTGAGAGGAGGTCTAGACTGCTGACTATTAGCTGTGGCTCATGCTGGAGTCAGATGGGCTGAAGTAATGGCTGTTTGTTTAGAGGTGTGTGTGTGTGCGTGTGTGCGTGTGTGTGTGTGTGTGTGTGTGTGTGTATACCATGATGTCAGTAAGTGAATAAAATGTGTTTGGAAGTGTTCTTCTTACCAGGCACCTTCCTGTCTTCTCTTCACACTCCTCAGCCAGACCATTGCAGTCACATGGAACACAGTGGCCGAGGTAAGACCCGCTACCATCTCTGTAGAAGCCGGGAGCACATTTCTGAAACACACAGAAACACAGGCAAAAATAAATGCGGCGCTCCTCCAGGCTCCTCTTCTCCCACTTAGTAGGGTGCATGTGACCAGTAGTGCCCTGCAAAATACAAGTCTGTGTACTGTACTGTGCATACCAAGAGAAAGAAAGGCTACAAGAAAGACTACAAGGATTCTTCTTCTTCTTCTTTTGATTGTGTGCAGCCCAGGACTGGCATTAAAAAGAGAAGAAGAAGACGTTTTGGTTGAGGCCTTTATCAGTGTGGAGAGGCTTTTTTTTACATCGTTTTTTAAAGAGAAAATACACACGACAAACAACAACAACAACAACAAAAAACAACAAGAGGTCAGGAGAGGTCACAACCTAGGCTATGATGCAACGGTTACACAATACAATGTGACAGTGGGCCAACTAATGTCGTTGTATCTGTGTAAGGTAGTAGGGTATTTTGCAAAAGTCACTCCCTATGGATCAGGAAAAGTGTCCACTGACTCCAAAGAGTTTCCCCTTTTTCTTTTTTGTAGCCTCAGACTACAAGTCAGCTGCTC
Organism: Poromitra crassiceps; assembly: GCF_964638095.1. NCBI lineage: Eukaryota > Metazoa > Chordata > Actinopteri > Beryciformes > Melamphaidae > Poromitra > Poromitra crassiceps. Next base: position 5,319,300 of record NC_139639.1, read on the forward strand.
CGTTCGATGTAACTGATCTACAATATTTATAAGCATCTCCACCGGGGGGCAATGCTTCTGGAGCCAACATGTCGTCATGGCTTTCTTTCCGGCTGCCATAAAGATCTTCAGGAGGTAAAGGTCACTTCTATCCAGATGCTTTGGAATAAGTCCAAGATCTAACGTGGAGAACGACATGGTGTGGACAGGCTTAGGCCATCATTTGTCCTCCTCTGTGCTGTTCAAAATCAAATTAAAAAAGCTTTGTGGTATGCTGAAAAAGCAAAAATACGGGGATATTATTACCCACATCCTAATCACTGTTTACAAGCATATCCCTTGGCATATAGAGAAGAACTAAAAGTGTGGGAGATGGATTAACGAGATGAGTAGCATTAGCTCATATCACAATAATGACAACGTGTACTAATGTATAACTCAAAATACTCATTATTACTGCACACTAATGATTAGCAGCAGACTAAATAAACCTTCAACAAAGCACACGTTTTATTTTGCCCAAACACAGCAATGTTTCCAAAGATTTTCACACAGCTATTCACACGGGGAGATTAAAACCTTAGTGTCCCCAAACATCACCTCAGCAAAGGGGTGTCATCAAGTTTGCAATTCCGGCAGTGACCACCGCAGAGCCTTTGAGTCACCTAATAATCCACAGGGCTCACCTCCACAGTTTGAGCAGTGAAACCTGGAACTACAACAATAAGAACCATTCATCTCTCACACACCGACGAGATACACCGCATCCAACATTCCTCCCGGGGGTGTTTTACCTGAATCTGAGAAGTGGCATCGCTGGCGTCGAACGAGGGAAACTGCACGGTCTGCCCTCTGTCATGTAGCGAGGGGTAGCGCACCCTCTGGGTACCCGGGTCGTTTACCGACGGGTACTGTACCCGCTGAGCCCACCTGTCGTGCTGCCTGGGGTAGCGCGGTCGCTCCCCTTTCTCGTAGGGCCTGTGTCCGGCAGAGCAGAGCTCCAGCAAAGTCCAACAACAGAGCAGGGTCTGCAGCAGCGGCACCCCTCTTCTCCGCCGCTGTCGCTCCATACACGCGTCTGACATTCCTCACGTTTAGTCTGGATGAAATAACGCCTGGCTCTCGCCTGGCTCGCCCTCTTAAACACAGGAGGACACGCCCCATCGCCACTCACTCACTCTCTCACCTATCTGAATCAGGGGGAGGGGGGGGGGGCTATGCAGGCACACACACGCATGTGTTTGCATGTTCTCCCTCTTGACACACACTTGGGGGCACATTCAGAGACATTCAGTCAAATGAGTGCACAAAATGCATTTTTGCAATAATAAAGATTGTTATATAATATACAGTGTTTATGTGCTTAAGGTTGCCCCGGGGTGTGGCTGTAATAAAAAGCCCTCTCTACTTGGAAGAGAAAGTTATCTCATTGTATCTACCTGTGTGTGTACAGGTGTTTTTTTTACTGTTGATGTGACTGAGAGGTAAGTCAGACGTCTTCAGACAACACAGACGGCAAACTCACACCTGAATCACGGCTATTAAAACAACACACACACACAGACACAACGAGGTGTGGCGACCGTGCCCACGACGAGCATACACACACACACACACACACACACACACACACAATCGCATTCAGGCTGTTGAGTCGACAGTAACACTGAGTTGCCAGTTGCCACACCCTGCTATGTGTCATGGGGAGGCTTCTTGTCGTATCGCCCTCTGGCTATAGATTATCCATTTCCTCTGAACACACCCAGGTAGAGTAGAGGCTGCTTCATGTACACACAGGTAGGTGACCACTCCGCTTTGGCAACAACACAATGGGGGCGGGGGGTGTTCAATAACGTTTCCCGGGGCGTTAAGTGTTTTTCTCCACTAATTATGTTTTTCTCTGTTGTTCTATGAAGAAATCCCTTCATCATCAAAAACCAAACCCTGCGGGTGACCCCAAAAATGTCATTATAACTGACTGTGAGAAAATGCTCATTTTAATTGGGTTCTGTGGGCAAAATTGCCGGAACCACATCTATTCTAATTGGATATGAGGAGCCAGCCATGCACACCTTTCCCAGGGAAAAAAAAAAGAGTTGGGTGTAAAAGGCTTTGCTCACACTCAGCAAGAAACATGGTGGAAGTTTGCATTACATGACATTTTGTTTGGGCTGTAACCATGCCAGTGATTGTAGCTGTATAATCACTAATATTATGTCTGCGTGATTGTGCATCATATCCCGCCCTGGGGCGACGCTGTTTGGCTGCGCGGCCCGCGGGCCGGTCGGTATTTTCCAGTTGCATTCCACCCACGGCGCCTCAGCTGATGAATTCTTCCTCCTGGAAAAGGGCGAGGCTCTTTGTTCAGGCGTGTCAGGACACCCCGAAATATGAAGAGGTCCGGGTCCTCCGAGATGACGAGATGCAATTTTAGCACCTCCCTCCTTTCTCTTTTCCCTAGTAGTCCTTTCCCCCTATTCCTCGTCTACCCGCCTGACTCACCTTCACACACCTAGAAGGGTAGGCCAGGTGAGATCGTTAAATCTGATCCTGATCCTACCTGTTCACGTTATTCAGGGGGAAGCCCAGGCGGTGTGAATGGTTAGGGGGCATGTCCTCACCTGACAGGAGTCCCCAGAGTACTGCGGGGAGCAGGAGCACTCCTCCACAGTGTGGCCAGGACCTCCGGCTCCGGTGTTAGTGGCCTCCTCCAGGCCCACCTCCCCCAGACTGAGGCGCTGGCTCTGGGTGAAGTATAAGGCTCGGATCCTCAGGCCCGCCAGACCGGCCAGAACCATCATCAGCTCCTCTCTGGAGACGGGCCTGTTGGTCCCAGCGTGGCGCCAGTTTCCCTGGACAGTCAGACAACAATAATAACAATGAACTAGCCCCACCCCCTTCAATATTAGAGGACTAACTAACTAACTAAAAAGAAAAACTTTAACTAAAAATCAAAATATTATACAGAAATTGAGAGGTGGATGATATTATATGTCAGATGAGTTATAATTAGGAATGGGACAATATATCGAAAGTCAATATATCACAATACAAAAATGGGTCAGAAAAATTAATCATAATATTAGCTCCATTATATTCTGCTGTGGTAAACACAAATGAGACGGCTTCCCCATCACAATTTCACAAGCTCTCCATCCAAATTATATTATTATTTACACTTTGTAACAATATTTTAAAATTGTTCGAGCAATTTGTGGCTCAGAAATAAAAACAATTCTGCTCAGTCATACTCTGTTGTCATTGAACATTTATTTATTACATCGTATTGTGGTTGCATGGAATCGTGAACCCCATATTGCATATTGAATCGTATCATGAGATAAGGAAATTATCCAATCCCTATAGTTAGAATCTATGGAGCTTCATGCTGATGTTGAATAAAGGCTGTTGTGTCCTTTACCTCCACAAGCTGGACTCTGCCCTGGTACAGCCTGTCTGGAGAGGGCAGCTGTGAAGCCAGGTGGACCAGGGTCATGTCCCGACCCTGGAGGGAGATCAAGATGAAGAAGCAAGTGTTATTTAAACAGCGGGGAGAAAACAAGATCACTGAGAGACATTTTGTTCTGAGACAGCGATGACTGGTAGCACCGTCAATCCAGTATACGCACACTAAGCAGGACATCAGGTCGTCTGTCTATCAGAGTCATCCCCTCACTGGGAATACCAAAGGATTTGGACTGGTAGGTAAGGAAGCCACCATAGGAGGATACCTGAGAAAAGGGAGAAGTTTATCCAAATAAGGGACAGTTATTGGAAAGTAGGATACAGTAATATAGCCTAAAATGCCTTGTTTTGGTTTAGTCGTGAATGTAGCAATAGATGTAGTACAAAAACAACAACATTCGTTTAAAACCATTTACTGAAGATGTATTCTACAGTAGTAGAGTAAGACATGTTTCTCGTGGCCTTGGCGTTCTCGCCCTCCACCTAACTCACCCTGTCTCCCAGGTAGGGCGGTGGTGCCACCCAGTGGAGAACTTGAACTGTAGGAGGAAGCTCCTGGATATCTGCCACCACTGTGTTACTGGCTGTGTTCAGCACAGAGGGAACCTCCTCCTGGTCAGGCCTCTCCAAACGCCAGCCGGGCATTTCTACAAACTAACAACAGGAGAATAGATGGAACTATTTACGTATCGCACACACCCCCGGTGAAATGCAATGCACTGCAAACGCCTGATTTATGTACCCCACATGTGACAAGGTTCTAGGCCGGCGCTCTTTGAATAGATATACAGATATAAAACCCCTCAGAAAACGTTTGGAAACGTTATTTCGGTCGATTATTTCTCCCCTTTAATAATACCAATTGGTATTGTATTTTGTATCGTTGGAAAGCCTGATTAGTCACCTTTACAACGAGGGACAACTTGTAAGGATCGTGCATTCGTGGAATGAGCAACACAGCTGAACGTGTGGGTAGCGCTTCAAAAGAAATTGCCAAAATCCCCTGCAATATTCTTCTGTTCTAACTTCTAACTTCTGTTAGAAGTTGTACCTTGTTGTAAAGGTGACTAATCAGGCTTTCCAACGATATAAAATACAATACCAATTGGTATTATCAAAGGGGAGAAATAATCGACCGAAATAACGTTTCCGAACTTTTTTTGAGGAGTTTAGATAGATGGATAGATAGATAGATAGATAGATAGATAGATATAGATTGGATAGATAGATAGATAGATAGATAGATAGATAGATAGATATAGATTGGATAGAATACTTTGTGCACCACACAACTGCCATCACCCAGTAAGCTTTACAGCCGTACACTTTCCGAAGGCATCCATGGATATGCAGGAGCATGAGAGAGAACACACCTTCCCCCTGCGTTTGCTGGAGCTCTGACACTGGTCAGTGGCTCCGAAGCAGAAGCAGCCGGTGCAGCCGTTAGGGTTGGAGGGGTCAAAATAGAAGGAGCCCTCCCGACAGCTACCACACCTCACGCCCGCCACATTTCTCTGCAAACGTGCCAGCAACAGAGAGAAGATCAGAGGCCAGAAGAAGAAGAAGAAGACAGAAGAACCAAACAAGGTTGCTTGTTTGTGAAAGCAGGACAGTTTTCAGATCAGATGGGCCCCACCTTGCAGAGACACCTCCCTGTGTCTGGGTGACACACGTCAGGCGTGACTCCACCTTGGCTACAGTCACAAGGCACACAGTCGGGGAAGCGATAGTAGCCTGGGGCACAGCGGTCGCACTGCCGGCCCCCGATCCGAGGCTTGCACCTGCACGAGAGTGCACATGACATGTTAACACGTTCACATCTGGTTCATAGGTTTATAAAGAGACTTTATTAGATCTCACGGTAACAATTTCTATGAAGGTCATGTCTATAATGCATTAAGAGCACATTCATAAGACATTATTATCCATTTGTAAGGCTTTATTGTAAAACTTTTTGTTGTGAGCAGTTTCATGTAGGAACTATTTTCTTTTGTAGGAACTAGCTAGCAGCTAGCGGGTGTAGTTTGGTCAAAAGAAAATAGTTCCTACATGAAACTGCTCATAACGAGGTCTGTGGATTATCTTGAGTAACGGGGTCATGATTTCTGGAAAGAGACATTGCTGTTGAGTTTATCAAATGTATTTCTTTGGCACTTTGAGCACCACAAGCCGAGTGCCATCCAGTTCCATTGTATTGGAGAGAAGGCAGAAAACTCTGTGGGCAATATCTCCAAAACTCAGGCAACTAACACAAAACAATATAGATGGATAAATAGCACTACAGGTGAGAGGGAATATAATCTATTTTGGATTTTAGGGTGAGCTGTTCCTTTAATGTGAAAGAATGAACTATTCTTGTCCTTTTACTATTGCAAGGGGAAAGTTCTTGTAAAAACATGCTCTCATCAAAACAGTAACTCAGTAACTACATTTTGATCGACTTTACTTTTATCTAAGTAATTTAAATTTAAGTAATACAAATGTCTGCGAAGTAATAATTGACTTGACTATGATATTTTAGCTTATTTTTCATGCACCATGTTCTATAGGGTTCCCACTCACGTGCATTGTCCGGTCTCACGGTCACAGTCGGGCCCTGCGTTGGTCTTGATGCCGTTGGGAGAGCAGTCACAGCCCTCGCAGCCCAGCAGGGGGTGGTAGCTGAAACTCTGACTCACACACGCATCACAGGCTGGTTTGACTGTCTGAGGAGGGCAGATACACTGGCCTGTCACCTCGTCGCACAGCCGCCGGCCACACTCACAGCCTGCGGGGGGCAGAAGAGAGCTCATTTAGGTCAAATATCACAATGAAGGGAATTACAGAGTGGGTGTGAGATTGGGTAAAGTTATACAAGTCTGCTGTGTGCATGAAGCATAGCCTATACAAGCTTCCCCCCCCCCCCCCCCCCCCCCAATATTTTATTTTACGTTTTCAGAACATAAAAAACAAGAACAGGGGCGGAAAAAGAAGAAGAAGAAGAAAAAATACATATACATACATTCAACATTACAATGCTACAAAGTGGTGCTACCAGTCACGTAAAATGCTTATGTGCTTACAAAAACAAAATACTGTGCAAGGGATCCACTACAAGTGGTCTAAAAGAAATCGGCTGGGTAAGACAATTGTCGTTTTCAGCCTCATCAAAATAGATCAGGAACGGGTCCCAGATAACAAAAAAATTTCCTCTGAATCGGTCCTCTGGAACCTGAGTCTCTCCATACGTATAATTGTGACCATGTCTGTCAGCCACAGCTGAAAAGAAGGTTGAGAGGACTTCCATTCCTTCAGAATTAGTTTCTTGGCAACAGTCATCCCCTGTGTCAGAGATTCTATACATGCTTTTTTGCGTTTGCATGTTTTTAGCGGGGGGTTCCTATCTGGAGGAAACCCCAGGGGAGCACGGGGAGAACCTGCAAACTCCACACAGAAAGGCTCTTTTTGACGAGCCCACCTGGGCCGTAGGCACTGAGGACATGGAAATGGAGACACACCCTCTGCGCCCACAGTGTGCCAGGCGGGAATCGAACCCGGGACCTTCTTGCTGTGAGGCGAAACCGCCACCATGCCCCCCCCCCCCCCCCCCCATATACATGCATATTGGCCCGAGTCCAGGCAAGTGGAAAATCAGTGTTGTTCACTCACGTCTGCAGTAGGGGAAGCCGTAGTATCCCGTAGCACACTTTGTGCACTGTCGTCCGATGACGTGCTGCCTGCAGGGGCACTGTCCTCCCACGGGGTCGCAGGTACTACCCGCAGAGCCAGACTTGTCACAGTTGCAAGGCAGAGCTCCGTCATTATAGGCTGCTACCAGAGAGCGGGCAGAGTTCCTGCAGAACTCCGAAGAGCTTCTGGGGCTGAAAGGACAGGAAATAGAGCGGTTCACCCAAATACGGCCATGGTCTTTTACTTGATCTTCACAGCTAGAGGGCAGCATTTACATAAACATCCACTGTGCTGAGTGAGGACAGAGTTTAATGTTGTAAAAAATACAGTACTGTACTGCTACTGCTGAGAAGTTAGATTATCAAACAGAAACCAACCACCAGACTAATAAATAATATATCACAGAATATAAGCGGGTATCAGATCATCAAACAAAATAAAGAAACACTGATCTAATCTTAAAACTACCAAAATTCTGGATTTCATTTTTCAGTCCAGCTTGTTTTGCTGGAGCCATTTCTTTCCTCCACCACAGTGAATGAATACCTACTTAATATAGAAGCCTTCTCCTCTGCACTGCTGGATAAAGTCTGCAGACTTATCCAGCGGCTTTGCCTTCAGGAGATCTGGGGTGTAACTGCTATCACCAACCACCAAGATATAATCCTATACAAACAACACAAAGCATAGCAAATGATCCAAATCAAACGATGCTCGATCTCACCAAAAAACCTTCAATTTGTTTCTTATTATGATTCAAAACTTCTTTATCAGTGAGATTGCAGACAGTGATAAAACAGATAAAAACACAAACTGAGGATTTTTGAAGTGTTTCAGTGGCATTTTTCTGTTGGGTCTGTTATCTGGAGAGTGAAAAGTGAAGCAGGCAGACTAAAGGCAAAGCCTCAGAGTGGATGAGAGCTTAGGTCTTATAAAGCTGTGCGTGGCTGCCAGGTAGAATACAGGCACTTCATTGTTGTTGTTTTGGGGTATGGCATAACACGAAGGAGAGAGGACCTCAGCATGCCAAGTGCTCAACCTGAACAAATGTAATAATGCATACAAAACAATCCAGCTACTAAACCTGCAGGCTTTAGGCAAAAGTGTCATAGGAGTAAGAGTATGTTTCATTCATTGCTTTGATTCTTTCCATATTTCTCAAGTCAAGTCAAGTCAAATGATATTTGTAGAGCTTCACAAAGCCAATAAGAACATACACATCATCAATATATAAATATAATATATAAAATATAAATATATAAATAATATATAACTAATATATAAAACATACATAAACATGCACACAGGCAGAGGACATAGACAATTTAAAGTGTATTTTAAATTCCGGTAAGCCAGCAGCAGACAAACAGCAGCAAAAATAAATACTTTTTGTCTACTTTTTGGGTGGCGCCTTTGATGTCACTTGGCACTCATTCAATTTCAGCGCAGACGTAGACAACTGGTGGTCTGTGTAAACACATCTGGGATAAGCGATCGACTTATCACGTCAAGTTTACGTCATTAAAAACCACTGACCAGGGTGAGGGTCTTCCCGGGCGGCACGGTCACAGAGATGGTGGGCTGTCGCCAGGAATGCTGGGCAAAGTCCAGGGCGATGCGGCCGTCGGCGATGACCACCTCCCTGCAGCCGGAGACAGCGGGGCAGAAGGACGCGTTTATCACACCTGCGAGAAGAAGAGAAGGAGTTAACGCCACGCGATAATCCTCCCCTCCATTAAAGGCCGGGAAGGGGAAGTGCGTCCTGCTCCGAGGCCTTTGATCATCTCGTCATGAGCACAGGGACTTAATGTGCTCTTAAGAGGGAATCGCCCCCTCGCTGAGAAGAACAGATATCCACACATCACATCGCTCCCTCGCTGAGAAGAACAGATATCCACACATCACACACTTGCATCAGGCTCTTCTACACACGGCCAGAATAAACACCCTCAGCCCATAAACTCTTTTATTATTCCGTTTGATCAGACGGGCTTCCTTTCTTCTTCCTCCAGCACACTCACCCGTCCAGGAGCGGCCCGCGTCCACTCGGACCTCCACGGGGAAGGAGATATGTTCGGGCTGCCGATAATGGACCACGACCACGTACCTGCCCGGGAGGGGCACCTTGGGATTGAAGCTGATCTCCGTCTGGAAAGAAGTGGAGAGGAAGTTTAAAGTGGTGTTGAACTTTGCTAGGTACCACGGGGGTTGTGTAGCTTGCTGGACATGATGTAAGCCCAGAGATTCTCTGTTATCTGTTGCTCCGGTAGAGACTGGAGAAGAGCTTTTTTCTCTCTCCATTCGCTGGCATTTCATGGTGAAACAGCTCGGAAAATCACACTTCTAGAACTTCAAGGAACGCATTCTGCAGATGAAGTGAATGACTTTCTTTATGTTATTCAACCTTTCATGTTGAACAGGCGTCACACCAATATTATTACTGTGTCGAGCTCCAAGCTCTGCAGTCAGCAGGGTCAAGTCAGGAACATCTGAAGCTCTTCAGACAGCAGGGTCAAGTCAGGAACGTCTGAAGCTCTGGAGGCAGCAGGGTCAAGTCAGGAACATCTGAAGCTCTTCAGACAGCAGGGTCAAGTCAGGAACATCTGAAGCTCTGCAGACAGCAGGGTCAAGTCAGGAAAGTGTAAAGCTCTTCAGACAGCAGGGTCAAGTGAGGAACATCTGAAGCTCTTCAGACAGCAGGGTCAAGTCAGGAACATCTCAAGCTCTGCAGACAGCAGGGTCAAGTCAGGAACATCTCAAGCTCTGCAGACAGCAGGGTCAAGTCAGGAACATCTCAAGCTCTGCAGACAGCAGGGTCAAGTCAGGAACATCTCAAGCTCTGCAGACAGCAGGGTCAAGTCAGGAACATCTCAAGCTCTGCAGACAGCAGGGTCAAGTCAGGAACATCTGAAGCTCTTCAGACAGCAGGGTCAAGTCAGGAACATCTGAAGCTCTGCAGACAGCAGGGTCAAGTCAGGAACATCTGAAGCTCTGCAGACAGCAGGGTCAAGTCAGGAACATCTGAAGCTCTGCAGACAGCAGGGTCAAGTCAGGAACATCTGAAGCTCTACAGACAGCAGGGTCAAGTCAGGAACGTCTGAAGCTCTACAGACAGCAGGGTCAAGTCAGGAACATCTGAAGCTCTGCAGACAGCAGGGTCAAGTCAGGAACGTCTGAAGCTCTGCAGACAGCAGGGTCAAGTCAGGAACATCTGAAGCTCTGCAGACAGCAGGGTCAAGTCAGGAACATCTGAAGCTCTGCAGACAGCAGGGTCAAGTCAGGAACATCTGAAGCTCTACAGACAGCAGGGTCAAGTCAGGAACATCTGAAGCTCTGCAGACAGCAGGGTCAAGTCAGAAACATCTGAAGCTCTGCAGACAGCAGGGTCAAGTCAGGAACATCTGAAGCTCTGCAGACAGCAGGGTCAAGTCAGGAACATCTCAAGCTCTGCAGACAGCAGGGTCAAGTCAGGAACATCTCAAGCTCTGCAGACAGCAGGGTCAAGTCAGGAACATCTCAAGCTCTGCAGACAGCAGGGTCAAGTCAGGAACATCTCAAGCTCTGCAGACAGCAGGGTCAAGTCAGGAACATCTCAAGCTCTGCAGACAGCAGGGTCAAGTCAGGAACGTCTCAAGTATTTCAACAAGATTAGGATGGACACAGTTTAACACTGATACCTGGGGGGATTTCAGCAGTACCCCTTCACTCTGGGGCTCACTGAGAGGGCGCATCCCAGACTGTCGCCTCCGCCTCCACTGCTCGCTCTCCCTCCGCTGGGGGGCGATGGTCGGTGCGGACGATGGCTGACCGTCACGGGCCGCGTCCAAAACCCAGGATGTGGTCGGCCTGCCGAACTGGCTCGCAACACAGTGCTGACTGGAAGCATAAAGGGGCAACAAGATGTATTAGCTAAAGCCGGTCGAGGGCATTTGAAGTGTTTGCCAAAGCCCTAATACAGCGGAACAATGTGACTTGTTAGGAGTGGGGTCAGTGGCCGGCCAGAGGTCGCGACCTATGAAACAACATTAATCTTCAGTAATCCTCCTTTGGATTTTGACATCCTCTGGGCGATCACATTCTCTCTCATCATCACACACTTACATAAACACAGACTTCTTGTGAAAGTTTTACAGGCAAACGTTCTGATCCTTTGCCAATTCCCTCCGCCTTCAGACTTAGAGGGTTCTAATACTCCAAACGCGAGTACTCCGCCGACACAAAGCTGTCTGCTGACATCGTAAACACATTTAGACCGAGTAGTCCCAGTCATAAATTGCCAATCCACAAGGGGCAGCGAAGCCAATCTGATGCTGGATGCGTCCAGACACACGGCAATCCTGTCTGCATGCAGTGGCGATGTGGTGTCATACAGATGCCCTACCTGACACGTGTGATATCGCAGCAGTCGTGTTACAAATTTGTAGCACATTTTTCTACGCCATGACGCGAGACACGCCCTCTTTGCCTTGTTGCACGCGTTCCTTGTGTGAAGTATGTTAAGAGTCCTTAATCTGGACCCCCTCCATCTCGCTGTCTAATTCTACATCTTCCCATTTCAATATTGGATAAAAATTTATTTCAAAATATCCCTGAACTTCATATAGAAAGGCAAAGTGGAACGTCACTTCCTGCTTCAGCACTGTACCAGAGATTTTCATCCGCCATTTATTTTCCCATAGACATTTCGTAAAATGCTTACAAAATAGTTGTACTTCGTTGAACCAAACGGTTCAGCTAACGCTATAATCGGGAGAGACCATAGAACATTTCACTCGGACCCGTTTTGGTCCCAGTGAAATGTTATGCAATCTCTCCTGTTTCTAAATATATCTGTACCGTTTGGTTTGAACCAGTAAAACTATTTTATACGCATTTTACGAAATGTCTATGGGAAAATAAATGGCGGAAGGAAATCTCTGGTACAGTGCTGAAGCAGGAAGTAGGCGGTCACTTTGCCTCTCTATTGTTCAAATGTTCACTTTTGTCATTATTCGTCATATTATTTCAGGACTCGTGCTTTCTCATGTATCTATTTATAGTACAAAAAGTATAATGTATGAAGTATGAACATCTTGCATAATTGATAATGAACCATGTCCAACCAACAATTATTTCAAGAGACTGGAGAGAAGGATTATTCTTCAAACGTTTTTCTCTTTACTTTCTAAGAGTTACATGCTCACCAATTATATGTACAGCCTGTTTGCTATAGGAGTGGAAGCACTCATTAGGTAAGTAACATGAGGGAAAGTGTCCAGAAGTATTTGTAAATGACAGGACTGAATGCTGACAGCTGAAAGCGCATGTGAGAATTTGACCCGAATACCTACCGGCCTCAGGTAAGTGACCCTGCCCAGCCAGAGGAATGCATGCAGTCGCACCTGGAAAACAGATGTGTGTCTCCACACTCCACAACAAGAGCACAAAGCCAAGGTGTAGTCTCGTCTAGTAGCCCTATCTCTATAATGGCTGCTGAAGGAGTCTCTGTCGCTCCTTGTTATTAAAACCCCTGCGGACTCACCTGTCTTCAGTGAAGCGGCCGTGCGTGGAGACACACAGCACCTTGGGGTGGACATGCTCCATGGAGAACTCCTCTGCAGGGACCGCATACACTTTATACTACAGAGAAAAACACCTTTATGTAACAATGTTACGCTGCTGTCCACAATGTGATAACTCTTGTCTGGAAGCTTTTGTCTCACCAGCAGGAATGCGGCTGTGGAGGTCTGCAGGAGAAGCTCGGCCTTGTGAGTAAGCTGCAGCACCGCCACCCGATTACTGCTGTCCACCGCCACGCTCCGACACAGGAAGCTGCAGGGGGCACAACCAGAGACTGTATAAAAGAGATGGACAGAGTGCAGGGGGCACAACCAGAGACTGTATAAAAGAGATGGACAGAGTGCAGGGGGCACAACCAGAGACTGTATAAAAGAGATGGACAGAGTGCAGGGGGCACAACCAGAGACTGTATAAAAGAGATGGGACGCTGCAGGGGGCACAACCAGAGACTGTATTAAAAGAGATGGACGCTGCAGGGGGGTGCGTGTGATTACACAATGGTTTGTGGAGCCAGATGTATTTGTGATGTATTTGTAGCCATATTTGGATGAGAGGCGGTTTCCCAGAGCCAAAGCGCCGCCTGCTATTGTTACGTGATCGGTGAGCTGCGCGATCACTGGACAGGCGACCTGTCAATCACGCCCAAAACATAGTCTGATTGATTGTCTAATTTACTCTAAACGAGTGAGTTATACAAATTCAGCCCCCGTACAGTTGTCATGAAAGGTTAAATTAGCTATAGAGACTAAATTGTTGTTTGAACCAGGCATGTAAACATGTTTATTTCTGCTGTAAACTTGGGCATTTTAACATGGGGGTGAATAGGGAACGACTCGTTTTTGCAGGCAGCCTCAAGTGGCCATTCGAGGAACTGTAGTTTTTGGTACTTCGGCATTGGCATCATTGCGATCAAGCAAAGCTGCCCCCTCGGTCACAACACACAACAGCTGAAAAACAGAAATATACTGTCTGGGACTTTCAGGGGCTGGGATGCCATTCCTATTTACACAATGTAAGAATAGAAACCAATTTAAAAAAAAGCCTTTGCAAGAAATACAGTGCACACCTGTAGGCACAAGTGTAAATGTTGGCAGTGCACACCTGTAGGCACAAGTGTAAATGTTGGCAGTGCACACCTGTAGGCACAAGTGTAAATGTTGGCAGTGCACACCTGTAGGCACAAGTGTAAATGTTGGCAGTGCACACCTGTAGGCACAAGTGTAAATGTTGGCAGTGCACACCTGTAGGCACAAGTGTAAATGTTGGCAGTGCACACCTGTAGGCACAAGTGTAAATGTTGGCAGTGCACACCTGTAGGCACAAGTGTAAATGTTGGCAGTGCACACCTGTAGGCACAAGTGTAAATGTTGGCAGTGCACACCTGTAGGCACAAGTGTAAATGTTGGCAGTGCACACCTGTAGGCACAAGTGTAAATGTTGGGAGTGCACACCTGTAGGCACAAGTGTAAATGTTGGCAGTGCACACCTGTAGGCATAAGTGTAAATGTTGGCAGTGCACACCTATAGGCACAACTGTAAATGTTGGCAGTGCACACCTGTAGGCACAAGTGTAAATGTTGACAGTGCACACCTGTAGGCACAACTGTAAATGTTGGCCCTGGCTGGGATCTCTCCCTCTGACTGGCCACTGATGAGCAGGTTGACGTTCTGGACGGTGTCCACCTCGCTGGCATACTCCAGGACCAGGACATAGGGACCAGGACGGGCTACACGCAGACTGAGCTGGAGCTGAGACTGCAGGACACAAATGACAAAAACATGACTGTACATCACCGCCTGACATCCTAATATACAGCTTCATCCGACCTGGAACATACAGGGATTTCAGTAGAATGAGCATAATAGAAACTATGTGTAACATGTACCGTAATAATAATATAAAGAACAAAATAATAATTTATTGCCATTTATTAAAGATTATTGCATCAAACTAAGTTTATAAAAATGGAGTTTAAGAAGTGATCTAACAGATGACACAGAATTAGCCAGCCTGAGCTTCTTGGGCAGGTAGTTCCAACGTCCAGGAGCCCTGATGGCAAAAGCCTGAAGGAACCTCCCCAAGGACCTCAACCTGTCTGCTTATCAGCTTCAAAGGTAGTGAAATAGGGTGTTTGACCCATCCCTTACTTAAAAGTGACCTGTTCAATCTTAAAACCACTTCTGAACCTGGTAGCAGGTAACCAACATGAGCACGTGGGTGTGTCTACACGTGCATCTGTAATTCTCTATATTGTACGCATCAGCATGTGAGCCAAGCCTTTTCCCACCTGTCTCCCGCTGACAGAGGCCATGGCAGGGTGGTCCGGCGTGGGCTGCCGCACACGAGTCTGCCTCCTCCTGCGCCCGCTGAGGAAGGCCATGGCAGGGTGGTCCGAGGTGGGCTGCCTCCTCTGGTGCCCGCTGAGAAGGGCCATGGCAGGGTGGTCCGAGGTGGGCTGCCTCCTCTGGTGCCCGCTGAGAAGGGCCATGGCAGGGTGGTCCGAGGTGGGCTGCCGCACACGACCCTGCCTCCTCCGGCGCTTGCTGCGGGCGGACAGCTTCCCCTGCGAGCCCAGTGTGGAGCTGAAGCCGTCCATGGCCACATGCTTATACAACAGACAGCTGAGAGACATGCACAGGAAGGCAAAGGGACAAACAGCGGTCAGAATCCAGCACTAAGAAGAGCGAGATAACAAGAATGGTCACAGAGATTAAAAAATATATATACTGTATATATCATGATTGTTTTGCTCAATCTGGGCATAACACCCGGTTAAGGTCTAGCATATTCATAAAGGATGGCTGTTTAGTGGATAATTTAATAGTACAATTCAAGAATTACTTTGTGTCCATGTTTCCGGTGGATATATATGTGCAAGGCTGGGTGATCTTCTCCTGCAGCAGAGGTGCTTCATAGTAATCCCGGGGCAGCAGTACTAAGTAATCCTGTGGAGGGAGAGTTAAGAGTGATGGACTCAGTATTCAATCTACAGTCTCTCATGTACATTTACTATTTTCCTTCAAATGAATGAATGATGTCATGTTGCATGATGTAGGTACAATATTTATATGAGGAAGGGGGGAAAAAAGAAACCTAATCGCCATTATTCCTTTATCTTTTTAAGATGATAATTTCGACACCGTTATCCTCCTTCAACTCACCAGCAGAACGCCCTGTGCCTTGATGTGGACGATCCACGTCCCAGGAGTCAGAGCGAACGGCTCAGCGAAGCCCTCTCCCGGGACAGTGACGAAGCTGGGGGAGGGGCTGGCAGGGAAAACCACCTCCTTACTCTGATCGGACCCTGCGGGACACCAAGCAACACAGTGCTGTCATGATGTCACACCTTCACAGGCAATACGTTTGGGATGGGGGTATCACCAGCCAGGTAGAGATGAGACACGTCATGCATTAGGTAAATAAATCAAGGAAACATTAATAAAAAATACTAATAATAATATGAATTTGACTTTACTGATATCAGAATGTGATATCAATTTAATTCGTCCTGTGTGGTTTTTTAGTAAAGAGGATGTACTGTAAGTATGTGACAGATCACAGCACCCATACTACTGACTTGATTTTGAGGATATGGAGACCTTTAAAACAGTGAAGACGGTGACATGTAAAAGCTGATTCGGCGTCAGAGGCAGCCTTACCTGGGGAGCCCCTGTTATTGGTAGCCTTGATGCTACCAATCACACTGGCACCACTGGGGTTAGTGAACCGCAGAACCACACGGAAGAGTTGACTGGCATCTTTCGCATCAACATGCACTGTTACTCTGACTTCACTCTGCAGAGAAAGGGGGAGGGGGAGGGGGGGGGAGGCACACAGCTGACTGGAATGGCACTGGTTAGAGAGGGCGGAGGCGGAGCTACGGTTAAGAGGCAGGTTAATGTGTGGAAGGCCATGCGGAGAAACGAATGCAGCAGGTTAATCAACAGAGAGGTCAAGAGGTCAAGAGAGGAAAGGAAAAGCTAAAAGAGGGGAAAGGAAAGACCCTTCACTTACAGTCACAGCAAGAGTGCAAGGCGGCTTCGTCCACAACCAAGATCCTTGCTCTCACTCGCGCCGCTGGCCCCCTTTGGTGGGGGGTGGCGTAGCGCATTACAATATGGAAAGGGCCAGGAAAGCCAAGGGCAAGCGTTAGGATCACCTCTGGCTGAGGAGAGATAGGGTTAGTGCTAGGAGAGCTAGTGCCCACATTCCCATAATATACCAATTAGGAAGTAGCTTCAGGTACCAGTGCAGAGGCAATCTGGGAACCCAGAGACTCTGGGACAGCCCTACCGTTTTTCCCAGCTTCCTGTACAGCGCGCCTCTCCTGCCACCGTCACTTCCTTTTACACGTCTGTGCTCCACTGTTTACAGTCTAAAGAGTAACTTGCGCCGTGACTTTACAGTAATTTTCCACTGTTGTTGTAAGACGAGTTGACGTCTTCTATGCAATTTTAACGTTATTATAGTAGCCGAAACGGACGCAGAAAAGGGAAGCGGAAGTGACGGAAAAGCCACGTCACTTCCTTTTCCACGTCCATTTCGGCTATTCGCTAATAACGTTAATGCATAAACACACTAGAAGACGTCAACTCATCTTACAACAACAGTGGAAAATTACTGGAAAGTCGCAGTGCAAGTTGCTATTTAGACTGTAAACAGTGGATCACGGACATGGAAAAGGAAGTGACGGTGGTGTAACCGAGTTGAATCAGCGCGGATTCCTCGTGAGTCCCGAGTGGTAGCGAGTGGATTGGTTAAACTCACTCCCCAGGTATAAAGGCATGTTGACCAGCTCCGCCAAGGGAGCTAGCTCTCTTGGTGTTGCGGTTAACATGCTGGACTCCCAAGCCGAGGGTCGGCAGTTCGAATCCACCCCTGGACAAGCCCTTAACATGGGTTGCTGCAAGTACCACCTACACAACGCCGTTACAGTGGCAGGAGAGGCGCGCTGTACAGGAAGCTGGGAAAAACGGTAGGGCTGTCCCAGAGTCTATTTTTCAAATAAAAATAGACTTAAAAAAAAAAAAAAAAAAAAAAACTCTGGGTTCCCAGATTGGTGCAGAGGTACAAGGGAAGGAAACTGTGGTGGTATTAGAATAGATTGAAAAAGGCATATAGAAAATCAATATACATGTAGGACTGCACCCCAACCATGACGTTTTTGTGATGATTGCATCAACGTGTGCAATGTATGTTACGGTGCCGATGCGTAAGGGTGGTGAATATGGACTCACCTGTGCAGGGGACATGACGGCGTAGCCTCTCCAGCTGAACTGGGGGAACTCTTGGGGGTCATAACCAAAGCGCACTGGCCGGGCGTTGGCGGTGGTGCCATCCTCCACCTCAAACTTCAGCTGGTGGAGGCTGGGGAAGTAGTGGTTCGGCGCTGGCCTAACGGAGAATAGATTGAAAGGTTAAGTTATCGAGTAATAATCACAATGAAAATATTAAAAGAAATTAGAAAAGAAAACCTGGCTGTGTTTATGTATTCTCTTACTCGGTGCATGTACGGCCCACTACGTTCTTCCGACACCGACATTGTCCAGAGACCTCAGCGCAGGCCCTGCCGTTGGCACCGCCTACATCACACTGGCAACCTATCAGGAGAGAGAACGCATTATTTGGGATTAAAGATTAGCCTCAATTGATTTTTAAGATCTTGGAAAGGTCAACTTGCACCCGTTAAGTCAACCGCTCGTTATGTTGTGTTTGGTTCGTTAAGTGGAGCGGCACAGGCCCCTTTTTTAGACAGTGAGTTAATCTGGAGTGTCTCGTTTAGGTTTGGTCGGGATCGATAACTTACCTTGACAACCCAAATAGTTGCGTTTCTGCTGCAGGAAGTATCCGTCCTTACAGGTGTCACACACGCGTCCACACGCATTAGGCTTACAGTGACACTGTCCATTCTTCTAGAGGACAGGATGAGAGTGAGAATATGAGACCGCACGTATCGTCCATGATGCAAATGTAGCAAAATTGTGGTTGAGGTAACTGAGCAATGCTGTGAAATCTCTGAGAAACTGTGATAAGATGCACTTTATTGATCCCAAGAAAAAGAAAGACTCACCTGCTGGCACTCCCCTACACCACTCAGCGTCCCTTTTATATCACACTGACAGTCTGGGAAGAGAGAGAGGGAGAGAGGGAGGGAGAGAGACAGAGAGAGAGAGAGAGAGAGAGAGAGAGAGAGAGAGGGAGGGAGACAGAGAGAAAGTCGTCCTGTGTGAAAGGTATGAATATGGAGTGGGGGGTTGATGCAGAATGGAAATGAACAGCTTCCTGAAGAAAGAGATACAGACAACTTCTAGACTTTCTGTTAAATTTTCCATTCTGCATCAGGGAGTCACTTCGTTCCGCCTTTCGTTCCGGCAGCCGAGGTAGTAACAGCCGAGGTAGTAACAGCCGAGGTAGTAACAGCCGAGGTAGTAACAGTGCTCAACTGACGTCTGTGTAAAAGGGTGAACCCGACAAGACGGGAAGCTTCATTCATAAAAATGACAGGAAGACTAAGGAGAAGTCTACCAGCTCTGAGATTGGGAGTGCTACTATCAGCAATAAGTCCAGCAAAGCATATCATATTTCATATGGAGGAAAGCCAGCTCTGTGGTTGGAGCTGGACAGAGCAGTCTGGAGGAGGTGGCAGAGGCGCGGATGAGGAGGAAGTTACGGGCAATGTTGGACAACCCCTCCCATCCCCTCCATGACTCCATGCTATTGGGGACGAGGCTAGGGAAAAGGGGCTGTATAGCTAGGGATAGGAAGGTTGTAGGGAATCACAGTTCTGTGTAAAAAGGCAAAGTTGGCTCATTTCGGGGCCTTGGTAACGGCGATATTGCAGGATCTCTGTGCAGAAAGGGTTTCCGATTACAGGATTCTCCCACTTTCATGGGGGAACCACGACCGCACAAAAGCCCCGATCTTCAGACGGCTGCACATCAAAGGCCCATAGGAGCCTGCCTGCTTTCAAGCCATTGAAAAAAAGACTCTCTGTCCGGCCACAGTGAACCAGAGGCATTCTTAGGATATTAAAAGCTGGTTCCCCCCCTCGCTTCTTGTATCTCCTGGCAGGCTGGCAGTGATAACATTCTTGCTGGAGAGCAGACCTGTAACATTAGACAGGTATCTGGACAAAGCCCCAAGCTGTTCCTTCACTGCCTGTGTATAATAGGAGCCAAAAAAACCTCACTTAATTATTCTTATATTATTAAGTATTTTCCCGTGAATTAGTATACATTTAGGGGGGTTTTGGAAAGGAGGGGAGTGGCGCTCCAGAGGTATGGCGTGTTTCTGATGTGCCACTTTCTATTTATTTCTGTACTGTCACAGTCAAATCCCACAGGTTCAATGGCGGCTCCACATGGAAAGCAGCTGACAGGAATTTGCATGTATTGACGTGTTTTGTCCCCCCCTGACGTCCCTCTGAGGGACAGGAAGGCAGATACAGCCTTGTTGACAGCGGTATGTTGACATGTCCCCTGGCTAAGAGAGGCCAAGACCCATATCACCTATCACCTCGTTAGCTTGCTGCTACTGGTGATTTCATACTGCTGACGAAAAGAGACAAAAAGAAAGGAGGACTAACTGATCGGACTAATACTGTGGTGAGAGAGAAAATGTTCTCACAGGCTATGGTTTTCATTCAGAGAGCTGTGCTCTACGTAAGGTGACTTGCAAGTATGAAGAGAAGACTTGAGATTTGACTTGATACATGAAGAGAAGACTTGAGACTTGACTTGATGCATGAAGAGAAGCCTTAAGACTTGACTTGATTGAGTTTCTAAAGTCTTGACAAAAGATCTTGTGTTTGTATAAATGACAGACTGAACGTGATGAGATTTGTTCCACCGGACGACTGAATTTAAATTCTGTTGTGTGAATTTGTATGGAATGATTGATTTTATTGAAAGTGATTACCGTATACAAACCAAACTCATGATGATTCTCTTGGGTTGTTATCCTATTAAATCCATTTTGCATTGAAATCACCTTTTATTTTCTTTAAACTATTAAAATTATACCAGACAAAGTTGACTTGGTGACAGCTCACTTACCAACACAGCCACTAGGGTTGTCTGTTGTCTGCCGAGTGTTGTTCCAGTAGAGCGATTTGCAGCTGCCACACAGGGTTCCCTCTACGTTAGCCCAGCAGCGACAGAAACCCTGAGAAAACAGATGAGGACTCAGTCAGATATCTTCTACAGAAACCCTGAGAAAACAGATGAGGACTCAGTGAGACATCTTCTACTTCGACCTGCTGAGATTTGACAACGAGTGTCGAAAGTCTGGTTTAATTTGCCCTGATTGTTGATTATCAAATAGATTCAAATCTGTTGCCTGGGTTGGCATACAGTGCCAGCTTTCTGAATGATTATACAATATTAGTGTAAGATATTAAGATATTTACAATAATAGTGCTTTCTTTCAAACATAGTATATGTTCCAAAATAAAGGGAGGGGGGGCAGCTTCCAGAAACTGTTTCTGTTTTTCAAAATGGAAGGAAGTCTCTTTTCCTTATTTGATTAGCCTACAGTTTCACTTGGAGCAAAGGAGAGAAACACTCATACACTTCTTTGTAAACTATGCCGGATGAAGCTTTGGCAGCACAGTGGTGTTATCGGATACAGGAATGTGAATACACGTGAAGCCACACCCGCTGGGTTTAGACTGTACCGACTCCTGTTACAGGCGAATACAAAGCATGATCAGGGCTGGGCTATGACAGATAGAGCGTTATAGAGAGGCAAAGTGACCGCCTACTTCCTGCTTCAGCACTGTACCAGAGATTTTCATCCGCCATTTATTTTCCCATAGACATTTCGTAAAATGCTTCTAAAATAGTTTTACTTCGTCGAACCAAACGGTTCAGCTAACGCTATACTCGGGAGAGACCATAGAACATTTCACTCGGACCAAAACTGAAAAAAACTGAAAAATATTTTCTTTAAATCCGCATTTTTGGTCCAAGTGAAATGATATGCGATCTCTCCTGTTTCTAAATATATCTATACTGTTTGGTTTGAACCAGTAAAACTATTTTTATACGCATTTTACGAAAAGTCTGTGGGAAAATAAATGGTGCATAAAAATATCTGGTACAGTGCTGAAGCAGGAAGTAGGCGGTCACTTTGCCTCTCTATACTGATGGCATACCGTTCCAGGATCCATGACCTCTGTCCCTGGTGGGTTGCACAGACTGATGGGGGCTGGAAGCACACAATGAAGACACAATGAATTGACATGACCACCATTATGTTGTCGTCATCGAAACACATCAGAAACCACGATATGATATGAGAGGAATCTGATTCAGAGGGTGACTCTCTCTCTCACCCTGGCAGTTTGGGAAGGAGTGGTACCCCGGCCGGCAGCGGTCACATCGCTCCCCCTCCACGCCGTGGCGACACAGGCAGCGCCCCCAGGCGTCACACACCTTGGACACGGAGCCGCTGTAGTCGCACACACACTCTGTAACGTAAGAATAGTCAATATTTACACTGAACAGCCACTTGGATAAATACCCAATACAATAAACAGAATATACAATAAATGTATTTTAAATGGTAATCATGCTAGTAATCAAAAAGTTTTAAACTAAATGTAACTGTAATCTTGATTACATCTTTGTAAGGGTTACCTTTTTGTATCCTGCTTACAGTAGCTGAATTACATGTAATCAGTTACTTCCCGAGCCTGCCAGTAACTCATAAGGTTTTATGGTTGGTTTTATGCCGTGAGCTGTCAACTGTGGCCCAAAGTACCTAGCCTGGTAAACCAGCCGGTCACGTGAACTCACAGCACACTTGCTGACTCAGTCACAGCATGGATACAGTATCAGTGTGTCCAGCGCAGTTACCTGAGCAGTGGGGGAACCTGAGTTACCTGAGCACTGGGTGAACCTGAGTTACCTGAGCACTGGGTGAACCTGAGTTACCTGAGCACTGGGGGAACCTGAGTTACCTGAGCACTGGGGAAACCTGAGTTACCTGAGCACTGGGGGAACCTGAGTTACCTGAGCACTGGGGGAACCTGAGTTACCTGAGCACTGGGGGAACCTGAGTTACCTGAGCCCTGGGGGAACCTGAGTTACCTGAGCCCTGGGGAAACCTGAGTTACCTGAGCACTGGGGGAACCTGAGTTACCTGAGCACTGGGGGAACCTGAGTTACCTGAGCACTGGGGGAACCTGAGTTACCTGAGCCCTGGGGGAACCTGAGTTACAGTACCTGAGCACTGGGGGAACCTGAGTTACCTGAGCACTGGGGGAACCTGAGTTACCTGAGCACTGGGGGAACCTGAGTTACCTGAGCACTGGGGGAACCTGAGTTACCTGAGCACTGGGGGAA
The DNA here is from genome assembly GCF_964638095.1 of Poromitra crassiceps. Classification (NCBI taxonomy): domain Eukaryota; kingdom Metazoa; phylum Chordata; class Actinopteri; order Beryciformes; family Melamphaidae; genus Poromitra; species Poromitra crassiceps. Next base: position 5,342,319 of record NC_139639.1, read on the forward strand.
CCTGAGTTACCTGAGCCCTGGGGGAACCTGAGTTACAGTACCTGAGCACTGGGGGAACCTGAGTTACCTGAGCACTGGGGGAACCTGAGTTACAGTACCTGAGCACTGGGGGAACCTGAGTTACCTGAGCACTGGGGGAACCTGAGTTACAGTACCTGAGCACTGGGGGAACCTGAGTTACCTCAGCACTGGGGGAACCTGAGTTACAGTACCTGAGCACTGGGGGAACCTGAGTTACCTGAGCACTGGGGGAACCTGAGTTACCTGAGCACTGGGGGAACCTGAGTTACCTGAGCACTGGGGGAACCTGAGTTACCTGAGCACTGGGGGAACCTGAGTTACCTGAGCACTGGGTGAACCTGAGTTACCTGAGCACTGGGAGAACCTGAGTTACCTGAGCACTGGGGGAACCTGAGTTACCTGAGCACTGGGGGGTTACCTGAGCACTGGGGGAACCTGAGTTACCTGAGCACTGGGGGGTTACCTGAGCACTGGGGGAACCTGAGTCCGGAGCACTGGGGGGTTACCTGAGCACTGGGGGAACCTGAGTTACCTGAGCACTGGGGGAACCTGAGTTACCTGAGCACTGGGCGGTTACCTGAGCATTGGGGGAACCTGAGTCCGGAGCCAGCACAGCGGTCACACTGCTGGCCCACCACCCCCGGGACACACAGGCACTCGCCTGACAGCGGGTTGCATGTGGTGCCATAGGAGCCCTCTCGTGAACAGCGGCAGGCTGGAGACAGAAGCACAAACAGCAAAAACTAAAAGTCCATTCACATTGAGAATGATAACTATAATAAAGATAACTAAAAGACACACATTGTTTGTTGTACACTATTGTTTTAGTTCGGCGCACACATTTTCTGACCAAATGGAGGATTATTAACTGGATTGGGGCCAGAAGCGTCATGCCCATTGTAACTGAGGGGGCAATTGCCCCCTCAGATTTTTGAGAGGTAAAAAAAAAAAAAAAAAAAAAAAAAATTTTTTTTTTTTTTTTTTTAATAAACATAGGCTATAATATTATAGGCTGTGTATGGTAGTTGAAACATAGTTTCAAGTTTACGTTTATGTATGTTTGTAGTTAAAACAAAAACATAAATACTGTATGGGCTACACAAAAGGCTGTTATTTACCCTTTGTCGCCACCTGGTGAGTAAATATATATAACTAAAACCATTAGAATTGACAACCGGTCCGCGACTTTTTTTCCCATGTATCTACCAGTCCTTGGCACAAAAAAGGTTGGGAACCCCTACTCTAGAGGAAAGATTTCTACCTTCTGAAAAGGCAATACCAGCCAAAGTAAACATTGTGTTACATTGCTTTGAAACATGTGGTCTCCCTTTTTTGTCAAGTCCATTGAGCCTGGGCAGTGGCAATGTACTTAGTCTGGTGATTATGGATCTTTCCAGGAGGCTGAGCAGTTTGGAAAATAGCCTTATGGTTACACCTGCTCAGTCTGTTAATTTAAAATGAGATATTCCTCTAAATCTGGCTTCCAACCCCCCAAATTTTTTGCCGCCCTTCGGGCGGCGCCAGAGTTCGCCCCCTCAGATTGTTGGCTTGCATGACGCCCCTGATTGGGGCCATTCATGACTTGAATTGAGAATGCAGGGCAAATTCCAATTCAATTTCTGGAGTTGGAATTTCACCCATTTCGAAGTAAAGGAAACAGAGTTGGAATTGATTGGAATGAGCAGAATCGGAATTCCACACACACACACACACACACACACACACACACACACACACACACACACACACCTATGCTACTTAAGTACAATAACAAAGTATTTGTACTTAGTTACTTCCCATCTCTGTCTATTGAAACCCATTTTCTGTTGAAAATAGTTGTTGTGAATATAAAACGTTCAGATTGCGGAAATCCGGCACCTGGCTGGAGGTCTTTAAGCCTGCATTCATTCTATTTACTTAGGACGACTTAAATCTTTATATAGTTACCGTCAGTGTTGGGCAGTAAGTAGCAAGCTACAGTTCTCTTTATAGTTACTGTTCTGAATGCAGTGTAAGCCTATGGTGTCAAAATGGGTTTGGAATAATTCCTACTAAATCCTGCCCGTTTCCTAGAATTGGATTTCCAGAACAGATTCCCAGTGGCCTAATCTGGGAAATGGGACTCCTTATCAAGAGGAAGAGCAGGCCTGTATGTATTTCTGTAGTCCAGCTCTGTGTGAAATGCTCTGTTCTGCGGAATACATAATGTGGATGACAGCCCAGGGGTTTACTGGGATAGTGTGTGAGAAGAATCGGGATGCTCTGCTACAGAGAGTCATGAGAATGAGATTTTTTCCACCAGTACAAGGTCAAAGGTCACATGGACCCCAAGCGGCGTCTCTGTTGTGGTGACATGGCTGGGGCACATTAGAGGGGGCAAACCCACTCACCAGCGCAGTCCGGGTATCCATAGTAGCCTGGCGCACATTGGTCACACTGTTGTCCCTCGTAGTTGGCGAGGCAGCGACACTGGCCAGTTGGACCGCAGCCACTGGCGGCCACGCCCGCCCCGTCACAGACACACACTGCAGGGGACACACAGAGGTTAGCGAGGAGCTGCTGCTGGTGGTGCCTTTTTGGATGGATCTGATAATGATCATCTTTTTCAATCAACACATTTTCAATCAACACAACTTGTCAACTAGTCAAATTGTTTGGACACCAACACGGACTGTGCTCAAAGCCAAGATCACGTTCATAACTTATGAACGTGATCTTGGCTTTGAGCTGACCGAGATAATCATAACCATGCTGACATGTCGCAGTGTTGAGGTCGTGTTTAGTGGCTGGCAGACATGAGAGGACTCTGATTTCAGAGGGCGACTCTCTCTCTCACCGCGGCAGTTTGGGAAGGAGTGGTACCCCGGCCGGCAGCGGTCACATCGCTCCCCCTCCACGCTGTGGCGACACAGGCAGCGCCCCCAGGCGTCACACACCTTGGACCCGGAGCCGCTGTAGTCGCACACACACTCTGTACACAAACATACACACGCACAGCTGTAGTCACACACACACTCTGTACACAGATACATGAGACACGCTCACTTCCATGACAAAAGCCATCCGGATTTAATTCTAACTCATAGAAATTCAAATGAGGAACCCTGCGGTCAGTGGTCTTTTGGTCAGTTAAACTATACTCATATTGTGGCGCTTCACTGGTGCAGCGGTGCCTGGGTCTTGCCAAGCCCGGGCCTGGCATTGATATGTGAATAGACTTGGCGCTGTGACAGGCAGCAGAGAATACGGCTGTAGTTTACTTTGCCCCCGAAGCAGCTCCCAAACATTAAGAACAGCTTTCCAAAGGCTATTGATGACATTCCTCCTCAGTCGGAGCCAGAGCTAAAGAAAAGTTTGCCTACATTGTCCGACAAATAGAGAAAAGGCCTGAATGTCGATAAGATTGTCTTCCTTTTCGATTGAGATGCCATCTTCTTACTAATCAGAGTTTTCCCCAAAATGAGCCCAGCTTGGAGGGATACAGAAAGGGGAATTTGGGAGGAGGGGGGCACAGCTATTAATAGGCTGGTTGTTTCTCCCTGGACAATCCCAACTGAATATTGCTATCGTGAGAGGACAGAGACCACTTGACCTCCTGAGAGACATGATCATTTAAGACAGGCAGCTGTTTCATTCATTTCGACAGTGAATTACACCAGTATTAACCTATTTTAACTAGTATTAACCTATTTTAAAATTATTTTTAATCTATACCCATTAAACCCAACCATCATATTCTGTCAGTTCTGTTTTCATACGCCATACACAAACATGATCTGACATTTAGCAGGCCTTGAAGAGCCCTTCCTTGACTGAGCATGGCCACATGTTCTTAACCTTTGACCTCACAGTAAACCCAGTTCGACTCAGTGATGCCTTACATGGTCTTCTAGTGCTCTCTTTAACGAGCCAGACTGTGTTTGTGAGAGAATGTGACTCAAAGTGAGTCAAAAAGACAAGCCTTTTAAAGGGTTCTCTAAAAGGATATTATGGCCAAAGTGTCTCTAGGATACAGGAGATGCAAATGTGGAATAAACAATGAAAGCTGTTAGCGTAGCATCGCCATGTAATCACCCCCCTAGAGTAGCATAATAATGTAGCAGGTCTAGTCACACTCACGCTGACAGCTGGGTGATCCCAACGTTCCGAAGTAACCTGGAGGGCAGGCGGTGGTCTCTATAGAGAGAGAGAGAGGGAGGGATGGAGAAGAGTTCAACTGTGTCTCTATAGAGAGGGAGAGAGGGAGGGATGGAGAAGAGTTCAACTGTGTCTCTATAGAGAGGGAGAGAGGGAGGGATGGAGAAGAGTTCAACTGTGTCTATATAGAGGGAGGGATGGAGAAGAGTTAAACTGTGTCTCTATAGAGAGGGAGGGATGGAGAAGAGTTAAACTGCCTTTTAAATCTATAGAGAGCGAGGGATGGAGAAGAGTTAAACTGTGTCTCTATAGAGAGGGAGAGAGGGAGGGATGGAGAAGAGTTAAACTGCCTTTTAAATCTATAGAGAGGGAGGGATGGAGAAGAGTTAAACTGTGTCTCTATAGAGAGGGAGGGATGGAGAAGAGTTAAACTGCATCTATAGAGAGGGAGGGATGGAGAAGAGTTAAACTGTGTCTCTATAGAAAGGGAGGGATGGATAAGAGTTAAACTGCCTTTTAAATCTATAGAGAGGGAGGGATGGAGAAGAGTTAAACTGGGTCTCTATAGAGAGGGAGGGATGGAGAAGAGTTAAACTGCATCTATAGAGAGGGAGGGATGGAGAAGAGTTAAACTGTGTCTCTATAGAGAGGGAGAGAGGGAGGGATGGAGAAGAGTTAAACTGCCTTTTAAATCTATAGAGAGGGAGGGATGGAGAAGAGTTAAACTGGGTCTCTATAGAGAGGGAGGGATGGAGAAGAGTTAAACTGCATTATAGAGAGGGAGGGATGGAGAAGAGTTAAACTGCATTATAGAGAGGGAGGGATGGAGAAGAGTTAAACTGCATCTATAGAGAGGGAGGGATGGAGAAGAGTTAAACTGCATTATAGAGAGGGAGGGATGGAGAAGAGTTAAACTGCATCTATAGAAAGGGAGGGATAGAGAAGAGTTCAACTGCATTATAGAGAGGGAGGGATGGAGAAGAGTTAAACTGCATCTATAGAGAGGGAGGGATGGAGAAGAGTTAAACTGCATCTATAGAAAGGGAGGGATAGAGAAGAGTTAAACTGCATCTATAGAGAGGGAGGGATGGAGAAGAGTTAAACTGTGTCTCTATAGAAAGGGAGGGATAGAGAAGAGTTCAACTGCATTATAGAGAGGGAGGGATGGAGAAGAGTTAAACTGCGTTATAGAGAGGGAGGGATGGAGAAGAGTTAAACTGTGTCTATAGAGAGGGAGGGATAGAGAAGAGTTAAACTGCATCTATAGAGAGAAGGAGGGATGAAGAGTTAAACTGTGTCTATAGAGAGGGAGGGATAGAGAAGAGTTAAACTGTGTCTATAGAGAGGGAGAGATAGAGAAGAGTTAAACTGCGTCTATAGAGAGGGAGGGATGAAGAAGAGTTAAACTGCATCTATAGAGAGGAGGGATGAAGAGTTAAACTGCGTCTATAGAGAGGGAGGGATGGAGAAGAGTTAAACTGCATCTATAGAGAGGGAGGGATGAAGAGTTCAACTGTGTCTATAGAGAGGGAGGGATGAAGAGTTAAACTGCCTTTTAAATCTATAGAGAGTTAAGCTGCGTCTATTCACCTTTTTCCTGGACTTACATTTCGCATGATTCTCAGCGGTTGCCGGTTGTCGACTTCCAAGGAGGTACGCGCCATTGAGTGGGAACGTTTGGCTTATTTTATCAGAAATGGCAAAACGTAGTAACATTGTGTGGTTGCATAGCGGCAATATTTTACAAAAACGAGGTGAATGTCAATTCACTGGTACTGTATGGGCTTATTTTAGCTGAAATTGCTAAAAAATAGTATGTGGTTGCATAGCAGCCACTTTTATTTTGAAGGCTAAACGTCCAAATCGGAACTCTTATATTTGGTCATTGAACGGAGCTTTAGCGGTCTCTCTCTTTCAAGATTCAAGATATTGTCACTCCGTTGTACAATTATGCACATGTGAAATTATTGTGCTGGGGGGCTCCATTACAAGACATAGGTAGGTACAAAGTCACAACAATTATTATGATTATTTTCAGTCTCTTTCGCTATGAACGGTCCTGGGCGGAAACAGGCAACCGGCAGCTGGAAACAGGGAGGGAGGGTGTCATGGAAGTGCCCACTGTCTCACCAGGAAACTCGTGAATAGAGAGGGAGGGATTGAGAAGAGTTAAACTGCCTTTTAAACGACTGTTTCAAAATGTTAGTTTACATTGCGGTCGTGACATTGCAACGCCTTCTTTACTGCACTCACCCAGTTGGCCTGCAGGGGACTCGGTGGTCGTCTGGTATTTGGGATATGCTGAATACAAAAGGTAGCACGCATCAAAATCAAGACCACAGCTACCACAGGTTCAAGTTTCAACATCGTTTGTCCCAATAAGGAATTGTTTTGTGTGCAGAAACCGTTAAAAGACAACATTACATAAGAGTAAAACAACAAACAGCAGACAGCCAGACAGTCAGTCAGTCAGTCGCCAATGTGAGATATCAATGCCGTTTCAAAGCCAACATCGTCGTCATCGGTATCTTGATCGTTAAACCCTCATCGTTTAACGAGCCTGTAAGGGCG
>NC_139639.1:5354047-5365522 GCF_964638095.1 Poromitra crassiceps
CACACACACACACAACATGAGCATCCATTTAGACCTATATGCACATGCATGTTAACCTTGTGAGGCAGCTGAATTCACGCGAGATCATGAGATCACGATCACATGACAAGTCCGTCTTGCCACGCTCCAATCTATTGGTTTGAATCCGAAACAACCAGTGGTTCGCACCAATCAGCTTCCAGAGGCGGGTATGGGTGGGATTTAGGTGCGTGGCGACAGCGAGAAGCGAGCCCGTGATAGACAGATGGGTTCATCCAATCACCTGCCAGGTATTTTTTTTAAAGTGCCTGCCCCTTTGAAACACTTTCCCGAGCAACTTCTTCCCAGATGCGTATGTGAACACAAACCATCTGGCAGCATCAGGTTAACATGCATGTAGATGCAGAGAGCAAAAAAAATGATTTGTTGTGAGGCAAAAAAAAAACATTTACACCCAACTCCTACAGAAGACAAGGAACAGATACAGAAATAGCATCATGCGTTTCCTAACAGATCTGCAAAGTAAATAATAATTACTGAGCCGTGACTGACGATGTTTGCCAGGTGAACACCTTTCCGCTGCTAAGCTGACTTAATTGCGATCGCAGCTTCTACGGGTTCACTTTTCAAAGTGCTTAGGCCGAGCAGTTTAATGCCATCGCTTTCTAACGTCCAAACACAACTGGCAGCTATTTATATGGCGTCGAACACTCACAGACCATCCGAGCAATGTCAACAAGAGTGGAGCCCAATTTAGCAACGATACGAGCGGCCGGTGCCCGGGCCCGGTGGCGCTCGGCTCGTGCCACGGAGCCATTTGTCTCTGGGTCTCAAAACAAGACACGGGTGTCTGCTGGGGCATAGGGACGCGTTTGAACACAGTGCTGTTTTGGCTTCACATGTTAGTCTTACATAGGTCAAATACCGACATGGTGAGATATCACATCACTCGCTTCTCCAACTCTCAGTGGTGTCACTCTTACTATTGTACCCTGCCTGGCAAGCAGTTATCAGACAGTGACAGTGGCCAAGTTCAACATCATCAACCCAAACAAGTGTACATGTACACAACGTGCTTATCACAACAACGGTAAATATTCATATCAAAACAGCAGTTGAAACTGTTCTGAGCCGATATCAGAAATCAGGGTTTCACAACGATGGAGGTTGCAGCTACAAAAACAAAAATAAAAAAAACTTTGCATCAACTTTCATTTTGGCAATGTATTTACACAGGTTTTCAACACGGGTACAGACTGTTGTATCAACATTTATTCTACGTCAAAATATTTTCTGGCATGTCACACTGCACGCACTTTATGTTCTCATGTACTGACTGAGTTTGAGTGATAGTAACTCAAGGAGACAAACGGAACATTATCTCATGCCTTCTGGTTCTGCCCTTCATTAACAGGATTCTGAGACAAAATATTTGAGTGGTACTCTTAAGGCCTACAACACAACCCTACAGCCGGAGGCAGAACTCGCCATCTTCGGCTGCTCGGAGTCCTCACTGAACTTCCCTACAGCTGTGCAACAATCTCTGATCTCAATTGGGTCGCCAAAAGACTCATTCTGAAGGAATGGAAGTCCTCCTCTTCACCTTCTTTTCAGGTGTGGCTGATGGACATGATCTCTCTTGTACAGATGGAGAGACTCAGGTCCCTGAGAACCAACACGCTTGGAAGGTTCTCAACTATCTGGGACCCATTTTTGGCCTACTTCCACGAGGTTAAGAATGACCAGTAACTGAGGTTAGGGGTGACGGATGGCTCGCCCAGCTGGTATCTTATGGACCCTTTGCGTGGGATCCCGTGCACTTTTTTTTTTACAAACATATACAGTAAGCACCTTATGCGGCTGATAGCGCCATGTTGCAATGTTGATGTATGTTTTTTTCCCTTTCCTTTCTTTTCCTGCGTCTGAGCCTGTTTGTCTTGTTTGTATATTGTTCTCTAAAAATTGAAAATAAAATATAAACAAAGAAAAAGAAAAAGAAAAAGGAGACAAACAAAGGGGAAAGTGACTCACGTATGCATCCAGAGTGAGACTCGGGCGGTGCTCCATAAGGTCTGTAGAAGCCTTCAACGCACTGCTCACAGTTCACTCCAGCAGTGTTGTGCTAAAGACCCACACACAAATATGAATTATGTGTTATATTTATGTCCGATAGAACAAGAGTGCTCTTTGCTGATTTCCCATCAGTTTCATATTCAAGAAGAGCGCTCATTTTTAACACAACAAACTGACATCAAATGAATTTGATTCTTGGAGCAAAGATACGGAAGAGAAAAGGCTTCTGTCAAAAATGTTTTTTTTTTTTTGCTTGGAACATTTTCTATGTCTAAACATGAATTTTCATTGCAAACATCCATCTGTGCACGGTGCTTTGCAAAGTAAATGGTGCTGTTTGCAATACTGAAAAGTCCATACAACGTAAAACACCCGTGACATAACCCCCCTCCACCCACAAACACACGCACACACACACACACACACACACACACACACACACACACACACGGGAATCCGTTTAGACTTGATATGTGTTTCATACCTGGCAGTTGAGGCACACTCCTCCTCCGTTGTACCTGCCGAAGGTGTCTAAACTTGCTCCGCTCTGCTCCACCTCGGGGTCGTAATAACAGTCAGAGGCATGGGAGAAACACTGGCAGGCTGAGGAGAGGAAACCCCCGACACACACACACACACACACACACACACACACACACACACACACACACACACACACACACACACACACACACACACACACACACACACACACACACACAATAGATATGTATTCCTCATCTATGCTTCGGCATAATTATCCAGGACTTCCTCTGTATTTAGCCACCTTAAGCTGCTACTTCTCCAAGATGAGTAATGAATGAATCTGGTTGTTAACTTAAGTATTAAGAGCAACTATCAAATCTAAAGCAAACAGGACGGCACATGTCCACCATGTTCATGAATGGCTAGGGTGGATTTCCCTCCATCCCCCTTCTCTGTGCTTTTGTGACTGCTACAAGGTCAGGTTTCAGCATCCCCAGCTATGAAGGTCAGGTTTCAGCCTCTCCAGCTATGAAGGTCAGGTTTCAGCCTCTCCAGCTATGAAGGTTTCATCCTCTCCAGCTATGAAGGTCAGGTTTCAGCCTCTCCAGCTATGAAGGTCAGGTTTCAGCCTCTCCAGCTATGAAGGTCAGGTTTCAGCCTCTCCAGTTATGAAGGTCAGGTTTCAGCCTCTCCAGCTATGAAGGTCAGGTTTCAGCCTCCCCAGCTATGAAGGTCAGGTTTCAGCCTCTCCAGCTATGAAGGTCAGGTTTCAGCCTCTCCAGCTATGAAGGTCAGGTTTCAGCCTCCCCAGCTATGAAGGTGAGGTTTCAGCCTCTCCAGCTATGAAGGTCAGGTTTCAGCCTCTCCAGCTATGAAGGTCAGGTTTCAGCCTCCCCAGCTATGAAGGTGAGGTTTCAGCCTCTCCAGCTATGAAGGTCAGGTTTCAGCCTCTCCAGCTATGAAGGTCAGGTTTCAGCCTCCCCAGCTATGAAGGTCAGGTTTCAGTCTCCCCAGTTATGAAGGTCAGGTTTCAGCCTCTCCAGCTATGAAGGTCAGGTTTCAGCCTCTCCAGTTATGAAGGTCAGGTTTCAGCCTCCCCAGCTATGAAGGTCAGGTTTCATCCTCCCCAGTTATGAAGGTCATGTTTCATCCTCCCCAGCTATGAAGGTTTCATCCTCCCCAGTTATGAAGGTCAGGTTTCAGCCTCCCCAGCTATGAAGGTCAGGTTTCAGCCTCTCCAGCTATGAAGGTTTCATCCTCCCCAGTTATGAAGGTCAGGTTTCAGCCTCCCCAGCTATGAAGGTCAGGTTTCAGCCTCTCCAGCTATGAAGGTCAGGTTTCAGCCTCTCCAGTTATGAAGGTCAGGTTTCAGCCTCCCCAGCTATGAAGGTCAGGTTTCATCCTCCCCAGTTATGAAGGTCATGTTTCATCCTCCCCAGCTAGGAAGGTTTCATCCTCCCCAGTTATGAAGGTCAGGTTTCAGCCTCCCCAGCTATGAAGGTCAGGTTTCAGCCTCTCCAGCTATGAAGGTTTCATCCTCCCCAGTTATGAAGGTCAGGTTTCAGCCTCCCCAGCTATGAAGGTCAGGTTTCAGCCTCTCCAGCTATGAAGGTCAGGTTTCAGCCTCCCCAGTTATGAAGGTGGGGTTTCAGCATCCCCAGCTATGAAGGTCAGGTTTCAGCCTCTCCAGCTATGAAGGTCAGGTTTCAGCCTCTCCAGCTATGAAGGTGAGGTTTCAGCCTCCCCAGTTATGAAGGTCAGGTTTCAGCCTCCCCAGCTATGAAGGTCAGGTTTCAGCATCCCCAGTTATGAAGGTCAGGTTTCAGCCTCCCCAGCTATGAAGGTCAGGTCTCAGCATCCCCAGCTATGAAGGTCAGGTTTCAGCCTCCCCAGCTATGAAGGTCAGGTTTCAGCCTCCCCAGCTATGAAGGTCAGGTTTCAGCATCCCCAGCTATGAAGGTCAGGTTTCAGCATCCCCAGCTATGAAGGTTTCATCCTCCCCAGTTATTAACTCATTCACCGCCAATGACGTCTTTGACGTGTTATCAGCAATGGCCTTCCCCGCCAAGGACGTGTTTGACGTGTTTTTGTTTTTATTGGTGCAGCGCCTGCAGCAAACACTTGCCCAGCCTGTCACACAGACACAGGTCCCTGCCTTCAAAGGGTAGCCGACAGCACGCGATCAAACACATACCGCAGCTGTTGTTTTATAAATTGAGCAAGAGGAATAGCAGAGAGCGGGTAACGCTTCCTTGTGCAGACAGGAGAAACGCCATTGTAACGCCGAGCTGGAGTCGCCTTCCTCTGTGCCAGCCAGGAGAAAACGGGAGAAAGTAATCAAGAGATGTGTTTGATCATCGGAGGAATGAGGAAATGATCGATCAGTTTGCGAGGGCGGTGAGGACGTGTTGAATAGCCGAGGGGAAAACGGGAACGATCATAGATATGACAGGGAGACATGGACGAGGACGGTGTACCAGAACAAATCAAAATAAACACAGGAACAGCTAGGCAGCAGCGGGCAGAAGGCACTCACAGCAGCCCGCTGTCCTTCTCAAGAGCTATTCAGTTGGTTCATGTAATCGCTGGGCTGCTCGCCCTCCAGTGTTGCTCCTGGCCAATCCCAGCGCCACAGGGCGTGGTTATTGCTTATCCTATGTTGGGTTAGAAATCTAAAAGGGGGATCGTGTGTGTGTGTGTGTGTGTGTGTGTGTGTGTGTGTGTGTGTGTGTGTGTGTGTGTGTGTGTGTGTGTGTGTGTGTGTCTGTCTGTCTGTCTGTCGGTGTGTCTGTCTGTCTGTCTGTCTGTCTGCACACTCACACCGAGTAAACTATTGTTGAATGTAAAAAAAAAGCACTTCATGTGTGTATATATATATATTTTTTTTTTGTCATTTGTGTCCTAACGAATAATATTTACATGTCTGATGTCAATACAGTTCAAAATAAAAGAATTGAGAGTGAGTTATGCCTGAGATTGTGCCCTTTTACAAAAATGCTTTTTTCTCCCTTTTCTCTTCCCAGACAGGCTTTTTTTGGTGAACATGGGGTGTATAAAAAGGGTTATAAGTAGAGTACAGAACATGCTAAAAGCTAACTTTCTTTTTGGGGGTGAAAGTAGAGACTTAGATCTTCATTTCGAGGTATTGGACATCACTGTAGTCCTAGTACAGAATTTACTGTGGGTCTTGAAAGATGACCAAACATTATGGAAATACTTGGCCTGTGCCAAAAATGCCAGTCAGATATTGGCAGTGAATGAGTTAAGGTCAGGTTTCAGCCTCCCCAACTATGAAGGTCAGGTTTCAGCCTCTCCAGTTATGAAGGTCAGGTTTCAGCCTCCCCAGCTATGAAGGTCAGGTTTCAGCCTCTCCAGCTATTAAGGTCAGGTTTCAGCCTCCCCAGTTATGAAGGTCAGGTTTCAGCCTCCCCAGTTATGAAGGTCAGGTTTCAGCCTCTCCAGTTATGAAGGTCAGGTTTCAGCCTCCCCAGTTATGAAGGTCAGGTTTCAGCCTCTCCAGTTATGAAGGTCAGGTTTCAGCCTCTCCAGCTATGAAGGTCAGGTTTCAGCCTCCCCAGCTATGAAGGTCAGGTTTAAGACTCCCCAGCTATGAAGGTCAGGTTTCAGCCTCTCCAGTTATGAAGGTCAGGTTTCAGCCTCTCCAGTTATGAAGGTCAGGTTTCAGCCTCTCCAGTTATGAAGGTCAGGTTTCAGCCTCTCCAGCTATGAAGGTCAGGTTTCAGCCTCTCCAGTTATGAAGGTCAGGTTTCAGCCTCCCCAGCTATGAAGGTCAGGTTTCAGCCTCTCCAGCTATGAAGGTCAGGTTTCAGCCTCTCCAGTTATGAAGGTCAGGTTTCAGCCTCTCCAGTTATGAAGGTCAGGTTTCAGACTCCCCAGCTATGAAGGTCAGGTTTCAGCCTCTCCAGTTATGAAGGTCAGGTTTCAGCCTCCCCAGCTATGAAGGTCAGGTTTCAGCCTCTCCAGCTATGAAGGTCAGGTTTAAGACTCCCCAGCTATGAAGGTCAGGTTTCAGCCTCTCCAGTTATGAAGGTCAGGTTTAAGACTCCCCAGCTATGAAGGTCAGGTTTCAGCCTCTCCAGCTATGAAGGTCAGGTTTCATCCTCTCCAGTTATGAAGGTCAGGTTTCAGCCTCTCCAGCTATGAAGGTCAGGTTTCAGCCTCTCCAGCTATGAAGGTCATGTTTCAGCCTCTCCAGCTATGAAGGTCAGGTTTCAGCCTCTCCAGTTATGAAGGTCAGGTTTCAGCCTCTCCAGTTATGAAGATCAGGTTTCAGCCTCTCCAGCTATGAAGGTCAGGTTTCAGCCTCTCCAGCTATGAAGGTCAGGTTTCAGCCTCCCCAGTTATGAAGGTCAGGTTTCAGCCTCTCCAGCTATGAAGGTCAGGTTTCAGCCTCTCCAGCTATGAAGGTCAGGTTTCAGCCTCTCCAGCTATGAAGGTCAGGTTTCAGCCTCCCCAGTTATGAAGGTCAGGTTTCAGCCTCTCCAGCTATGAAGGTCAGGTTTAAGCCTCCCCAGCTATTAAGAGAGAATCTTCTCAACAGTCCAAGGCAATTAGAATCCAGCTGACACAAGCCTCTGCAGGCTGACTGGATGGTTGGCTGACAAGTTTGCATGGCTGACTAACTGTATCTGGTAGGCTGACATCGTGCTTGGCTAGCTGGCTGACTAGCCGGCCGGACAGACAGGAAACAGTGGGGACACAGTAACTCAGTTGCGCGTGATTTCTATTCGCACATAGGATAAGCAATAACCACGCCCTGTGGCGCCGGGATTGGCCAGGAGCATTGAAGCTTGGGACTAAAGCACCTGGGGTTTTTCATCTTTTAAAATAAAGATGTTTAAAAAACTATTGCTTGTTACTTTTTCAGTGCTGTACCTTTTCTCTGGGTAAGAATTGAGCTTGAAATTAACGATAATACATTATATTATATGAGCTATGAACGTGAACACAACACCGTTTATATTATTGCATGTTTTTGTAGATTGTGTACATTGTGTAGATTACAATTATTATTCTTATTATTATTATTACTATGCTAAGGAAGGTAGGTGACCATAATTCATTTCAATGTCCGCTCTCAATGTCCGCTCTCGAAATCGCTGTCCGTTCTCAAGAGCTATTCAGTTGGTTCATGAAATCGCTGGGCTGCGTGCCCTCCAGTGTTGCTCCTGGCCAATCCCGGCGCCACAGGGCGTGGTTATTGCTTATCCTATGTGTGAATAGAAATCACGCCTCAGTTGCACATCACCAGACATACCATAATGATTAATGCCCCTCTTAACTCTTCACTGAGGCCTCTCTGCAACACCATATCAGGGCATCTGCTGCTGGCCTACAACGTTACAGGCAACAGGACACTCTTCAGCCCTGTCCGCGGTGTCTCGACTGAAGGAGCCAGCAGCACATGCAGTAAGCAGAGCGTAGAGTATTTATACGTCAGAAGGTAGGTCACGGTAGGTAGGTAGATGTTCACTTACGCTGACACTCGTTGGGGCTGTCGGTGGTAGCGGCGCGCCACGGCATCTGGTTGAAGCCCGGGCAGCAGCGGTCGCACGACGCGCCACACGTGTTGTGTTTGCACTCGCACTGGAGTCTAAAGGAGACAGGAGATGATGAAACACCAGGATTTACAGATGTTCAGATCTTCATATTCTTCTTTCATTGAAGGAGAAATCAGTGTTTTTGTTTGTTTGTTTGTTTGTTTGTTCTCAATGCAGAAATGCCACTGTGGTTGAAAGCAGCATGCTATCACACATCCCACCCTTTTAGACCAATCAGTGACATCATCACAGGCAGTAATCAGTGACATCATCACAGGCAGTAATCAGTGACATCATCACAGGCAGTAATCAGTGACATCATCACAGGCAGTAATCAGTGACATCATCACAGACAGTAATCAGTGACATCATCACAGGCAGTAATCAGTGACATCATCACAGGCAGTAATCAGTGCAACTCAAAATAATCTGCTGCCTTCCACAACGGTGATGTCAGGAAACAAACATCATGAAGTAATTTCCCTTCCTCAGAAAAATGCCACAGTATCGCTGCGATCTGATTGGCGGAATCACTACGATCTGATTGGCGGAATCACTACGATCTGATTGGCGGAATCACTGCTTTCTTCACCTCCTCTTTTCAGCATTATGTCATCTCACTGCACTGCCTATGCACTGTACAGCTCACAGTATAAAAAGAGTATTGTTATTATTATTATTTATCAAAAAGAAATAGGGGCATTTTTGCCTTTATTGTATAGGACAGTAAGTAGGTAGACAAGAAAGGTAGGTGGAGAGAGGGGATGTGGTAAGGGACTGCACGGGTCGGATTTGAACCCGGGTCGGCCAGGCAAAGGAAAGGGAGTAAGCCTTAATGGTATGCGCTGTACCAGGCAAGCCACCAGGACATGCCAAGACTATTCAGCTCTGTTAATGAATAAAGGAGAGAAACTGCGTCACTGGTTGACGATATACTTCAAAGTTTAGTTTGGAAGTGCTAATAAGAAACCAGTTCAGCCTGAGACAGAGCATGTATTGAATTTGAAAATAATACTTGTTCTGTTGCCTTCCATATAAAAATATTGATTCCCCAAATAGATTTTTTTGAGACTGTATAGCTCACACAAAGTCAGATAACAACAATAGGCCTTTTTCACAGCAAACATTTTGAGGTGGTAAAACAGGAAGTAAAGCAGGTGTAACCAATAACATTAATGAGGGGCCCTGGCACTGGAACACCTAAATGGAATGGAGAACCACCATTAATGGTATTGGTTACAACTGCTTTACTTCCTGCTTTACCACCTCAAAGCGGTTGCTGTGAAAAGGGTCTAGACAGCCTACAGTGGCTGGATCAGAGTGGTTAAAAAAAATGACTCACCTATTTGGGTTGCCGTAGTTCTGCCCACCACACACCTGTGCATGGCCGTGACAAACGCAGCGCCCCCCGATACTGATGTCTTTGATACTGTAGTAATACTGTGGGGAAAAAACAGGGGAACTTTTCTTTAATCACAAGCACTGTTTCCAAGTTAATTGCTATGTTATCAGTGAATCAGCCACACCAGAGCAAACAGCGTCCGTTCGTCCGTTCGTCTTGCTTTGCTGCAGAAGTGAGTCACACGGTGTTAATAAGTACAAACCTTAACCATGACCCAGATTGTCAGTTCCTGAAGTGACTGGGTGCATAATAAAAAGGGCTCAGATAAGAACTGACAGCTGAAAATCAGCTGTTCAACTTAATTGTATTCTAGTTGGTCTATACGACTTTTAGTGTCATCACTCACTCCTAAAGTGTGGGGACCTCCGCCAAGGAGGTTCTGTTTTCTGGTGTCTGTCTGTCCATTTGTCTATCAGGCGAATTTTCATGAAACCTTGTGGAAGGCTGTAGCATGGGCCAAGAAAGAATCCATTACATTTTGGAAGGGATCCCATCCGACTTGGGAAATTTGCATATCAATCAAATAGCAGAAAGGACTATTGGCCTCGCCGGAGGTCTGTGCAGCCTATCTACTGGCCCATACTCAGGAAAGTCCTATCCTGCATCTGCAGCCTGCAGGAGCTGTCTCAGCCAGTGCTGGCTGGCTGTACTAAGTGAATGAACATGATGACTGGACAGATAGACCTGGCACAAAGCCTCGGCAAGGATGAGTGTGTGCGAACAGGAGAACGCAGGTGGGTGAAAAAGCTGACACAAGGTGGAGCAGAGCTGTCAATTTGACTTGCCCAAATGGGGAAAGGAGAGAGTGAAGTATGGCACCTGGGTGCGAGGCAGTACTGTAATGTGCCTCACCCTGCGTGTGACGGTGGGGTCTCTCTGGGCCTTGGAGATGAGGTGTCCCAGCAGGGTGCTGGTGCGGAGGAAGCGCAGGCGGATGTTGGTGGCCTTGGTGAAGTCCCGCAGCACCGGGGAGTAGGTGAAGTTCTTGGCCCCCGGTCGTCCGTTAACCAGAGACACCACAATCTGGATGACACAGAATTCATTTTACACATAGAATCGCAATTTTGGGGTTGCTTTTCCCCACGACTTGTTAATTCAGAAATCAAGGTGTAAGACATTTCACCTCTCCGTTCTCCAAAGGGACAGTCCGTGAGTAGTCCGTGGTGCAAATCTGCTCGTCGTCCAGGATTTTCCGAGCATTGGGCTGCTTTCCAAATGTTTCGATGCACTCGCGCTTAAAATCTGAAAGGAAAACAACAAAATTCATCCTTATTCTGTTAATCATGCAATTTATGTATAGCAATAACGGCGCATGACATTTTCATAAGGGAGACTTTCTGTTTTGCTACTCTCTATCAAAGCATTGATAGAATGACACATTATCTATATCACTGCATTGATACAATGACACAATATCTCTATCACTGCATTGATACAATGACACAATATCTCTATCACTGCATTGATACAATGACACAATATCTCTATCACTGCATTGATACAATGACACGTCAGTGATGTCACATGTATGCATCTTTTTTCCTTCAGAATTCTGACTTTAATCTGAGAATTCTGACTTTAATCTCAAAATTCTGACTTTATTTTCAGAATTCCACCTTTATTCTCAGAATCCTGATTTAAAGTTATAATCTCAAACATTTTCATAAAAAAGCCCATTGACACTGTTTGGATCTCACCTGCAATTACCACTCATCGCCATAGGTGTAGGTGTCACCCGAGAGAACAAAACTGAAATCTTAGAGATGATCACTTTCACTTTAAACTCAGAACTAAAACAAACAAACAAACAAAATGCAAGTGACCCTAATCATCTTCGCTAGTTTTAAATTGTGTGTGGTGTAAAAAAGAAAAGAAAAAAGGTTTCAGGTGACCCTATTTGTATTCCAGGCGACCCCACTTGGGGTCGCGACCCTAAGTTTGGGGACCACTGGGTTAGTGTGTGCACTTCAGCCA
>NC_139639.1:5365722-5370722 GCF_964638095.1 Poromitra crassiceps
TCAGAGGGCGACTCTCTCTCTCACCGCGGCAGTTTGGGAAGGAGTGGTACCCCGGCCGGCAGCGGTCACATCGCTCCCCCTCCACGCTGTGGCGACACAGGCAGCGCCCCCAGGCGTCACACACCTTGGACCCGGAGCCGCTGTAGTCGCACACACACTCTGTACACAAACATACACACGCACAGCTGTAGTCACACACACACTCTGTACACAGATACATGAGACACGCTCACTTCCATGACAAAAGCCATCCGGATTTAATTCTAACTCATAGAAATTCAAATGAGGAACCCTGCGGTCAGTGGTCTTTTGGTCAGTTAAACTATACTCATATTGTGGCGCTTCACTGGTGCAGCGGTGCCTGGGTCTTGCCAAGCCCGGGCCTGGCATTGATATGTGAATAGACTTGGCGCTGTGACAGGCAGCAGAGAATACGGCTGTAGTTTACTTTGCCCCCGAAGCAGCTCCCAAACATTAAGAACAGCTTTCCAAAGGCTATTGATGACATTCCTCCTCAGTCGGAGCCAGAGCTAAAGAAAAGTTTGCCTACATTGTCCGACAAATAGAGAAAAGGCCTGAATGTCGATAAGATTGTCTTCCTTTTCGATTGAGATGCCATCTTCTTACTAATCAGAGTTTTCCCCAAAATGAGCCCAGCTTGGAGGGATACAGAAAGGGGAATTTGGGAGGAGGGGGGCACAGCTATTAATAGGCTGGTTGTTTCTCCCTGGACAATCCCAACTGAATATTGCTATCGTGAGAGGACAGAGACCACTTGACCTCCTGAGAGACATGATCATTTAAGACAGGCAGCTGTTTCATTCATTTCGACAGTGAATTACACCAGTATTAACCTATTTTAACTAGTATTAACCTATTTTAAAATTATTTTTAATCTATACCCATTAAACCCAACCATCATATTCTGTCAGTTCTGTTTTCATACGCCATACACAAACATGATCTGACATTTAGCAGGCCTTGAAGAGCCCTTCCTTGACTGAGCATGGCCACATGTTCTTAACCTTTGACCTCACAGTAAACCCAGTTCGACTCAGTGATGCCTTACATGGTCTTCTAGTGCTCTCTTTAACGAGCCAGACTGTGTTTGTGAGAGAATGTGACTCAAAGTGAGTCAAAAAGACAAGCCTTTTAAAGGGTTCTCTAAAAGGATATTATGGCCAAAGTGTCTCTAGGATACAGGAGATGCAAATGTGGAATAAACAATGAAAGCTGTTAGCGTAGCATCGCCATGTAATCACCCCCCTAGAGTAGCATAATAATGTAGCAGGTCTAGTCACACTCACGCTGACAGCTGGGTGATCCCAACGTTCCGAAGTAACCTGGAGGGCAGGCGGTGGTCTCTATAGAGAGAGAGAGAGGGAGGGATGGAGAAGAGTTCAACTGTGTCTCTATAGAGAGGGAGAGAGGGAGGGATGGAGAAGAGTTCAACTGTGTCTCTATAGAGAGGGAGAGAGGGAGGGATGGAGAAGAGTTCAACTGTGTCTATATAGAGGGAGGGATGGAGAAGAGTTAAACTGTGTCTCTATAGAGAGGGAGGGATGGAGAAGAGTTAAACTGCCTTTTAAATCTATAGAGAGCGAGGGATGGAGAAGAGTTAAACTGTGTCTCTATAGAGAGGGAGAGAGGGAGGGATGGAGAAGAGTTAAACTGCCTTTTAAATCTATAGAGAGGGAGGGATGGAGAAGAGTTAAACTGTGTCTCTATAGAGAGGGAGGGATGGAGAAGAGTTAAACTGCATCTATAGAGAGGGAGGGATGGAGAAGAGTTAAACTGTGTCTCTATAGAAAGGGAGGGATGGATAAGAGTTAAACTGCCTTTTAAATCTATAGAGAGGGAGGGATGGAGAAGAGTTAAACTGGGTCTCTATAGAGAGGGAGGGATGGAGAAGAGTTAAACTGCATCTATAGAGAGGGAGGGATGGAGAAGAGTTAAACTGTGTCTCTATAGAGAGGGAGAGAGGGAGGGATGGAGAAGAGTTAAACTGCCTTTTAAATCTATAGAGAGGGAGGGATGGAGAAGAGTTAAACTGGGTCTCTATAGAGAGGGAGGGATGGAGAAGAGTTAAACTGCATTATAGAGAGGGAGGGATGGAGAAGAGTTAAACTGCATTATAGAGAGGGAGGGATGGAGAAGAGTTAAACTGCATCTATAGAGAGGGAGGGATGGAGAAGAGTTAAACTGCATCTATAGAAAGGGAGGGATAGAGAAGAGTTCAACTGCATTATAGAGAGGGAGGGATGGAGAAGAGTTAAACTGCATCTATAGAGAGGGAGGGATGGAGAAGAGTTAAACTGCATCTATAGAAAGGGAGGGATAGAGAAGAGTTAAACTGCATCTATAGAGAGGGAGGGATGGAGAAGAGTTAAACTGTGTCTCTATAGAAAGGGAGGGATAGAGAAGAGTTCAACTGCATTATAGAGAGGGAGGGATGGAGAAGAGTTAAACTGCGTTATAGAGAGGGAGGGATGGAGAAGAGTTAAACTGTGTCTATAGAGAGGGAGGGATAGAGAAGAGTTAAACTGCATCTATAGAGAGAAGGAGGGATGAAGAGTTAAACTGTGTCTATAGAGAGGGAGGGATAGAGAAGAGTTAAACTGTGTCTATAGAGAGGGAGAGATAGAGAAGAGTTAAACTGCGTCTATAGAGAGGGAGGGATGAAGAAGAGTTAAACTGCATCTATAGAGAGGAGGGATGAAGAGTTAAACTGCGTCTATAGAGAGGGAGGGATGGAGAAGAGTTAAACTGCATCTATAGAGAGGGAGGGATGAAGAGTTCAACTGTGTCTATAGAGAGGGAGGGATGAAGAGTTAAACTGCCTTTTAAATCTATAGAGAGTTAAGCTGCGTCTATTCACCTTTTTCCTGGACTTACATTTCGCATGATTCTCAGCGGTTGCCGGTTGTCGACTTCCAAGGAGGTACGCGCCATTGAGTGGGAACGTTTGGCTTATTTTATCAGAAATGGCAAAACGTAGTAACATTGTGTGGTTGCATAGCGGCAATATTTTACAAAAACGAGGTGAATGTCAATTCACTGGTACTGTATGGGCTTATTTTAGCTGAAATTGCTAAAAAATAGTATGTGGTTGCATAGCAGCCACTTTTATTTTGAAGGCTAAACGTCCAAATCGGAACTCTTATATTTGGTCATTGAACGGAGCTTTAGCGGTCTCTCTCTTTCAAGATTCAAGATATTGTCACTCCGTTGTACAATTATGCACATGTGAAATTATTGTGCTGGGGGGCTCCATTACAAGACATAGGTAGGTACAAAGTCACAACAATTATTATGATTATTTTCAGTCTCTTTCGCTATGAACGGTCCTGGGCGGAAACAGGCAACCGGCAGCTGGAAACAGGGAGGGAGGGTGTCATGGAAGTGCCCACTGTCTCAC
Organism: Poromitra crassiceps; assembly: GCF_964638095.1. Lineage (NCBI taxonomy): Eukaryota > Metazoa > Chordata > Actinopteri > Beryciformes > Melamphaidae > Poromitra > Poromitra crassiceps. The sequence continues at coordinate 5,369,141 of NC_139639.1, forward strand.
CAGGAAACTCGTGAATAGAGAGGGAGGGATTGAGAAGAGTTAAACTGCCTTTTAAACGACTGTTTCAAAATGTTAGTTTACATTGCGGTCGTGACATTGCAACGCCTTCTTTACTGCACTCACCCAGTTGGCCTGCAGGGGACTCGGTGGTCGTCTGGTATTTGGGATATGCTGAATACAAAAGGTAGCACGCATCAAAATCAAGACCACAGCTACCACAGGTTCAAGTTTCAACATCGTTTGTCCCAATAAGGAATTGTTTTGTGTGCAGAAACCGTTAAAAGACAACATTACATAAGAGTAAAACAACAAACAGCAGACAGCCAGACAGTCAGTCAGTCAGTCGCCAATGTGAGATATCAATGCCGTTTCAAAGCCAACATCGTCGTCATCGGTATCTTGATCGTTAAACCCTCATCGTTTAACGAGCCTGTAAGGGCGTGTGCAATAAACTAAAGTGTCAAGCGACTACTGTGTCATGAATTAGCTTCAAGGAATGCTAACCTACCGTACAGGACACCTTTGATCAATTTGATACAAAGACACAAAATAGTGGAGGAGCAGCATCTCCTGAAAGCCAGCCAGAACTCCTGATGATTGTGTCGTGACGTGTTTAGACTGGTCCGTCAGTAGACTAACAGCCCGGAGATGGAAGACCCAGCTTTCATAATTACAAGATAAACGTGATAAATCTTCTCGATTCTGGTCATAAAATGTCGAGCCCCATTCGATCGGTCCACATTTAATTCCAAGTTTATATGACGTGAGATACAAACCACCGGCGGCAGACTACACATTTGTTACTGTTTTCTGTGTATATAATGACTGTATAAAAGTAATTCGTTTTATGATGATTTGATGATTTGTGTCTACCACAGGCCAATCAGTGTTTTACAGTGGAGATGCTGAAGGGAAACAGATGTGAATGGGTGGGTGCAGGGACAGCATGTCTCTCTGTAGGGACATCATGTCTCTCTACAGGGACAGCATGTCTCTCTGCAGGGACAGCATGTCTCTCTGCAGGGACAGCATGTCTCTCTGCAGGGACAGCATGTCTCTCAGCATGTCTCTCTGCAGGGACAGCATGTCTCTCTGCAGGGACAGCACGTCTCTCTGTAGGGACATCATGTCTCTCAGCATGTCTCTCTGCAGGGACAGCATGTCTCTCTGCAGGGACAGCACGTCTCTCTGTAGGGACATCATGTCTCTCTACAGGGACAGCATGTCTCTCTGCAGGGACAGCATGTCTCTCTGCAGGGACAACATGTCTCTCTACAGGGACATCATGTCTCTCTGCAGGGACAGCATGTCTCTCTGCAGGGACATCATGTCTCTCTACAGGGACAGCATGTCTCTCTGCAGGGACAGCATGTCTCTCTGCAGGGACAGCATGTCTCTCTGTAGGGACAGCATGTCTCTCTGTAGGGACAGCATGTCTCTCTACAGAGACAGCATGTCTCTCTACAGGGACAGCATGTCTCTCTGCAGGGACAGCATGTCTCTCTCTGCAGGGACAGCATGTCTCTCTGCAGGGACAGCATGTCTCTCTGTAGGGACAGCATGTCTCGCTACAGAGACAGCA
>NC_139639.1:5375722-5443222 GCF_964638095.1 Poromitra crassiceps
AGGTTGCAGCTACAAAAACAAAAATAAAAAAAACTTTGCATCAACTTTCATTTTGGCAATGTATTTACACAGGTTTTCAACACGGGTACAGACTGTTGTATCAACATTTATTCTACGTCAAAATATTTTCTGGCATGTCACACTGCACGCACTTTATGTTCTCATGTACTGACTGAGTTTGAGTGATAGTAACTCAAGGAGACAAACGGAACATTATCTCATGCCTTCTGGTTCTGCCCTTCATTAACAGGATTCTGAGACAAAATATTTGAGTGGTACTCTTAAGGCCTACAACACAACCCTACAGCCGGAGGCAGAACTCGCCATCTTCGGCTGCTCGGAGTCCTCACTGAACTTCCCTACAGCTGTGCAACAATCTCTGATCTCAATTGGGTCGCCAAAAGACTCATTCTGAAGGAATGGAAGTCCTCCTCTTCACCTTCTTTTCAGGTGTGGCTGATGGACATGATCTCTCTTGTACAGATGGAGAGACTCAGGTCCCTGAGAACCAACACGCTTGGAAGGTTCTCAACTATCTGGGACCCATTTTTGGCCTACTTCCACGAGGTTAAGAATGACCAGTAACTGAGGTTAGGGGTGACGGATGGCTCGCCCAGCTGGTATCTTATGGACCCTTTGCGTGGGATCCCGTGCACTTTTTTTTTTACAAACATATACAGTAAGCACCTTATGCGGCTGATAGCGCCATGTTGCAATGTTGATGTATGTTTTTTTCCCTTTCCTTTCTTTTCCTGCGTCTGAGCCTGTTTGTCTTGTTTGTATATTGTTCTCTAAAAATTGAAAATAAAATATAAACAAAGAAAAAGAAAAAGAAAAAGGAGACAAACAAAGGGGAAAGTGACTCACGTATGCATCCAGAGTGAGACTCGGGCGGTGCTCCATAAGGTCTGTAGAAGCCTTCAACGCACTGCTCACAGTTCACTCCAGCAGTGTTGTGCTAAAGACCCACACACAAATATGAATTATGTGTTATATTTATGTCCGATAGAACAAGAGTGCTCTTTGCTGATTTCCCATCAGTTTCATATTCAAGAAGAGCGCTCATTTTTAACACAACAAACTGACATCAAATGAATTTGATTCTTGGAGCAAAGATACGGAAGAGAAAAGGCTTCTGTCAAAAATGTTTTTTTTTTTTTGCTTGGAACATTTTCTATGTCTAAACATGAATTTTCATTGCAAACATCCATCTGTGCACGGTGCTTTGCAAAGTAAATGGTGCTGTTTGCAATACTGAAAAGTCCATACAACGTAAAACACCCGTGACATAACCCCCCTCCACCCACAAACACACGCACACACACACACACACACACACACACACACACACACACACACGGGAATCCGTTTAGACTTGATATGTGTTTCATACCTGGCAGTTGAGGCACACTCCTCCTCCGTTGTACCTGCCGAAGGTGTCTAAACTTGCTCCGCTCTGCTCCACCTCGGGGTCGTAATAACAGTCAGAGGCATGGGAGAAACACTGGCAGGCTGAGGAGAGGAAACCCCCGACACACACACACACACACACACACACACACACACACACACACACACACACACACACACACACACACACACACACACACACACACACACACACACACACAATAGATATGTATTCCTCATCTATGCTTCGGCATAATTATCCAGGACTTCCTCTGTATTTAGCCACCTTAAGCTGCTACTTCTCCAAGATGAGTAATGAATGAATCTGGTTGTTAACTTAAGTATTAAGAGCAACTATCAAATCTAAAGCAAACAGGACGGCACATGTCCACCATGTTCATGAATGGCTAGGGTGGATTTCCCTCCATCCCCCTTCTCTGTGCTTTTGTGACTGCTACAAGGTCAGGTTTCAGCATCCCCAGCTATGAAGGTCAGGTTTCAGCCTCTCCAGCTATGAAGGTCAGGTTTCAGCCTCTCCAGCTATGAAGGTTTCATCCTCTCCAGCTATGAAGGTCAGGTTTCAGCCTCTCCAGCTATGAAGGTCAGGTTTCAGCCTCTCCAGCTATGAAGGTCAGGTTTCAGCCTCTCCAGTTATGAAGGTCAGGTTTCAGCCTCTCCAGCTATGAAGGTCAGGTTTCAGCCTCCCCAGCTATGAAGGTCAGGTTTCAGCCTCTCCAGCTATGAAGGTCAGGTTTCAGCCTCTCCAGCTATGAAGGTCAGGTTTCAGCCTCCCCAGCTATGAAGGTGAGGTTTCAGCCTCTCCAGCTATGAAGGTCAGGTTTCAGCCTCTCCAGCTATGAAGGTCAGGTTTCAGCCTCCCCAGCTATGAAGGTGAGGTTTCAGCCTCTCCAGCTATGAAGGTCAGGTTTCAGCCTCTCCAGCTATGAAGGTCAGGTTTCAGCCTCCCCAGCTATGAAGGTCAGGTTTCAGTCTCCCCAGTTATGAAGGTCAGGTTTCAGCCTCTCCAGCTATGAAGGTCAGGTTTCAGCCTCTCCAGTTATGAAGGTCAGGTTTCAGCCTCCCCAGCTATGAAGGTCAGGTTTCATCCTCCCCAGTTATGAAGGTCATGTTTCATCCTCCCCAGCTATGAAGGTTTCATCCTCCCCAGTTATGAAGGTCAGGTTTCAGCCTCCCCAGCTATGAAGGTCAGGTTTCAGCCTCTCCAGCTATGAAGGTTTCATCCTCCCCAGTTATGAAGGTCAGGTTTCAGCCTCCCCAGCTATGAAGGTCAGGTTTCAGCCTCTCCAGCTATGAAGGTCAGGTTTCAGCCTCTCCAGTTATGAAGGTCAGGTTTCAGCCTCCCCAGCTATGAAGGTCAGGTTTCATCCTCCCCAGTTATGAAGGTCATGTTTCATCCTCCCCAGCTAGGAAGGTTTCATCCTCCCCAGTTATGAAGGTCAGGTTTCAGCCTCCCCAGCTATGAAGGTCAGGTTTCAGCCTCTCCAGCTATGAAGGTTTCATCCTCCCCAGTTATGAAGGTCAGGTTTCAGCCTCCCCAGCTATGAAGGTCAGGTTTCAGCCTCTCCAGCTATGAAGGTCAGGTTTCAGCCTCCCCAGTTATGAAGGTGGGGTTTCAGCATCCCCAGCTATGAAGGTCAGGTTTCAGCCTCTCCAGCTATGAAGGTCAGGTTTCAGCCTCTCCAGCTATGAAGGTGAGGTTTCAGCCTCCCCAGTTATGAAGGTCAGGTTTCAGCCTCCCCAGCTATGAAGGTCAGGTTTCAGCATCCCCAGTTATGAAGGTCAGGTTTCAGCCTCCCCAGCTATGAAGGTCAGGTCTCAGCATCCCCAGCTATGAAGGTCAGGTTTCAGCCTCCCCAGCTATGAAGGTCAGGTTTCAGCCTCCCCAGCTATGAAGGTCAGGTTTCAGCATCCCCAGCTATGAAGGTCAGGTTTCAGCATCCCCAGCTATGAAGGTTTCATCCTCCCCAGTTATTAACTCATTCACCGCCAATGACGTCTTTGACGTGTTATCAGCAATGGCCTTCCCCGCCAAGGACGTGTTTGACGTGTTTTTGTTTTTATTGGTGCAGCGCCTGCAGCAAACACTTGCCCAGCCTGTCACACAGACACAGGTCCCTGCCTTCAAAGGGTAGCCGACAGCACGCGATCAAACACATACCGCAGCTGTTGTTTTATAAATTGAGCAAGAGGAATAGCAGAGAGCGGGTAACGCTTCCTTGTGCAGACAGGAGAAACGCCATTGTAACGCCGAGCTGGAGTCGCCTTCCTCTGTGCCAGCCAGGAGAAAACGGGAGAAAGTAATCAAGAGATGTGTTTGATCATCGGAGGAATGAGGAAATGATCGATCAGTTTGCGAGGGCGGTGAGGACGTGTTGAATAGCCGAGGGGAAAACGGGAACGATCATAGATATGACAGGGAGACATGGACGAGGACGGTGTACCAGAACAAATCAAAATAAACACAGGAACAGCTAGGCAGCAGCGGGCAGAAGGCACTCACAGCAGCCCGCTGTCCTTCTCAAGAGCTATTCAGTTGGTTCATGTAATCGCTGGGCTGCTCGCCCTCCAGTGTTGCTCCTGGCCAATCCCAGCGCCACAGGGCGTGGTTATTGCTTATCCTATGTTGGGTTAGAAATCTAAAAGGGGGATCGTGTGTGTGTGTGTGTGTGTGTGTGTGTGTGTGTGTGTGTGTGTGTGTGTGTGTGTGTGTGTGTGTGTGTGTGTGTGTGTCTGTCTGTCTGTCTGTCGGTGTGTCTGTCTGTCTGTCTGTCTGTCTGCACACTCACACCGAGTAAACTATTGTTGAATGTAAAAAAAAAGCACTTCATGTGTGTATATATATATATTTTTTTTTTGTCATTTGTGTCCTAACGAATAATATTTACATGTCTGATGTCAATACAGTTCAAAATAAAAGAATTGAGAGTGAGTTATGCCTGAGATTGTGCCCTTTTACAAAAATGCTTTTTTCTCCCTTTTCTCTTCCCAGACAGGCTTTTTTTGGTGAACATGGGGTGTATAAAAAGGGTTATAAGTAGAGTACAGAACATGCTAAAAGCTAACTTTCTTTTTGGGGGTGAAAGTAGAGACTTAGATCTTCATTTCGAGGTATTGGACATCACTGTAGTCCTAGTACAGAATTTACTGTGGGTCTTGAAAGATGACCAAACATTATGGAAATACTTGGCCTGTGCCAAAAATGCCAGTCAGATATTGGCAGTGAATGAGTTAAGGTCAGGTTTCAGCCTCCCCAACTATGAAGGTCAGGTTTCAGCCTCTCCAGTTATGAAGGTCAGGTTTCAGCCTCCCCAGCTATGAAGGTCAGGTTTCAGCCTCTCCAGCTATTAAGGTCAGGTTTCAGCCTCCCCAGTTATGAAGGTCAGGTTTCAGCCTCCCCAGTTATGAAGGTCAGGTTTCAGCCTCTCCAGTTATGAAGGTCAGGTTTCAGCCTCCCCAGTTATGAAGGTCAGGTTTCAGCCTCTCCAGTTATGAAGGTCAGGTTTCAGCCTCTCCAGCTATGAAGGTCAGGTTTCAGCCTCCCCAGCTATGAAGGTCAGGTTTAAGACTCCCCAGCTATGAAGGTCAGGTTTCAGCCTCTCCAGTTATGAAGGTCAGGTTTCAGCCTCTCCAGTTATGAAGGTCAGGTTTCAGCCTCTCCAGTTATGAAGGTCAGGTTTCAGCCTCTCCAGCTATGAAGGTCAGGTTTCAGCCTCTCCAGTTATGAAGGTCAGGTTTCAGCCTCCCCAGCTATGAAGGTCAGGTTTCAGCCTCTCCAGCTATGAAGGTCAGGTTTCAGCCTCTCCAGTTATGAAGGTCAGGTTTCAGCCTCTCCAGTTATGAAGGTCAGGTTTCAGACTCCCCAGCTATGAAGGTCAGGTTTCAGCCTCTCCAGTTATGAAGGTCAGGTTTCAGCCTCCCCAGCTATGAAGGTCAGGTTTCAGCCTCTCCAGCTATGAAGGTCAGGTTTAAGACTCCCCAGCTATGAAGGTCAGGTTTCAGCCTCTCCAGTTATGAAGGTCAGGTTTAAGACTCCCCAGCTATGAAGGTCAGGTTTCAGCCTCTCCAGCTATGAAGGTCAGGTTTCATCCTCTCCAGTTATGAAGGTCAGGTTTCAGCCTCTCCAGCTATGAAGGTCAGGTTTCAGCCTCTCCAGCTATGAAGGTCATGTTTCAGCCTCTCCAGCTATGAAGGTCAGGTTTCAGCCTCTCCAGTTATGAAGGTCAGGTTTCAGCCTCTCCAGTTATGAAGATCAGGTTTCAGCCTCTCCAGCTATGAAGGTCAGGTTTCAGCCTCTCCAGCTATGAAGGTCAGGTTTCAGCCTCCCCAGTTATGAAGGTCAGGTTTCAGCCTCTCCAGCTATGAAGGTCAGGTTTCAGCCTCTCCAGCTATGAAGGTCAGGTTTCAGCCTCTCCAGCTATGAAGGTCAGGTTTCAGCCTCCCCAGTTATGAAGGTCAGGTTTCAGCCTCTCCAGCTATGAAGGTCAGGTTTAAGCCTCCCCAGCTATTAAGAGAGAATCTTCTCAACAGTCCAAGGCAATTAGAATCCAGCTGACACAAGCCTCTGCAGGCTGACTGGATGGTTGGCTGACAAGTTTGCATGGCTGACTAACTGTATCTGGTAGGCTGACATCGTGCTTGGCTAGCTGGCTGACTAGCCGGCCGGACAGACAGGAAACAGTGGGGACACAGTAACTCAGTTGCGCGTGATTTCTATTCGCACATAGGATAAGCAATAACCACGCCCTGTGGCGCCGGGATTGGCCAGGAGCATTGAAGCTTGGGACTAAAGCACCTGGGGTTTTTCATCTTTTAAAATAAAGATGTTTAAAAAACTATTGCTTGTTACTTTTTCAGTGCTGTACCTTTTCTCTGGGTAAGAATTGAGCTTGAAATTAACGATAATACATTATATTATATGAGCTATGAACGTGAACACAACACCGTTTATATTATTGCATGTTTTTGTAGATTGTGTACATTGTGTAGATTACAATTATTATTCTTATTATTATTATTACTATGCTAAGGAAGGTAGGTGACCATAATTCATTTCAATGTCCGCTCTCAATGTCCGCTCTCGAAATCGCTGTCCGTTCTCAAGAGCTATTCAGTTGGTTCATGAAATCGCTGGGCTGCGTGCCCTCCAGTGTTGCTCCTGGCCAATCCCGGCGCCACAGGGCGTGGTTATTGCTTATCCTATGTGTGAATAGAAATCACGCCTCAGTTGCACATCACCAGACATACCATAATGATTAATGCCCCTCTTAACTCTTCACTGAGGCCTCTCTGCAACACCATATCAGGGCATCTGCTGCTGGCCTACAACGTTACAGGCAACAGGACACTCTTCAGCCCTGTCCGCGGTGTCTCGACTGAAGGAGCCAGCAGCACATGCAGTAAGCAGAGCGTAGAGTATTTATACGTCAGAAGGTAGGTCACGGTAGGTAGGTAGATGTTCACTTACGCTGACACTCGTTGGGGCTGTCGGTGGTAGCGGCGCGCCACGGCATCTGGTTGAAGCCCGGGCAGCAGCGGTCGCACGACGCGCCACACGTGTTGTGTTTGCACTCGCACTGGAGTCTAAAGGAGACAGGAGATGATGAAACACCAGGATTTACAGATGTTCAGATCTTCATATTCTTCTTTCATTGAAGGAGAAATCAGTGTTTTTGTTTGTTTGTTTGTTTGTTTGTTCTCAATGCAGAAATGCCACTGTGGTTGAAAGCAGCATGCTATCACACATCCCACCCTTTTAGACCAATCAGTGACATCATCACAGGCAGTAATCAGTGACATCATCACAGGCAGTAATCAGTGACATCATCACAGGCAGTAATCAGTGACATCATCACAGGCAGTAATCAGTGACATCATCACAGACAGTAATCAGTGACATCATCACAGGCAGTAATCAGTGACATCATCACAGGCAGTAATCAGTGCAACTCAAAATAATCTGCTGCCTTCCACAACGGTGATGTCAGGAAACAAACATCATGAAGTAATTTCCCTTCCTCAGAAAAATGCCACAGTATCGCTGCGATCTGATTGGCGGAATCACTACGATCTGATTGGCGGAATCACTACGATCTGATTGGCGGAATCACTGCTTTCTTCACCTCCTCTTTTCAGCATTATGTCATCTCACTGCACTGCCTATGCACTGTACAGCTCACAGTATAAAAAGAGTATTGTTATTATTATTATTTATCAAAAAGAAATAGGGGCATTTTTGCCTTTATTGTATAGGACAGTAAGTAGGTAGACAAGAAAGGTAGGTGGAGAGAGGGGATGTGGTAAGGGACTGCACGGGTCGGATTTGAACCCGGGTCGGCCAGGCAAAGGAAAGGGAGTAAGCCTTAATGGTATGCGCTGTACCAGGCAAGCCACCAGGACATGCCAAGACTATTCAGCTCTGTTAATGAATAAAGGAGAGAAACTGCGTCACTGGTTGACGATATACTTCAAAGTTTAGTTTGGAAGTGCTAATAAGAAACCAGTTCAGCCTGAGACAGAGCATGTATTGAATTTGAAAATAATACTTGTTCTGTTGCCTTCCATATAAAAATATTGATTCCCCAAATAGATTTTTTTGAGACTGTATAGCTCACACAAAGTCAGATAACAACAATAGGCCTTTTTCACAGCAAACATTTTGAGGTGGTAAAACAGGAAGTAAAGCAGGTGTAACCAATAACATTAATGAGGGGCCCTGGCACTGGAACACCTAAATGGAATGGAGAACCACCATTAATGGTATTGGTTACAACTGCTTTACTTCCTGCTTTACCACCTCAAAGCGGTTGCTGTGAAAAGGGTCTAGACAGCCTACAGTGGCTGGATCAGAGTGGTTAAAAAAAATGACTCACCTATTTGGGTTGCCGTAGTTCTGCCCACCACACACCTGTGCATGGCCGTGACAAACGCAGCGCCCCCCGATACTGATGTCTTTGATACTGTAGTAATACTGTGGGGAAAAAACAGGGGAACTTTTCTTTAATCACAAGCACTGTTTCCAAGTTAATTGCTATGTTATCAGTGAATCAGCCACACCAGAGCAAACAGCGTCCGTTCGTCCGTTCGTCTTGCTTTGCTGCAGAAGTGAGTCACACGGTGTTAATAAGTACAAACCTTAACCATGACCCAGATTGTCAGTTCCTGAAGTGACTGGGTGCATAATAAAAAGGGCTCAGATAAGAACTGACAGCTGAAAATCAGCTGTTCAACTTAATTGTATTCTAGTTGGTCTATACGACTTTTAGTGTCATCACTCACTCCTAAAGTGTGGGGACCTCCGCCAAGGAGGTTCTGTTTTCTGGTGTCTGTCTGTCCATTTGTCTATCAGGCGAATTTTCATGAAACCTTGTGGAAGGCTGTAGCATGGGCCAAGAAAGAATCCATTACATTTTGGAAGGGATCCCATCCGACTTGGGAAATTTGCATATCAATCAAATAGCAGAAAGGACTATTGGCCTCGCCGGAGGTCTGTGCAGCCTATCTACTGGCCCATACTCAGGAAAGTCCTATCCTGCATCTGCAGCCTGCAGGAGCTGTCTCAGCCAGTGCTGGCTGGCTGTACTAAGTGAATGAACATGATGACTGGACAGATAGACCTGGCACAAAGCCTCGGCAAGGATGAGTGTGTGCGAACAGGAGAACGCAGGTGGGTGAAAAAGCTGACACAAGGTGGAGCAGAGCTGTCAATTTGACTTGCCCAAATGGGGAAAGGAGAGAGTGAAGTATGGCACCTGGGTGCGAGGCAGTACTGTAATGTGCCTCACCCTGCGTGTGACGGTGGGGTCTCTCTGGGCCTTGGAGATGAGGTGTCCCAGCAGGGTGCTGGTGCGGAGGAAGCGCAGGCGGATGTTGGTGGCCTTGGTGAAGTCCCGCAGCACCGGGGAGTAGGTGAAGTTCTTGGCCCCCGGTCGTCCGTTAACCAGAGACACCACAATCTGGATGACACAGAATTCATTTTACACATAGAATCGCAATTTTGGGGTTGCTTTTCCCCACGACTTGTTAATTCAGAAATCAAGGTGTAAGACATTTCACCTCTCCGTTCTCCAAAGGGACAGTCCGTGAGTAGTCCGTGGTGCAAATCTGCTCGTCGTCCAGGATTTTCCGAGCATTGGGCTGCTTTCCAAATGTTTCGATGCACTCGCGCTTAAAATCTGAAAGGAAAACAACAAAATTCATCCTTATTCTGTTAATCATGCAATTTATGTATAGCAATAACGGCGCATGACATTTTCATAAGGGAGACTTTCTGTTTTGCTACTCTCTATCAAAGCATTGATAGAATGACACATTATCTATATCACTGCATTGATACAATGACACAATATCTCTATCACTGCATTGATACAATGACACAATATCTCTATCACTGCATTGATACAATGACACAATATCTCTATCACTGCATTGATACAATGACACGTCAGTGATGTCACATGTATGCATCTTTTTTCCTTCAGAATTCTGACTTTAATCTGAGAATTCTGACTTTAATCTCAAAATTCTGACTTTATTTTCAGAATTCCACCTTTATTCTCAGAATCCTGATTTAAAGTTATAATCTCAAACATTTTCATAAAAAAGCCCATTGACACTGTTTGGATCTCACCTGCAATTACCACTCATCGCCATAGGTGTAGGTGTCACCCGAGAGAACAAAACTGAAATCTTAGAGATGATCACTTTCACTTTAAACTCAGAACTAAAACAAACAAACAAACAAAATGCAAGTGACCCTAATCATCTTCGCTAGTTTTAAATTGTGTGTGGTGTAAAAAAGAAAAGAAAAAAGGTTTCAGGTGACCCTATTTGTATTCCAGGCGACCCCACTTGGGGTCGCGACCCTAAGTTTGGGGACCACTGGGTTAGTGTGTGCACTTCAGCCATCAATCATTCTGTGTGAATAATACAGTATTAAGTTAGATGAAAAGGAAAGCAAGGTGCGAAAGAGACGCCCTGAGATTGTAAAGGAGATGAGTCAGAGCTGTGTCTCCTGGCAGGGAGCACGCACAGGTGCCTCCCACACCCCATAAATCAGAACCCTGATCTGCCAACTGAGCATCTTTGGAGCGTATGGGAGTTGGTATGAGTATAATTATGTTTGAATGAAAAATGCAGAGGGTAAAAGGTTTGTGTAAGCTTTTCCCTAACTTTAGGCTATTTAGAACTGGTGTGACAGTAGGGCCCTTCTACTATAAATTTAGACTAATCGATTGTGTGTTTGCACTTACCAGCTTCTATGAAAATGATAAGCCAAAAATAAGTTGTAAAAATACCTGGAGAAACAACTCAGAGAAAGAACTGCAGAACAAAAGTCCTAATCTTCCCATATGTCCTGTAAGTTAGTTTTCATTTCAATTTTAATTTATTTGAGACAGAAGCACCTATTTCTGATCAATTAAATTTGCATTGAAAGATTCACTCCTTGTTTTTCTGTGCCCTTTTGTGTGTGCACAGATTCAGAGCAAGGCTTATACTTTATATGACATGATGGCCTTGACGTGATTCCCTCTCCCAAATCAGACTGACTTCCCATCTTCAACAGTCTGATAGGTGTGCTAAGTGTAACGACCAGTTATTGCATTAAAGTCAGAATCCTCAAGAACCTTGATTAAGCCCTAATAGAGACAGTCGGCATATGTGGGAACGCCCACAAAATGTTACTACGGCTGGCGCGTGAGTGGGGTAAAACCGCCCATATATCTCAATGGGCTGACTCACCAAAGGACGGTGCTGCGGCTCTAAACTACAGGTTTGGAGATATAGAGCAGGTACATAGACGTCTGTTCAGATGTGCGTTTACTGCGGGGGTTAAATCCCCGATTGTGTCTGCCTGAGCTGGGCTAGCAGCTAAATACTAACTTTGCTGAATGGATAGAACGGGAGGATTTACCCCACCCTGACCACGCCCCCAGCCAGCTAACCCAGCGTCTATGACGAGTCTATCGCCTCAACCTATAGCCGAACTGCACTCCCCAGATCTCACTTATCAATCAAACTTCTCGCTGTTGCTGGAAACGTTAAATCCATCACTTCCTCCAGTAGGTGGCGCACAATTTTTCCTGGGACAGACGCGCTGCAGGCGTTTAGAACAGCAAATGTCATGTTTTTTATGAATTGGCTGGAGGTTGAATAACTATTGTGTTGTATCAATCAGCCATAGAGTGGAGCAAAACATACATTTATTTATATGAACATTTTGCAGATTATGAACCCCAACCCCGGGTGTGAAAGGCATGTTTTCTTTAACCCATTGATACCTGAATGATGCAGCATTTGCGTGTATATCCCTCATTTGTGTGTGTATCCCTTTAATACACACACAAATGCTCCATCAGGTATCAATGGGTTAAAAGGTCACCAAAATTACATTGATCATAGTCAGTGTTGTAGAATGGAATGAATCGATTATTAATTCTTCTCCTGTGAAATTCATAGATGCAGGGTTCATGAGGACAGTGGCGTTTTGTGATGAGACAATAATATAATTTATAGGTCTGTCTGACATGGCACAATCTGTGTGTTTTGGCTATGGCGTAGAAAAACACGTTCAGAGGAAAATCACCCAAGGCTGCAGCTGTGTAGGTCGCAGGTGACTGTGTCTCTGTGTGCCTGTCTGTACATAGATCAGGATTTATCTATGTGTATGCAATTATGATTCATAAATATGTATATCTGCTTTATAGCTTATGGATTATTAAATAAAGCCAATGTAACTTACATTTTCTCTATATCAGTCAGATAGCCCTACTGTAAAAATATAAATTATCATTGGATTTTCACATTTCCAACAGTCCAATTATGTAGTACGATGAACGCTTCTCTCAGGAATGTCCAAATCTAAGTCCAAAAATAAAGTGTTTGCAGAAAAAACAAACAAACATGAAATTCTGCGCTCTGCAGCTCCACTGGGAAGCTTTGAATGACTCAGCTGAGACCAACATGTCAAAAATTCTGTGAAACTTGGACTGAACTGCAGGCTGTTTTTACACGCAGCAGAGAGGAGAGGACAAGAGGTATCGTGTAGAGCAGGGGTGGCCAAACTACGGCCCGCGGGCCAACTGCAGCCCGCTGCCCGTTTTTAAGTGGCCCGCCATGAATTTAACACACACACACACACACACACACACACACACACACACACACACACACACACACACACACACAAAACGGAAAACGAAAAACGAAAAAGGGAAAAAAACAGAAAAACAAAAACATTAAGAAAAAGAAACTGGAAAAAAAAAATTATTCCCCCATTTCGTTTTTTCAATTTAAAAACATTGAAAATGGGTTATACTTGAGTACCCTGACCTGGTCTATTTATTTTTAAACATTTTTAATACTGAATGAATGTTTAATACTAATGTTATGTTAAATTATCTCTGTCTTAACCTGTTGGCACAGGAAAAGAAAATTTGAAAACATACAGAAATACCCATTGTAATAGGTGAGCACATCAATAAACTATGTGTCATATATTTATTTAGGTAGACATTCAATTTTTGATGGCACAAGGGTTTTCTGGTCCAATTTCTTTTCCGCAAAAACTGCCGCGCTTAATATTGTTTGGCCCGCAACTCCTTATATTTTTCTGTATGCGGCCCACAACCAAAAACGTTTGGCCACCCCTGGTGTAGAGGTATTGTAACAATGTAAATAGTTAGGAGGACCCCTTTTTTCATATTATTGTAAACATTTGTGGGCACTTTGCGAAGAAATGTGTATATAAATTCCATATTTTTGTAATTCCTAGGCCCGCCCTGCAGCTCGGCCGCTGCGCGGGCTCGCATACACAGCTCATGCGCAACAAGGAAGTTGTGTTAGCTCGTTGACAGTTACAATGGTTTAGCTGACTTTGGTTTGACATGGGGGATGGATACAGGGCCAAGGCAAAAGTGTTGGACATGAAAGAATGTGACATGAAAACTCACGTGCAAAATACTGCCAGGGGCTGTAGGTGGTGCCATGGTCCACAGAGCGTTCCAGCACCCACAGGTCAGGCCGAGGGGAGTTAGCAAACTTGATGAGGACATACGCCACGTGGAAGAGCTGGAAAGCAGAGCACAATGAGCACGGTAAACAAAAGGCCCGTAACTGATCTGAATGGATTTTTGGCAAAAAGGTTTGTCGTTTCCTGTTCTCTCCACTTGCACCATCGAGTTGGACCTGAGTCTTGGCCGGCAGCACTGACAAACAATACTCCATTTCCTGTCTTGTGAAAGCCGTGGCACAACAACGTCAACTTGGAATGATCTATCTCTCTCTGCTACATCGCAAAGGATCGTCATAGAAATAATGAACTAAAGGTGGGTTCAGTGAAGGTCCGAGCTGCCTGTTTTATCATGGCTACCATGGTTTTAGCATGGTTAGCATGCGGCCATATTGCACAGCAAAGCACAAACAACACGCCAAAATTACAATTCTCCACATCGAGTCAATACAAATGGTGCAGGTGGCGTATAGTGAAAAGATATCATCTATAAGCCCATATATGAAGCAAGTCTGTTCTCTGAGCACCTCTATCTCGTCTTCCATCAGAAAACACAACAGCCATACAAGGGTAGAACATTACACCATGATTGTTCCTGCCAACACTGAGCCTTCTGTCAGGCACATGAAGCTCACTGCAGCATGTTTCCTTTTCAATTCATCATCATTATCATCACCATCATTATCATCATGATCATCATCATCATCATCAGCATCATCATCATCACCATCATCAAGCCCTAAAAGCGGGTGACTTCAGCTTGACTGAATACAGCTGAAAGCTACTACACCTGATAGTCAAAGCCTCCTTTGTTATGGTCTGGCACAGAGTTGGCATGGTGGCCTTTGTTATGGTCTGGCACAGACTTGGCATGGCTTGGAATGTTGTACACCCACCGCTTTCAGACAGACACGGTTCTGGTTCCGGCTCTGGCGCCGTTCTGGAGTCTCAGAACCTTGGTGCCTTCTGGCGAACCAGCCCGTGTTCACACCAGTTTAAGCGGAACCAAAGTGGGAGGACATTATTCGGTAGTCCTTCTTCAGTTTTTTAAGTTTATTCATTATTTGGTCTGGCGTTCGAGTGAACCCAGCCTTGGCCCTCTCTTCCGCAAGTTCGGCATACGACTTGCTCTTTCTTGTACTGCTTTCCGGCTTTTCTTGAGATTCGGTAGATGCCCAAATGGCCACTAAAACATTTGGTTTCCTCAGGAGACCACTGCAAATTATTTTTCTCCATGTTGTCACTGCCTTCTTCCCCTTCCTGCTCGTTTTCACAGCCTAGAATGAGACACGCCCACTGATGATGTCACGGTTCCCAAGGGAAAAACCAACTATTTTTTGGTTCAGCTGAGAACCAACTTTTCAGGTTCCGAACCAATTATGTTTTCGGTCTGAGTGAACGCGCCGGCCGTTTTCAAATTTGAACCGGCACGGAGCCCTGCTGGTGTGAAAACCCTACCTGTGTGAGCCCAACCTGCCCCGTGACACCTGCAGACAGTGTCAACAGAAACCTTCAGGTGGGTCAGGTGAGGAGGACCACCACACCCGTCGTCTTGTTTTTGCGAGGAACTGCAACGTATTTTTTTTTTATCTCTAAGCGACATTATGCTGGCACTGATCCTGAAGCAACATTTATTAGCATGTGTGTGGGACGGGATACAACAGGTATATTTTGCAGGTATATAGGTACCCACCCTCCAGGATTGAAGTGCTGAATGAATACTGTACATAAAGTATGTTGTGTTCTTTAAATAATATACCTTTCTATAGACGTACGCAGTGTTTGAAAGAGAGGGCAGGCCCACACTAGTCGAGCATCTCAGCACCTTGTGGAAATGCCCAGCAGGCATTTGGAGCATTCAGGGATCTGTGTCTCCTTGCAGGAGAGGCAGGGAGCTGTGCTAACACAAACACACATATCAAAGCAAAGAAAAGCAGTGCAAAGCCTCTGCTATGGAGTCATGGACTTGTCGACAAGGCTGCGCAATTATCTTGAAGGATTGCACCCCCACCCCCACCCCCACCCCCACCCCAAGCCTGAGAAGTATAATGACCACACAAGGTCAAGTAGCCCTCTGGTTGAGAGATTCAGAGACAGTTCAAGGGGCGGATAGGAAACTAGTCTGGCCTCGTCCTCTCAAAAGCTGTCAACGTAATAGAGAGGCAAAGTGAACGTCACTTCCTGCTTCGGCACTGTACCAGAGATTTTCTTCCGCCATTTATTTTCCCATAGACATTTCATAAAATGCTTATGAAAATAGTTTTACTCGGTCAAACCAAACAGTTCAGCTATATTTAGAATCGGGAGAGACCATAGATAGAACATTTCTCTCGGACCCCCAAAAAATATTTTCTTTAAACCTGCATTTTTTTAACGTTTTGGTCCAAGACGAGTGAAATGTTATACGATCTCTCCTGTTTCTAAATCTGAACCGTTTGGTTTGAACAAGTACAACTATTTTTATAAGCATTTTACAAAATGTCTATGGGAAAATAAATGGCGGATGAAAATCTCTGGTACAGTGCTGAAGCAGGAAGTGACGTTCCACTTTGGCTCTCTATTGTTAATAAACATCAAAATCATTCGCCTGCACATCAGCAGACGCTATCGTTTAATCAGTTTCATCATTGGGCAAAATAAGATAAGTGAAATGTCAGATAGCTTAAGACACCCCCCCCCCCCCACACCTTCAATCTGACCTCAACTTTGCATGGGGTGTGTCCCAACACTAATCAGAGAACACTTCCACCCACACGCAACAGGAAGCACCAAGACAAAAAGGCTAAATGCGAGCACACAAACAAGAAGACGTGGGCCGGCCGCCATCCTGCTAAAAACAGAAGCAGCGCTTTCTCACATGGCTGAGCTGCCTGTAATGATCATCAATACAGTAGCTCGGCTGAGGAGTGGGAGGAGGTCTGGCTGCTTCACACGAGCTGCGGTGGTGACGTTACGGGAGAGACAGGAGGGAGAGACGGGGGGAGAGACAGGAGGGAGAGACGGGGGGGAGAGACAGGAGGGAGAGACGGGGGGAGAGACAGGAGGGAGAGACGGGGGGAGGAGGACTAAAGAGGCTAGCTGCAGCCAGAGACGTGCCGACTGGCATGTGGACCCATCTCAGATTCCAAACATAGCGTCACATTCCGCCCCCCCTAATGCCCCCCGCCGTAGCAGGACATGCCACTGCCTTCAGGAACCTGTTACTGACAAGCAATGCACAACGGTGAAAAAGGGTCTCGGGCCAGAGAATCCCCCCCCACCTGTTAATAACGTAGATACAGACGAGATCAAGACGCTAAGCCTCCCACCGCAAGTGATTCTCCAGTTTCCCAGGTGGAGCCGTGCCCGCTAATACCGCTATCATAAAAATAACATCTAAATCATCTTATATCTCCTTTCCCCCCAGAGTAATGCAAAGCCCGCTGGTCCACCGGGCCAAAGCTGAGCCCCCCTACCGGGCCTAAGCATCAGGGATTTTTTTTTAATGTATTTTTAATATATAGATTTTTTGGTCAAATTTTGCTTATGGAGGCTGTGTCAGCTTTTTTAAATGATCAATTCCCACGATTCCGTCTGTGATTCTGTTGTCACATAAACCAAGGGTTCCCAAACCTTTCAGCTCCCGACCCCCGAAAAAAGGGTGCCCAGAGGCTCGCCACCCCCAATATCCCCCAAGGTGGTTGAAGGATACAAACATTTGTGCGCACATGATAATTTTGTAAACAAAACAAACAGTTATGGTTAAAATGTGCTCTTTTCAATAGTTTTTAAATTGTATTTCACACATTTTTTGTGGTTCACATATCCCGGCCCCCATTTTGGGAACCACTGACATGTCTGTTATCACAGAGACTATAGGGCCCTACCTACCCCATCAGTCTGTTATCACAGAGACTATAGGGCCCTACCTACCCCATCAGTCTGTTATCACAGAGACTATAGGGCCCTACCTTAATGCTGTCATCAGTCTGTCACTGGCCCCCGTCACAAAAGACACTTGGCCCCGCGGCGGCGTGGCCCCTGTAAAAGGATACTTGCCACTGGGCTTAACAACTATTCTGGGGGGTCTGATCCAAAAAGACTGAATCAGACAATGCAACCATTTCTTCTGCTTTAGCCTCCCTCATATGGAAACTCTGGAGATCCAGTTACTCAGAGAGACTGGCATCAAACTCATGCATATAACCTCAGTCAAAAGCCATCTAGCCTGACTGCCTTATAGTGCCATTTACTGTATCTGATACTGACTCCATGCCAGGAACTGAGTGACAGAGCGGAGAATCCTCCTGAGACAGGGCCTGTCAGAGACAGACTGGGAAGACAGGGCCTGTCAGAGACAGACTGGGAAGACAGGGCCTGTCAGAGACAGACTGGGAAGACAGGGCCTGTCAGAGACAGACTGGGAAGACAGGGCCTGTCAGAAACAGACTGGGAGGACAGGGCCTGTCAGAGACAGACTGGGAAGACAGGGCCTGTCAGAAACAGACTGGGAGGACAGGGCCTGTCAGAAACAGACTGGGAGGACAGGGCCTGTCAGAAACAGACTGGGAAGACAGGGCCTGTCAGAGACAGACTGGGAAGACAGGGCCTGTCAGAGACAGACTGGGAAGACAGGGCCTGTCAGAGACAGACTGGGAAGACAGGGCCTGTCAGAGACAGACTGGGAAGACAGGGCCTGTCAGAGAGACAGACTGGGAAGACAGGGCCTGTCAGAGAGACAGACTGGGAAGACAGGGCCTGTCAGAGACAGACTGGGAAGACAGGGCCTGTCAGAGACAGACTGGGAAGACAGGGCCTGTCAGAGAGACAGACTGGGAAGACAGGGCCTGTCAGAGACAGACTGGGAAGACAGGGCCTGTCAGAGACAGACTGGGAAGACAGGGCCTGTCAGAGAGACAGACTGGGAAGACAGGGCCTGTCAGAGACAGACTGGGAAGACAGGGCCTGTCAGAGACAGACTGGGAAGACAGGGCCCGTCAGAGACAGACCGGGAAGACAGGGCCTGTCAGAGACAGACTGGGAAGACAGGGCCTGTCAGAGACAGACAGAGTCCTCCTGAGACAGAGCGTGTCAGAGAGAGACAGACTGGGAGAGACAGGGCCTGTCAGAGACAGACTGGGAGAGACAGGGCCTGTCAGAGACAGACTGGGAGAGACAGGGCCTGTCCTGGCACGGCTCTGCTTCAAACCAGGCCCGTCTTTCCATCTTTGCCCTGCCAGTCTAAACACACACACACACGACTTGAATGATGTCCAGCAGCTATTGTTTGGAGCGGGCGTGAGATCTGGTGACGGCATGCTGGGCTCGGCGTAGCAGGATTGTGATGGCGTACACAGACAGACATGGAACACATTGACAAGCAGTTGGAAAAGCAGTTGAGCGGAGCCATCCTCGGCCCCGCCCTCTTATCTGCAGCCTCCGGCTTTAGAACAGAGCGACGTGCCAACAGCTTATGAGCAGGGGGGCTGTCAGTTGCCAAAAGAGAGGTCAGAGGTCGAGCCCGTGACAGGTATGGACTGTTTTGACACCTATCCTCTCTCCGCCTTCTGCGCCCCGTCTCACATTCCTGACCGTGTGACCCCAATAAAAGTGTCACGTATACAACGTATAAAGTATGCAAATCTCCCCCTGTAAACCCCCTATTATCACAACAGGCCCGGCAGAACCAGCCAAACCCCCCGATGACCCAACACCATTCTCACCACCGGCTAACTGCACCCTGACCGAATGTAACCCGCTCGCTCTCTCTCTCTCTCTCTCAGGTGCCCATGCAGACACACCCAAGCACCCACCACATGCATGCACGCACACACACGCACGCACGCACACACACACACACACACACACACACACACGCACGCACGCACGCACACACACACACACACACACACACACACACACACGCACACGCACACACACGCACACATCATCACTCCTAGATTATTGACCTCTGAAGGTTCATGGCTTGTGTGTGTGTGTGTGTGTGTGTGTGTGTGTGCGTGTGCGTGCGTGCGTGCGTGTGTGTGTGTGTGTGTGTGTGTGTGTGTGTATGTGTGTGTGACAGCTCTTGCGTGATCTATGTGTGCCCTTAAATTCCTGCCCTAAGTCCACACATGCCTGCACTTCAGCAGGTGAAGGAGCCAGGCGCTGTTTCATTCTCACACTATCAAAATCTGAATCATAATCTCTTTGTGTTGATCAAATGGAGCGTAGTGTAAAATGGACTGATTAAAGCAGGACTAAACCCCAACAACACACTATTTTTTCAGGTTTTAACCAATATGGCTTTTGGTGTGGTGTGTGAAGGATTCTGGTCAAAATCTCCACATTTAAGACCAAACTGTTACAATTGTACAGACTGTATCATTTTTTGGCAGCAAGAGTGCCCTCTATGGGTTCAAACCTGCTTTTTTTGGGCGGGCCTCAGAAGAATGGCCGATTTGGTACAACGTTACGTCACGGTGGTGTTTGCGCGTGGTGTATATTATCAGCTTTATTTTATCCATTAAATGAAGCACAAGCCATTCCTGGGTGCTGGGATAACGCAGGGCATTATGGGTAATCGGCTACTGTGGCTAATGTTAGCGGCTAACGTTAGTTACTTTACATGGCAGTAAAACGCCACTGAATGACCAAATTGACATAACTTTTCACCATTTCGAGTAACACTGTTGCCATACGGACCACCAGCGTTGGTTAGTTGTTTATAACGTGGCTATATTTATAACGTACTCTATCTTTGATACACCTTCTCCTCCTCTATGCGGGGAAAAGTGTCATGGCGCCGTTTCCGGTTTATCTTTCCGGTCTGAACCAATCAATGGTCTGAACACAGCCAAAGAGTATATTGAGACAAGAGGAGATGCTCTTCTGCTTCTGTCATTGTTTTTTCTAATCAAGCAGAATGCCGTTTTTGCCAGAAATCTGGGGGGTAAGTCACCCTTTAAGTATTTCTCGCAGGCTTTTTGTATTAGAATCTCTGGTATCTGCAACCAGTACTCTTCATTTGTTCCACAGCCATGCATTTGGTTTGTCATTTATTCATTGTACAGGAGTAACTAAGGATATTGTATTTCCATAATAGCAAGTACTGGATGTACAGTATGTATATATGCTTTAAGCGTAGGTATAAATAGATGACAGATCTAATATCTTGATTAAATAGGCAGAGCATTTTGTGAGCTAGCAAACCAACACACATCAGTAATAATAATAATCAAGTGCAGTTGAGAAGCACATATATGTCCTAATCCCAAATTCCACGTAGAGGCCATGACAGAGCCAAGAGGAGTAAATCTGCTGTCAGTTCCTGACAGATAGAAGCCATGTGAGGGACCTCCTGAGTGTCTGGTGTTAAGAGAGGAGAGCCAAGAGGAGTAAATCTGCTGTGAGATCCTGACAGATAGAAGGCATCTGAGCGAGCTTCCTGAGTGTCTGATGTTAGAGAGGAGGAATGCCACGCAGAGACGAGAGGAGGCATCACCTTCTGTTGGACTGGATCAGCCCTGCCAGACAGAGCGCATTGCAGCACAGTGGGGTGGAGCAGTCCTATTCCAGTTTGAAACAATGCAATGTACAACTGTTTGTCCATGTGCAACAGGTGGCGCTGGAAAGGAGGGGTGTATTTCTCTCTGTCTCCATGGGAAAATAATCCCCTGACAACAGAATTAGTGATACCCCCCTGACAGGAGAAGCAGTAAGAGGAGTTGGTTAACAGCTCTAGGGACCTCTCTCTCGGTGTATATAATAGAAAACATAAATGCAAGTTTCTACTTGTCACCAATCTTCTTATTGTAAAAGCCTGTGGTGCAGCTTAGCAGCTGAACATGAACACGTTTTTGTGTGCAGGCCTACTTCATGTTTGCTTATTTATGAAATGCTATTACAGTGCGGTGTGAGTTGCAGAGTCAAATTGGACAATTAAATGCATTTTCCCCCCCTCCCTCATAACCATTGTGTTTAAGATTTGCATTCTTTACATCACCATGAGAGCTCTCAAGATTAGGTTGATGTTGTAGAATGGAATGAATCAATACATTCTTCTTCTCCGGCTAAAACCAGCACCTCGAGCCAAAATGAGACGGTGGAGGACAACTTTGAGGGACAACCCTTTGAGATCAAAATAATTGAGCCAGGAGTCAGGAAGTCATCTTAAATGATTGTATTTAGCCATACATATACATATCTTTGCAAAAAAGAAAGCCATTTGCAAAAAGACTGCCTGGTGATGATTTGACAGGAATATACAGCATACAGTAGATGCAGGATTCATGAGGACAGTGGCGTTTTGTGGAGAGACAATATCCTTTATAGGTGTGACTGAGACATGGCACAAACTGTTTTGACTATCTAGCAGAGAAAAACAAGTTCAGGGTCAGAGAGGGCTGCAGGAGCCAAGGCCACACAGCTGTGTGTGTCAGAGCAGAGGTGATTGTGTGTCTGTCTGTTACATTGTATCTACTGTATGTGGAAAAGTCTGCATCTGAGTGCGTCAGTGCCTGAAAACTCTGCACCTGAGTGCGTCAGCGCCTGAAAACTCTGCACCTGAGTGTGTCAGCGCCTGAAAACTCTGCACCTGAGTGTGTCAGCACCTGAAAACTCTGCACCTGAGTCCGTCAGCGCCTGAAAACTCTGCACCTGAGTGTGTCAGCACCTGAAAACTCTGCACCTGAGTGTGTCAGCACCTGAAAACTCTGCACCTGAGTGCATCAGTGCCTGAAAACTCTGCACCTGAGTGCATCAGCGCCTGCGTCAGTAGGCCTGTCACCAATGATTAGCATGTCTATGAATGGATGGAAAGCCCTTGAACAGGTGAACATATTCTGAGTTAACAGCCACAATTCTTTTCCACAGCGGAGCGCTGCAGTCCAACAGCGACCCGTGATCCAGCCTCCAAGCCAGACTGCTACTGCTAACTAGCAGGAGTCAGGCCAGCTAACTGCTAACTAGCAGGAGGCAGCAGGCTGCTAGCAGGGTGATCCAGCCTCCAAGCCAGACTGCTACTGCTAACTAGCAGGAGTCAAGCCAGCTACTGCTAACTAGCAGGAGTCAGGCCAGCTACTGCTAACTAGCAGGAGTCAGGCCAGCTAACTGCTAACTAGCAGGAGTCAGGCCAGCTACTGCTAACTAGCAGGAGTCAAGCCAGCTACTGCTAACTAGCAGGAGTCAAGCCAGCTACTGCTAACTAGCAGGAGTCAGGCCAGCTACCTGCTAACTAGCAGGAGGCAGCAGGCTGCTAGCCAGACTGCTACTGCTAACTAGCAGGAGGCAGCAGGCTGCTAGCCAGACTGCTACTGCTAACTAGCAGGAGTCAGGCCAGCTACCTGCTAACTAGCAGGAGGCAGCAGGCTGCTAGCCAGACTGCTACTGCTAACTAGCAGGAGGCAGCAGGCTGCTAGCCAGACTGCTACTGCTAACTAGCAGGAGTCAGGCCAGCTAACTGCTAACTAGCAGGAGGCAGCAGGCTGCTAGCCAGACTGCTACTGCTAACTAGCAGGAGTCAGGCCAGCTAACTGCTAACTAGCAGGAGGCAGCAGGCTGCTAGCCAGACTGCTACTGCTAACTAGCAGGAGTCAGGCCAGCTACCTGCTAACTAGCAGGAGGCAGCAGGCTGCTAGCCAGACTGCTACTGCTAACTAGCAGGAGGCAGCAGGCTGCTAGCCAGACTGCTACTGCTAACTAGCAGGAGGCAGCAGGCTGCTAGCCAGACTGCTACTGCTAACTAGCAGGAGGCAGCAGGCTGCTAGCCAGACTGCTACTGCTAACTAGCAGGAGTCAGGCCAGCTACCTGCTAACTAGCAGGAGGCAGTAGGCTGCTAGCAGAGTTGTAAATATCTGCTGGCTTGGCCTGGCGCCTCAGGCAGCCCAGCTAAACACAGGCACTTACATCACCTCTATCGTCACCACAGCATTACTGTAGCCAGGGACACGTCTAATAGCCAATCATGTCTCTAGGGGTAGCAGCCAGTTGGACCATGCCAGCTGCACTATATGAAGTGTTTATTACCTAACATAGGTAATAGGCTAGACCCGTTTTTCCTCAATGATTTCCTCAGTCGTTGTCCTCAATTTGTGCCACTCCAAATTGTGTGTGAACATATTCAAAACTCTTGATTTAAGTCTGCCCATACTGTTTTTGCTACTTTGTGATGTCATTGTCACCTGGTGTCTGATTTGGACATTATGGAGTGCAACCATACAATGAATCTGTACCAGCAACACAAATAGTGTAATAAACCGCAGTCTATAAATAAAATCTACAATATCATGTGGATATTTTAACAAGTGGGCACCATAGTCAGTCCAAAACACATGTATTGCCAATTTGGCCCATGGCCCAGACAAGTGTATCTGTGAAGACTTTCCTCGCACAAACACAACAGCACAAACCTGCTACAGGAGCAACGTTGGCAGTCACATAGAGATCCAAAGTGGAACGTCACTTCCTGCTTCAATCAACACTGTACCAGAGATTTTCATTCGCCATTTATTTTCCCATAGACATTTGGTAAAATGCTTATAAAAAGAGTTTTACTTGTTCAAACCAAACGGTACAGATATATTTAGAAACAGGACATTTCACTCTGACCAAAACGTAAAAAAAATGCGGGTTTAAAGAAAAACAAAATTTGGTTGCCAGACCAAGTTTTGGTTTGAGAGTGAAATGCTCTATGGTCTCTCCCAATTCTAAATATAGCTGAGCCGTTTGGTTTGAACAAGTAAAACTATTCTTCTAAGCATTTTACGAAATGTCTATGGGAAAATAAATGGCGGAAGAAAATCTCTGGTACAGTGCTGAAGCAGGAAGTGACGTTCACTTTGCCTCTCTATTGAACAGCATCACGCTCGGTTGTAGCTGAATGTGTGTTCAGCAGGTGGGCTGGTGTCGGGGGGCATGGGGGATGTTTTCAGCATTGGGACATTGTATGTGTGTATGTGTGTGTGGTATTTAAGCACTTTCTCACCACCAAATTAGCCCACCACCTCTCCATTTCTGTCCATTTCTCCGGTGAAAAGAGAAAGAAGGCCAGGTCACTTTCAGCTCGCTTTGAAAAGAATCAAACCTTTGTGAGCATCTGAGGGTGCAGAGAGGACGTCACACAATACAGCCTGGAAGAATCCAGACACAAAAGGGGGCGACGGGTGCACATAAAACACCCCGACCAACTTCGGTGGGAGGTGGACCCCAGAGAGCTGCTGGATTAAGTTCCAATCCAGGGGAATTTTTGTACGGCCAAAATGGAGTTCTTGGAAGCTTTGTCCACCCTGTCTGACTGAGACAATATAATATGAATGAGTTGAAGATCGCTTAACTCCCGAGCAGAACCAGAGTCGTCATCATCATAGCCTGATTTAAAACCATTCTGATGATAACGTAATCTCACATTCTGATTCGCTCTAGAATGTGAGTTCTCGTGATCAGGATGGAATACCAGGCGAGAGTCATCATGCCAACTTGACCCAGAATCGTCTGAAACCTTTCCACCTTACCACACAGCACACACCACTTTCGCAGCTAGAGATGGAACGATATGAAAATTTCATATCACGATTATAGTGACCAAAATTATCGCAGTTATCATTCAAACCGGTTATCGTTATGTCCCTATTCGCAGCGAAGGATCTCGTGCTTGTGATCAACCCCCCTTAGAGTGGTGAGCAGCACCTCACCCCCAGGCTCATAGCCCCGTCGAGCAAATAACCACCTCTATCGCAGATCAACACAACACAGCGCAACATGGCAACATGGCTTTAAAACAAGAAGGCAACTCTCACAAAACCAAAGCCCAAACAATCCCTTGCCCATCCGGTCAATCCGGGAACTAATCAGAACCTCGTTTAAAACAATAACGACCCGGGTCCATTCGGCGCCCGCCGCCCACCAATCAGAAGCCGCCCAAGTCTCATCAGATGGGGACACACAGACAGCAGTAAAGCCCTGGCATGTCGGCCTCACAGGGTCCACTCTGGGCTCACTCGGGAGATAAGCACACATGCGGTCAGGACTCCTATAAATACATTCCCCAGAAGAAGAAGCAGTGACTGGCAGGGATGATATGTGGTGTAAATGTTTACTAGAACAATGGATTGCCTCCTGTGTCCTGTAAATAGTTTCACAAGAGCAAATGTTCCTGGAATATAGTCTGCTGCTTTTGGGAGCGGGGAGAGATGCGGCATACATTTGTATGGGGATGGGCGAGGAATGTTTTGAGTGGTCCTTGAGATGTGAATCTATATATACATAGCAAAACAAAAACTTTCAGGTTTAAAGTATATGTGATTTAGTGGAATTAATACCTGGGCTCCAGTAAATAATCGACTTAGGCCATTTACACCTGTTATTCAAATACGATCTGTATCCGGATAAGTGATCTGGATAAGGAAAAAATGCATGTTAATGCAAGGTGTAAATGCGTTGTGATCTGGTTGTGATCGGATCTGCCTGACGCCATGTTGGGCTAGTCTGGCTCGCACTGTGATTTAAGCTAGGTCTAAATGCAATCCGTACAACGTGCTGGCATCCTCTCATCTCTTTAGAATAAGCACAGCAACTGTGGTCTCCAGAGCATTATGGTCTGTGTTTGACCACTATAGACCAGCGCATGGGACCAAGGCTTCGGGGCTGTGAGGAGCAGTTCCCTCAGAGTGTGTGTATTGTTGATGGGATACACACATACCTGTCATAGCCGCCCCCGAGCACAACGTGACTACCGTATTTCAACAGAAAAATTTGGTTGTGTTTCAATGTTGTTGACCATCAGTATAGGTGAATATTATCTGTTTCTACTGTAGATAAATAGTGACCAAAATACTATACAACAACACAGCTATTTTCATAACCTAAACAAATCCATATAGGCTGCAAACACGCAGCTCCTCACTGCCTGATACGTGTACTACAAAGATAGGGGGAGGGAAGAGGTGTCACTCCAGTAAAAATTAATAGCCTAAAAGGAAATGTGTTCAATTCTGCCCAAAGCAGATCTAAAAAATAAATAGCCTGTGTTAAATGCTATAATGCTAAAATATAACCCTTATTATTGGTAGGAGAAAAAAAAAATCACTTTAGGCGCCAAGGTCTGCTTAATTTTTCCCACCGATGATGGCGGAAGTAGCTAGTGAGTGAACTGTCTCCGTTTCTTTCCTATCTCTGTACATTAATCTGGAGTGACACGTGACATCAAGTCACATATCCTATCTTTAGATAGACAGAGATCTGATCTCAATGAGGATAACGAGAACGCATTAAAATGGCAGGTGTAAATGCAAAGACAAGATCCGATTGTTTATTATACAGATCACATTTTAATACCAAGTGTAATGGGGTCTAGTTCATATTTACTGACCAGACATTAAATCAACTAATTCCACCTACTCCCACCCACTCAACGGTATATAGTTTAAACCTAATCCTTGATTAATCTGGAAATAAACAAGCCATTGCAAAAACAGAGTCCGTTGGGTCGATCTGTTATAATGAAGGACCCAACTGAAGACCATCAAGGTCATTTCCTGATTCAATATGGGATCCGTCATGGGTCACAGGTCAAAAGCCAAGAGGTCACAAAGCCAGGCAGCAGCCAGCCTACGTGCCTTTCTGAGACACGGGCCTAATCCACCAGTGATTTTGGACTTTGGCTATTTTGAGTGTGATGTTGTCACAAGAAAAACAAAGCCTCAGTCGACTTCATTTTACCGTGACTGCAAGAAGATTGATGGTAAGATAGAGAAGGCTTGAGAGCGGAAACTTGGAATAAAAGTGTTCTTTCCAAAATATTTTGTCACAGTTTCAGATCAATCCCTCTGAGGAGCTATTTTGCGTGTAGACAGATGAGTCTAGCGTTGCACTAAAGCTTGACAGAGGCAGACCTCGCTTCAAACCAGCTGCTCTCTACACACGACCGGATGGTCTGTCGAAAAGAGCCTCTCTCTTTGAACCTCGCCATTTAAACGTAAACACGGACGGTGCCATTATCTAATATATCCGCTGAGAGCGATGGAGATAACGCAGGCAGGCAGAGGCACCTGTCCTGCGCTGCTCTTGAAAGAAACCACAGAACCCATTCACCTGGATCCAGCCCACCACAGAACCCATTCACCTGGATCCAGCCCACACATTTCAGCTGCCACACATCATCTATCCTGGGAATTAAACAAATCTACA
Source organism: Poromitra crassiceps (assembly GCF_964638095.1). Taxonomy (NCBI): domain Eukaryota; kingdom Metazoa; phylum Chordata; class Actinopteri; order Beryciformes; family Melamphaidae; genus Poromitra; species Poromitra crassiceps. The sequence continues at coordinate 5,403,325 of NC_139639.1, forward strand.
AAGCTTCACGTTGGACGAGTCTCGCTCAAACAACTTGGCAATTCTGCCCATGCCTTGAAGATATACGAGCTTGTATTAAAGCATTAAATAAAGCACGGTGGTAGGCCTAACCCACAGACACACAAACACAAACTTTAGGCTCCAACCTAAACAAAAACTCATATCAAAGGCTAAATTTTAAACCCATGACATGTAGCCTTTATCATCAAGTGATATTTTGAACACGTTGTGTGGGCCTTTTCTTTCAATGTAAGCTTTTTTTTCTCTTAGTTCTTGCAAAAGCAACTAGTCTTTTGGCAGTGACTGACAATGCTGAGTTTGTTGAATTCATAAAGCAACAGACTTGGACGCTGCCAAGTAACTCAGAAAGTTTTAATTAGCAAATCAAAAATATCTGAAAGAATTTTTCCATAAATCACACCCACAGCAGGGCCACACCCCCCCACAGCAGAGGGCCACGCCCACAGCAGGGCCACACTCCCAGAGAGACTCGGTTGTAATGCTGCAAAGACACATTCACATCACAAGCATCTTTAGTTGTTGTTGCAAAAAACAATAGTGTGCTAAAAACAACCGCAGGGCTGGCAGGTGAGCGGTGTCTACTGTCCCGGTTGCATCAGATGCCATTTGACAGGTGTATGTGTGTGTGACGTGTGTGTGTGCGTGTGCGTGTGTGTGCGTGTGTGTGTGTGTGTGTGTGTGTGTGTGTGTGTGTCTGTCGTGCGGACGGTAGGTCGTCTCAGTCAGTGATCTAACCATGCCCTTTATAGCGCGCAATAATGCAATGATGCCACTTTCCCCTGCTCCCAAATAAACGCAGCATTACCACGTATTAGAGTCAGACATCCCCAAAGGCCCTGTGTCCATCCTGCTGTAAGTGTGGCCTATATTTAGCCTGTCCAGGGCTCTGCGCTCAGCTCAGCCAGTCTAAAAGCGGAGATCGAAAAGCCAACACCCACTCTCCTGACACAGTGCCCGCTGGGAGACAAAAGATGTGACACGTGTGGACGGTGGAGAGGTTTGTCTTGCTGTTGTTCCCCATTTTGAAGTCTGCAAAGCCTCCTCAGCCCGAGAGGTGCGGGCCTCCACCTGCACTCCTCAAAATCAGACTTCACAATCACATCCCTCTGATTGCTGATCTAAATCAGAGTTCACATCCCTCTGATTGCTGATCTAAATCAGACTTCACATCCCTCTGATTTCTAATCTAAATCAAACTTCACATCCCTCTGATTGCTGATCTAAATCAGACTTCACATCCCTCTGATTTCTGATCTAAATCAGACTTCACATCCCTCTGATTTCTGATCTAAATCAGACTTCACATCCCTCTGATTTCTAACCTAAATCAGACTTTAAATCCCTCTGATTGCTGATCTAAATCAGACTTCACATCCCTCTGACTGCTGATCTAAATCAGACTTCACATCCCTCTGATTGCTGCTCTAAATCAGACTTCACATCCCTCTGATTGCTGATCTAAATCAGACTTCACATCGCTCTGATTGCTGATCTAAATCAGACTTCACATCCCTCTGATTGCTGATCTAAATCAGACTCCACCTCCCTCCGATTGCTGATCTTAAGACAGAATTCCTCTCTGTCCTCACAGAGGATAATTGAGCACGAGAGATGCAATTCCGTGGGCCATGAAGACACGGGTCATGGCGGACGCATATTCACCAACCAGAGGGCCGTGAGTCTGATTCCTGGCAAGCAGCCAACTGCAGGACATCGCTCACATGACCGCCGCTGTGTCTCCGAGGAGGAAGCTCAAACCTGAAACCGTTGGCTAATCCTCTAAACGCCTTTGAAATATTTTGTCAATGAAACACCTCAATACATTTTTACAAACGTTTCAAGCCCAAAACAAACACCTTCCCAGCAGCATATTCAAAATCAATGAGCTAAACAACACAGCAGCATCAAAGGAGAAGACAATTTGCAGAAAAACAGTGATTTAGGATTTGCAGTGCACACCAGTGCACCTCACACAGATGACATCACGCATCTCACAGCAGCAGAGCAGCAGCTGAGGCAGCAAACGGTCTCCTTCTAGTCCCTCTGTAGCATCCAGGTGTGATATTCTACCAGCACCAGTCATTCACAGTGCAGGCAGCAACAGGTAAACAGCCCGAGTTAGGTAGGGTAACCTCACCTGCCCAACGCAGTGCAGGCAGCAACAGGTAAACAGCCCGAGTTAGGTAGGGTAACCTCACCTGCCCAAATGCAATGCAGGCAGCAACAGGTAAACAGCCCGAGTTAGGTAGGGTAACCTCACCTGCCCAAATGCAATGCAGGCAGCAACAGGTAAACGGCCCGAGTTAGGTAGGGTAACCTCACCTGCCCAAACGCAGTGCAGGCAGCAACAGGTAAACGGCCCGAGTTAGATAGGGTAACCTCACCTGCCCAAACGCAGTGCAGGCAGCAACAGGTAAAACGGCCGAGTTAGGTACAGTATGGTAACCTCACCTGCCCAAACGCAGTGCAGGCAGCAACAGGTAAAACGGCCGAGTTAGGTACGGTAACTCACCTGCCCAAGGTCCAGGGTGACGTTCACCTCGTTGTAGACCAGTCCCCTGGAAAGAGGAGGGCTCTGCCACCAGCGCTCGGTCCCGTCGATGGCGTTGGTCACTGGGTGGGCTTTCTTTGGGTCACTGGCGCTGCAGTAGTCGCAGAACTGACCCTAATGGTGGGTACACAGTGTCATTAACACAGACCCCAATAAAGACATATCACATATGGCAAATAATTAACCTATCACAAGTACACAAAAAAACAATACTGGAGCCAATGCAAGCCCTATCACATCTTAAAGGTAAAAAAAAAGGCAAGCTTACAGGCTAAACTGCTATTCAAACAGCCAGGGATAGCGGAACGCATCTGAACTTGGGGGGGCCGGGGGGCGTGTCGGGGGGGCGTGTCCCCCCGTCGGGGGGGCGCGTCCCCCCGAATCTCGGCAGCGCCGAAGAAAATTTTATGTTTTTTGGACTTTTATCCATATTTAGAAGAATATTTAATTTTAAATTAACATTAGGATTATACTGTTGTGATGTCATTATTCAGTATCTTCTCCTTTTCTATTATTAGTATTAGTATTAATATTAAATACTGAGTATCTCATGAAAAACTATTAATATTGCATCTTTTGTGTTTAGCTCCGTCTCACAGCAGGCCCGGCTCCAGAACCAAATTACAGAGGGGGCCTGCCCCTAGCTTGGGGGGGCCAAGGGGGGTCCGGGGGGATTCTCCCCCGGAAGAAGATTTTGTACATTTTAACACATTGACTGCCAGACGTTTTTTTTTGCTGTAGGTAGCTTCTGCCAAGCCGTTTTTTGAGGATTATGGCTCATTTTATAAGAGCCGAGGATTCGTTTCAGCTTGGAGTTTGTGAACATACAATATCTCAAAAGTACTAATAGAATGTGTACTTTCTCTGTCTAAAAGAGTTAGTTTGTAGAGTTAGTAGTTATGTAAGCATTAGCAGTTGAATACAGCATGGTTTTAGCGTGAAAAAGAATATTCAGAGATAAACGGCTTTTTGTGAAATTGGATGGAACGGTCACTTTAACCATTCATTTTTGGCTCTCTCTCTCTCTCTCTCCCTCCCCCTCTCGCTCTCTCGCTCTCCCTCCCTCTCTCTCTCTCTCTCTCTCTCTCTCTCTCTCTCTCTCTCCCTCCCTCTCGAGTTGCTTCAACTCCGCCCTCCGTGGGCGGACAAGCTTGTCACCAGTCAGTGCTTTGCTGCTCTCCTGTGCCTGCATGTCTGGGCCGCTGTTTGAGGAAGTCGGGATGGACTCGCTCGTTTGGAGTTTTGGTTGAGAGAAGCTTTTGCGATTCTGGTCATATTTATGCTGCGTGTTTCAAAGTGTGTTCCTCCACCTGTAATCTATCACCCGATCATAGTAGATCGGCTGAATCTATTATGTAAATTTGCAATCCCGCATCGCCAGCAATCAGCGCGAAAAGGAGAATGGCTGGGCTGAGAATGGCTTGACAAGTTAAAAAAATGCTTTCCTTTCTCTAGCCAGGAGAGCACTGTTGCCACTTAGTGGGTCGGTGGAATGGGTTGTAAACGTTCGGTGGCTCCAATAATTATATAAGAGATGTAAAAGGCTTAGATGCACAACCCACCGTCAAAAAAAAAAAATCGATGCCAAAAACGTGTAAACACGTTGTTGGCAGGGAACAGCTGGATTCTGAAAACGTGTTCATACGTTGTTGGCAGTGAATGTGTTAAAGTAAAATTCGTCAAACTGGTGCATTTGAGAGCAAAAGGAAGAGGCTAAATCTATGAGGAACTACACACATCTCTAATGTGTTGTGACTTTACAAATAGGCCTAAACAATTCATATTAAATGTATTTACACATTGTGCACAAATTGCATTCATTGTGACAAATTTACAATAGTTAATTAATATCCAGCCAGAATCATTGCAAATGGAGGTTCAAAGTAACAGTTAGGAATAGCATTCAGTTAATCAATGCCTAATGACAGCCAGATTTCGTTTTAAACTTTAAAACAGAAAAACGGAAAAACGTTTTTAGCACACACAAAAAAAAAAAAAAAAATTGAATGGGGGGGCCAGTTTAGGGAATGGGGGGCCCGGCCCGGTCAGGCCCCCCTCCAACGCCGGGCCTGTCTCACAGCATTGTAACATTGTAGTGCAGCCAGAAAGGAAAACTACTGTAAACATTTGAACCACATTTCTTGTTTAGAACCTATAGCTAGCAACATCGCCATCTCCTGAAAAACATTAATATTGCACCTTTCTTGTGGCTACATCACAGCATCTACTGAAAAACATTTATAGTGGATCTGACTTGTTTAGTTCACTTTAGATTCACATCACATCTGAAAAACAACCAGTCGAGTGTAATAAGTAAATGAGGTTTAATTGTAAAAAAAAAAAAAAAAAAAAAAAAATCTAAAAAAAAAAAAAAAAATTTTTTTTTTTTTTTTTTTTTTTTGGGAACTGAAAAGTACCCGGGCCGCGGCCCGGGTGGCCCGGGCGGTTCCGCGATCCCTGCAAACAGCACTGTAGAAAAGCCTGTTGTGGTTGTAGGAATAAGGACCCTTCAGGATAAGCCCTGAGGGGACCAGCGCACTGTTGAAAGGGCCTTTCCTTTACAAAACTCCAGACTCAACTACAATGGTGTATAACTATTTCTGGCAGATGTTCAACTTGGTCAGGGCGGGTAGAAATGTCAATGTTTCCCAGGGGTGCTGTCTGTGTGCCATACTGACTTTTGTAGCTTGGGAAAAAGACGCAGAAAAGAACATTCACAACGGAAAGCGAAACAATAACAAAAAACACTTAAACATATGTTCAAATGGACTTCATGTTTATTATGTGTGCCCGAGTTTATAAGCATGTCATTGCATGTGATTCGTATTCGTCTGCACCAAGTTCCCATTTCACTTTCTTACCTGTATGTTTTGAGTAGGAGGTCCGAAAGTCGGTCCTCCGACAAGCTTACAGTACAAATCAGATCTCGGTCTCCCAGCCTCATCCTGACCGCAAGTTGCGGTGGCGGAGATCCGTGCGCCTTCCGCGAGGTTGAAATACGGGGGACTCAAATTAAACCCCGTTGTATCGACATTGGCCTCTTGTCCACGCACGTCCATGAAAAGTGGTACCGAAAAGGTCCAAAATAAAGCGAGGAGATGAGCTCCCCTCATCCCTCTCGCCATGTTCCGCGTTTTAGAGATCCCTGTTGTAGATGCTGAGAGCAACCCGCCGCCCGCAGATCATGTCATCTATTATAGTTCTCCATGAAATGCGCCCAAACTGCGCGCGTTACGCACGAAACTATCTTTCAGTGCGAGGAGAGGACGACGCGTCCGCCAATGCGAAACTAAAAGTTTAAAGTTGATTTTCTACAACTGACGACGATGCGCGCTGCATGTTTCCAGATGAATATCAGCTTGCTGCCGGTTGGTGGTGCTCCTTAACCAAACGGTGCCACACAGGGGGATCAGGTGTCATGCTGTCAATGGTCAGAGCTCAGCAGCACTAAGGAGTCATCCACTGACTGAGGTCAAAGGTCTCCTCTCTGAGTTTACACAGCGTTTTACAGCAGCAGGGGCAGTTTAAAGGAGGTATTAACTCGTAGAATCTATCAAAATGACTCAATAAATATAGGCGAAAACGGTTGTATGGAAGATGCTGGCTCTGTACATAAAGCCCCTGAAATATGTTTTAATATTATTTCATAATTTTAGCATCTTTCAGATGTGACGTGTGTATGTGTATGTGTGCGTGTGCGTGTGCATGTGAGTGAGAGAGACAGACAGACAGACAGACAGACAGACAGACAGACAGACAGACTTAAATTTGATATGTAAACAAACCGATTAATTATATTAGGTCTCCACAAATTAATTGCAATCTGGTCACTGAGAGACCAGACCACTGAGCACCTTGCTATTTCTGAAGCAAGGTGCATAGTGTGAGCTGTAGTGTATAGTGTAGTGTATTAAATGCAATGGAATTTAAATGTCAAAACTAGCATACTGCAGGTATGCAGGTTGGTTAAGAAGTTCTTCTGGGGAAGAAGTGGCATCACAGTGGGATTGGTAATATTGATGATTTATAATAAAAACATATATCCTATTCTGACACGGTGAGAAAATAAGGAGGATATCTCTGAATATGCACATATGCACAATCCAAAATTGTGACAGGATCTTTGGGCAAATTAAGCCATCCTACCTACACACATTTAGTAAATCATTTTGAAAAGCCACATGTCTTTCTCGCAGCATTCTGATCTGAGAAAATTGGTTGGAGTGTTACAGGCTAATACAGGCAATTACAGGCTAGCATATAGCCTAATATTGCTTCTTACTGGCAGGGTCAGAGCAATGGCCCGTGAGGGAAGAGGGAACCCACTTGAAAGTTATGAGGGTCTATAATCCATTGATCTAATCATGAATAATTTTACAGTGATCCTGGAGGGACATCTAGTGGCTCAGAGAGGCATCACAAGGGCCTTATTAGTGAAGTGGGTTACACACACACACACACACACACACACACACACACACACACACACACACACACACACACGCACACGCACGCACGCACACGCACGCACACACACACACATGCACAGACGCACACACACACACACACACACACACACACACACACACACACACACACACACACACACACACAGACACAGACAGACACACTTTGGTGTCTCTTTGCTTGATGTACTGTAACAAGAGCACCCATATTGAGTTGCAACTAGAGCAACAAGGGGTTTTGTGTCCTATTGTTGATTTATGTTGCCCGTAAAAGATTCACAAAGCAAAACGTCTTTTGAAACATGTTGTTGACATAACTTATTTGCCTAATTTTAAAAGCACAATCAATAAGAGATGAAGTCATAGCTTTTTCTCTTAGTAACTTCTTTGTTACTTGAAATTGGGCATGGTGACTCAGAGGCAGGAGGGCTGTCACTGTGTTGAGCAGCATTGTTACCATTCCTCAGAGTGGGCTGGTCTCTGGGACGCACGCCTGTGTCACTGAGGGAGCGATAAGCAACCAGGAACTGGCTGTGTGGGTAAACGAAACAGGACTAGCGACGGTCTGACTGGGCTGAACTGGCTGTGAGCTTCTCTCAGGACTTCACATGGAGCCCACAAATCTACAGGTACCAACTTCTGCTGTCCCAGCTGAACTTCAAGGTTGATGACCATCATTTTGGAAGATTGTTTATTGTGTTTCAACATAGAGTGTAATAACTGCGTGCTCACTGCTCAAGACAATAAATCCAGTGTGCACCGCGTCTAGTTAGACAGGTTTCATTTTTGCTTGGGTACAGCAATATTCTTCAACGTCTCAAAGTTGAGTGCTTAATGCAACCTCCCTGATATTTCTTCTTCTTGTGCATATTTCTACTCTGCATTGTTGCATCTCTCTATAAAATTGTGCTTCACATCAAGTCCACAGATTCAGCTGCAGTCTGTGAATATGATTCATTCACAATTAATTCCTCGACTGTAGGGAAAGTAGCTCACTGATTAGTAATACAGTTCAAGCAAACAGAGTCCTTATTTGTGAGGTTAGTAAATTGAGAATATTTTAGTTGCTTATATAATAGCCTCCCAATTATAAAGCAAACTTTTTCATATCAAGGACCCATAATTTAGTCCGAATTAGAGCCCCCGGCCCCCATTGGATATAAAATAAATTATTCACATTTTTGCTGGGGACCCCCTGGAACCCTCTCAAGGATCCCCCTTAGAACTACTGCTCTAATAGCCCCCTGGCGGTCCACGGACCCCCCATTGAGAACCACTGTTCTAAACAATAAAACTGATCTATAATAGCTTCATAGTTTTGATTTTGTTTTACCAGAAGTGTTTATTTTTCTTTGCCTGTGGTGCAGAATGACAACACCAGTGCAGAATGACAATATAGGGAACAATATTGCAACATTCAGTTGAGGTTCCTATGTATGAGGCGACCCCTTACCAGATGAATTTCATGAATGACTACATGACTGAAATGTTAATTGACTTCCTGCTCTTTCAGAAAGCTATAGCCGTAGCACAGAAGGCCTCACAAGAGGACCAGGCTGGGAACTACGAGGAGGCTATCCGCTCCTACCAACATGCTGTCAAGTACTTTCTGCACATTATGAAACGTACGTTATACCATGCCTGGAGAAGACATAGCTACGATGGATCTACTGTCATACAAGACCACACCTATAAATTGACATATGTCAGGTCAACCATGCAGTCGGTTGTCACGTGTCCATCTCCTACAGACTTAATAATATGACTGTCACTGATTGGTAGATAATTTAGCATCCACAAGGGGATTTACTCATGACTATGTCAAAAACACTGCTTATGTGTCTCTCTGTGTGTGCCAAGTTTAAATTGTGGCATAACCCTTTCTTTTAATTTGTGGTCTGGAAATGTATGTTACAACAACAATAGCATTGCAGAATATTACAGAAATTTCTATCCCTCCCCATCAGGTGAACCCCAGGGTAAAGATGGCAACCAGAAGATCAAGGATAAATGTAAACAGTACCTGGACAGAGTGGAAGAACTACAGGAGTACCTAGTGAATAAAGAGGTTGCTACAGAAATTAAATACACAATATTTCTCGAAACACAGGCCTGTTATCATGGATGTGCAGTTGATACAATGAATGTGACCCACATAAACACATTTTAATCTAAAAATAACTTAAAAAGAATTACCTGAAAGCCAAAACAGCACTCACCTGGACCGTGCAGAGACAGACAGACAGATGGACAGACGGACGGACAGACAGACAGACAGACAGACGGACAGACAGACAGACAGACAGACAGACAGACAGACAGACAGACGGACAGAGGGTGCGTCTTGACGTAATGACATTCCGTTCACGCGAGTGTCGACTTTTCAATGCGGAAGTTTCCTCCTCGGCCAACGAGCAAAACAAGCCACCTAAGCTTGATTATCAAGTGAACCATCGACCTCTAGGTTTACAATCCTAAACATAGTATCTATAAGTTGTTTAGTTACCGCTGTTTTATATTCGTTACGATTATTGGACAAGTGACCAGCCCTTATGGCTGCCAACAACAATTTACAGGTAAGTTGGAGGAGCTAAACCCAGCGCTAACGTTAGCTACATTAGCTAATCAGCTAACGTACAAAGCGAACGCTAGCTAACGTTATAGATCTAACGTCACGATGAGCTAAAATGAACACATACAGGTTGTTTACGACTGAAATTTGGGCTACTGTTGCTGGTTTGCGCTAACGTTAGCTATTGTGTGCATGTTTTGCATGGAGGGTTCCGTTAGCAGTTAATTTAGCTTGGCTAGCTAAGCTAGGTTAGTTCGGCAGTGATTAGCGATTCATTATTTACAAACGACAACGTTAAAAGACCAACCCAAATATGGCCCCGTCCAATGTGAGGTCCTATTGGATCAAAGCAAGCTATAAATATAGAGCGTGTTTCCTGATGTGATTAAAAACGTGTTTGTGTGGCGAGACATTGCCAGATATAGCGTGAGGCGAGCTGTCATAGCGTTAACTAAAAGTCATCAAACTATTGACGCTAGTTAACTATTTACCCAACAAGCTAGCTTGCGTTAATAAGATTAACGTTACTGGTTTTATTTAGCCTCCAAGGCATCCACTCCAATGGGCTAACATTAGCTATATTCTGTACACTACAGATAGTGCCACTCAGTCACGGATAGATTTCTGTCACTTGGGGTGTTTTGGAACGTCAATGCTATTTTTAAGACGCACGCGTCATCAGCGCTGGCCGGACAACAGACAGCTGTCAACATGTGAATTGAAATGAACGGAGACAGACAGATGCAACAAATCAGTGTGGCCGTGGCCTCAAACATGACATAGTAGCCACTCAGCCAAACGTGACAATTTTCACTTCAGCTATACGGAAGCGAAACAGTCCTTTGCATTCAGTCAGATATAAATCACAAGCAGGTGCGAACTTCAGTGTGTAATATCACACAGGTGTAAATCGGATCTTTACTGAAATCTGATAAGCATCAGTCTATAAGAATTATTTTAGTTACTTTGTTATGTTTATCAGTGCCCTCTTGCTCATACTAAAAGCTTTGTTATTTTGTGTCTGTGTCATTCTGATTGTCTGATGTCTGCTGTGCCATTACCACAAATGAGCGCCAGTGATTAAGCTTCTCTCATAGTTGGCCATTGCCTCTCTCTCTGGAAGTTGTTACCTAATATGATTTCCAGCATTGCAGCTCTGACATTGTTCCCCTTTTTTCCTTTTCTCTTTTTCTTTTTCTTTTAGAAAGCCATCGATCTTGCCGGCAAGGCAGCACAGGAGGATAAAGCTCAGAACTATGAAGAAGCTCTACGACTGTACCAGCATGCTGTTCAGTACTTCTTACACGTGGTGAAATGTAAGATACATACATACATACAGTACATACTAGGGTTGGCACGATGGACGATGGCATCGACCATCGTGATGGACCGACCCCCCATCGACCTCTGAGCCTTCTACATCGGATCATCGTAATTAATTATCTCTTCCAATTAAAATTGTGCCGTTTTAATAATAAAAGGCCAAGTCCACGTACCGTGACGCGCCGGCGGCATTCAACAAGCGCACCCAGTTCAGTTCAGGGAAGTCTCCCCTCCCCCTCTTCCTCCCCCTCCTCCACTCCACTGCTTCTATGAACTGGGTGCGCTTGTTTACTGTCTCCGGGGCGTCCCCTGCGCGTGAGAAGTCGGCTGTGTTGTTGTGAAAACGTTTTAAGACAAAAAAGAAACTTCACCTTCTTTCCTGTTTTCAACCCAAAGTGAGTACAAGTCTTCACCTGTGAATTTAACTCGCCTGTTTCCAAAGTGAAAGTTGGAGTCGCTCCATAGATACAGCAGCTGCGTTTCTCTAGCCATTTCTCCTAAACTCTCTCTCATTACATTAGGTTCAAAAGCCCACGCGAATCTAACGTTATATCAGCCAGTAATTCAGTCAGTTTTCTGCCAGCTAGTTAAATTCAACACACACACGTTGTTGGTGAGGATCTGTAACGTTAACATTATTTGTTTTGCGCCGTTCAAATTGCTGGTAGTGACAGCCACTGTGCCCACTTCAGTCGCCTGGCTCTGTGCTGTAGCACAGAGCAGAGGCTAATAGCCTATTCAAGCCTGCTGGTATCATGTAGAGCTGTCCTGTTGTTAACGTGAACGCATTGCAGCGGCTAGCCAAATGGCATTACAGCAACGCAGCGACTTAATAAATAATTAATTATTCCCCCCCACCCCCACCCCCACCCATTAATGACGATGCCATCGTCCAAAACGATGTTTCACTGTAAAACAATCACGATGGGTATTTTGGTGACATCGCACAACCCTAATACATACATACATAACATACATACATACATAGGATTTTAGGGTTTTGTTTCCTCTTTTGTTCCTTGGTTAGTTAGTTTGTCATACTCCTATCATTCTGACATTGGTAGCCTATTGTGGGTCTAATGGATGGTCTTCTGATAGATCCTGTATCATAATAATTAAAAGTGGCTTCAGCCTTCACTTCTCTCAAAATGGTATGCAAACCATTCCATACACGTCATAGCAGTAGTTAAATATCTTCTGAAAAATGCTTGTATGCAGTCTTAAGAACAAGCCATTTCATATTCCTACTACTGTTGTGCAGTGTCTATTTCTCAAGAACAAAAAAAAACAAGCCTGAAAACTTCCTGAATTAACTAAGAAAGGTCTTACCGGTGCACAACATAATGGGCTTCTAAAAACCCTGACTCCTCTGTTATAACAAGACGACTGTACTGTTTCTTTTCTCTCATTCCTGACAGATGAAGCCCAGGGTGACAAAGCTAAGGCGAGCATCCGGGCAAAGTGTGCTGAATATCTGGACAGAGCAGAGAAGCTGAAAGAGTATCTGAAGAAGAAAGAGAAAGCTCCTCCTGCCAAGCCGGTCAAAGAGTCACATGCTGACGACAAAGGGTGTGTTTCAGGGTGGGGCTGCCTATGGGTTCACGTTTTGTCATCGAGAGCCTACTGTAATCTGAACAATTCGTTTTTATTTAACTTGGCATTAACTTAAACATCTCCCTCGAAGCAGAGACAAATCATGTTTTTGCTATGATTTTATATTTGTGCATTCAGGAATGAAAGTGGCGATGAAGGCGATGATCCGGACAAAAAGAAGTTCCAGAATCAGCTCTCAAGTTAGTAATGTTATATACCCTCTGTGGAATTAGACCTGCTGTGGCCATTTTAGTGTTTTGATATGACCTCGACGCAGTATTTGATTTATGACATGTCATCATTTTAAGCATAATTTGGATATCTGCGTCATGTGATATTCTTTCTCCAGGTGCGATTGTTATGGAGAAACCAAACATCAAATGGAATGACGTTGCTGGTTTGGAGGGAGCAAAGGAAGCCCTGAAAGAAGCTGTTATTCTTCCAATCAAATTCCCACACCTCTTCACAGGTACTTCCATCACATCACAGGCTGAGATAGGAAGTTCAACTCAAGAGTTACCTGTGAAGTCAAACTAAACATCTGTTGTGTGCAAGGGCTGTGTCCGTCTGTGGCATTAATAATCCATCACTGAGGAAAATCATCTCTTGTGCTCTTCTTGATAGGAAAGCGAACACCATGGAGAGGGATCCTGCTCTTTGGACCACCAGGTACAGGAAAGTCCTATCTGGCCAAAGCTGTCGCCACGGAGGCCAACAACTCAACCTTCTTCTCCATCTCGTCCTCTGACCTCGTCTCCAAATGGCTGGGAGAGAGTGAAAAGTGAGCAATGTTATTAGCAATCCGCAGAAGGCGCGGGCTGTGTATAGAAACGTGGGTCTCGCCAGCAGCACGCTGCAACTGAATTTCATGAAGGCTTCCGTTCTCCTTCTCCTTCCAGGTTGGTGAAGAATCTTTTCAGCCTCGCGAGGGACAACAAGCCTTCCATCATCTTCATTGACGAGATCGACTCCCTGTGTGGCTCAAGAAGTGAGAACGAGAGCGAGGCTGCTCGTCGCATCAAGACCGAGTTCCTGGTTCAGATGCAGGGTGAGTCTGATAAGAAAAGACAAGAACATGTTTGTGATTTACTGGAGATTGATAACCCAGACCTAATATCACATACCTGATCGGAGAGGGATCAAATAAAAAGGATGATGATGGTCTGTTTGACAGTTTCTGCAGCTCTCAGTGTTAAAACATAACTCAAGGGTTGTGATTTATGTATTCATCCTTTATGGGAAAAGCCAGTATTCTGTTGCATTCTGTGGGAATGAGAGAGCAGCCTGTGTGGTCTAAAATGGCAATTTAAGTTAACAGTGTATTATGCCAATCAAGCCAATTAACTATTTATGTAAATGTTAATGTACATTTATGTAAATTTGCTCTGGATTTGTTTCGCTTACATTGCGTGGGATAGAGAAATGTATTCAGGGTTCCCACCAGTGCTGGAAATCCTTGAAAACACTTGAATTAACACTTGAATCAAGGTTTGAAAAGTGCTTGAAATTGTAATTGCATTACTTTCATAATAAAGCACTGTCTGACTGAATAGTACGATTTGTAGATAAAGTGAAATAATCATTTTGAGTATGTATATAGGTATGTATTTTGCCACAGCTGTAAGGCGCTGGAAAGGCTTGAAAATGCACCTGGAAAATGCTTGAATTAGACCTTGGGAAAGGTGTATGAGCCCTGTTATTGCCATACAAACACAGTAGGTGCAGGAGCTGCACAGAGTCAGAGCTGCCTTTTCTCTGGCTGTGCGTTAGTGCTGCAGGGCAACCTTAAAAGATTTAGCCTCTGGCTCTCTCTCACATCTGGGTTAGGGTTTGTGGCTGGGAATAAACAAGCGGTTGGTCTGAGTATTTTTTGTCAGGTCACACTCTTTATGGAAGCCCAACGGTTGGCAGAACATTGAGATGATGAGTGTCTCCTTTTCAGAGTAGGTCAGCAGATGGAGACTCGCACAACTCCGCCCCTTCGCTCTCAACTTCCTCGAGGCCCTCTCTCATAGTGCTAACATCAGTGTCTGCAATTTAACAGTTAATCATATCACACTGGTTAGTAAGTCTAGCATCATTCTTCAGTTAAAAAGAAATGTCACTTTACTAATTCTGTTGACTTGCCTAACATTCAAAGTGTTGTTTGCACCAAGAGAAAGCAAATAATTATAGAGGAAACGACGCAAATTAACCCCTCTTCATTGGAGTAATATAAAGGAACACTGTATGCTTGCGTTGTCCTTATGTAATGGGATTCATATTGTATAGGCTACAGACCCCCGCTGCAGGTTTGAGTTCAGCTGAACCTATATTGTATTTCTTTCTCCTATTTCCCCCATCACTCTTCATTATATACTAACCAACAAAGTACACTTGACAAACGAGAAAGCATTGAGTAGACTGCAAGCATCTGACAACACTGAACATGTCTCCATCTTTGGTTTCAACACTGATTTTCTGGCAAAGTACCATGTGCATGCAATGCTGTTTACTTGTTGTACTGTTTAAATGAGCTTCTCTTTCTCTGACGGTGTTGTTCTGCAGGAGTGGGGAATGACAATGAGGGAGTGCTGGTACTCGGGGCAACGAACATCCCGTGGACTCTGGACTCTGCCATCAGAAGAAGGTACTGTAGTTGTCGTTATTTGGCAAAATCGCTAGTAACCAATGCCATGATTTGTTCTGTGCTCACTCTTAGAGATGGAACGATATAAAAATTTCACATCACGATTATAGTGACCAAAATTATGACGGTTATCAGTATTATCACGGTTTGTTCAAATGTTCAAAAAGTACTAATACACTCACAGAAATCATTTCACCAAGTTTTATATTGAAAAATCAGACCCAAAAAGGATTGATACACTCACTGAAATCATTTCTCCAAGGCTGCGCGTTTGCATCTGGGAGACGGTTGCCAACTTTGATTGATGATGGACAGTATTTACCATGTTTTTCAAAGCACTGTAATCATGTTAACACCGTAATCACGGTACCACGGTTTTAATGATAATGAAAATATTGAATGGTACGGTTATCGTAAGGAATTTTATCATGGTTATCATTCAAACCGGTTATCGTTACATCCCTACTCACTCTACACCCATATCACCACATCAGATTTGAGAAGAGGATCTACATCCCGCTGCCCGAGGAGCACGCCCGCACCTTCATGTTCAAGCTCCACCTGGGCTCCACCCCCACCAGTCTCGCCGAATCGGACTTTGTCACTCTGGGCAAGAAGACCCAGGGATACTCCGGGGCAGACATCAGCGTCATTGTCAGAGACGCGCTGATGCAACCCGTCCGAAAGGTCCAGTCGGCGACCCACTTCAAACGGGTACGTGCCCAAAAACACACATCAGCATGTCACGATCTCATCATGCTTCAGTGCAACACAGAGTCGCTGACTCCGTTACGTCACTTGTGTTTCCTGCTTTCCTTCCTATGTTTAATTTAACTGTGATCTGTAAGGTACGAGGACCATCGAGAGACGACCCCAATGTTCTTCTAGATGACCTCTTGTCCCCTTGCTCACCTGGGGATCCCAACGCTATTGAAATGACATGGATGGAAGTTCCTGGGGAAAAGCTATTGGAACCTGTTGTTTGCATGGTAAGGGTACTAATAAATACTATTCCCTCATTCCACTGGTAATATATCTAAATGTATATAAAAAAAAAAAACACTGTTGAACTTCTTGTATTTTCATTTCCCCCTCTTTCTTTCAGTCTGACATGCTGAGGTCTCTAACCAGCACAAAGCCAACAGTCAATGATCAAGATCTGGACAAACTGAAAAAATTCACAGATGACTTTGGACAGGAAGGCTAAGAGGGGATGTTTGAGCCAAGTCAAACCAAAGCAAAGGAGTTGATTGTGAAGTGTTCTCTCTCTCTCTCTCTCTATATGTCTGTCTCTCTCCCTCCCTCCCTCTCTCCCTCACCATAACCTTTCGCCAGACCAGTTCTAGTGGTGCATCATAATTGGTCCACATGATTGCTCTCTTAAGCCAATCGCAAGGCCGCCACACAAGGAATGGAAGACATTGTGTTGTTTGATGGCCTCCGTTATCTAAAGAGGATTCAATACTTTTGATCTGCAGCATTTATTTTCTTGATAACTACTTGTAAATTAAAGAGTGTTCTTTTGGTTACTTAAGGGTATGCACTAAAACTTAAGGTCTTGCTGAGCAGGATGCCTCAGCAACTTAGGGAAAATCTGACTACATACACAACATTACTGCTAATGAGTCAGTCTAATGAAATCAAGAGATATATGCAAATTTGGATTAATTTATTTCAAGTTACTAGCCCACGTATCCATAACTCACCTATTATCGGAACTATAATTTCCCGTCTGGCCAACTTCCGTCAGTCAGCGTACATCTCACTAGACTGTAGGAAATTACGCCTATATTGCTCTTATCTTGTATCCATAAGATAAAAATAATTTTATAGTAAATATTTTGTGGAATTGTATCACTCTTGGGGAGAGTGAAATGAACAGTGCATGACATTGCTCTTTCATGAGTTCTTATGATTTTTAGTGGTGAAATGTAGGCCTTTGTCGTCACAGGGTGGTGGACGTGATGGGGTCTTGAGAGACAAACATACTCAGGATGAGAGTTGCATTGGGACAATTTTGAATTGTTTTTCCATCCAGTTTCCTAACAAATAGCAGTCATGTTTGTTTACTGTCATTTGGATTCCAAAAAAGGCTATTAGAATGGATCACCAAAGGTGCATTATTTTATCATGGAGGACTCAAAATTGTTTTGAAATTGCTTTGTTCATCAGCTCATTAAGACTTTCCACAAACCTATATCTTTCCATTATGTGTGCCTGTGTAAGGTATTGCTGATTCTCCTCGTGCAAACTGAAAAACAACAAAAAAAAAACTAAGTCTTGGTAAGATAAAGCCACAGTGTGGGTTTTGAAGAACCAAGGCTGAGGTGTTGAAATTGGACACTGGTGGCTCAGGTGGAGAGCTCATTATCGTGTACACTTTGACTTCATTGGAATGCCGCTCCAAGCATCAACCATAATGTAGCCATAAGTGGCAATGTGCACCATGTGCCTTCTAGAAAAGTTGCAAGATTATTTTTCTTTTGGGTTATTTCTAAATTGGTCATATTGCGCTATATATATATATATATATATTGGGTGCTGTGACACCGTTAACTAAAAAAAAATCTATAACTTGCACATTTCATGTAAACTCCTTGTAGAGATTGTATACAGCTGTACTCTTTGCTCTTCAGGTGTTCAAAATATAAGTCTCAAGTTTTGGTAGGGAACATCACTCATGTTACTGTAAATGTCTAGATATAGCCAACTACATCTGATTTTTTGTTTTTCTTTTCCATAAAATGTAAATAAAAGTTATGCGTCACGAGAAGCTGTTGGTCTTATGGTCTTATCGACTTAAATAACACTTGCATTAGAAATTTAGAATGTGCTAGAATGATTGTGATTTGTAAGGGTTTCAAAGTCTAAAAGACTAGTTTAAAGGGACAATCTCAATGACCAAGGGCCAGCGTGCTCTATATATATATACCCAGGTTGTAGTAGTCTAGCTACCTCCCCCTGCAGCCTCCCTACAGCTGTAGGGGGGAATCGAACCCAGATATTACGGTCCCACTGCCATTAAAGTCGAGCACGCTAACCACTCGGCCACGGAGACCATCCCAGCCAAACCTCGCCTGCTGCTGGTTGGGTGGGTGGGTAAGAAAAACAAAACCGGGAAGCGAAGCGCTGCATTGTGGGGATTGATGTCCATTTGTAAACATGCCCTCGTATGATCCCAGATAATTTGTAGGCTAGAAAACTACAAGTACCTACTGCGGCGGCGTAACATTCATTCGTTCAAAGTGCACAGTTCGATTTGTTTTGGTTTTATGCAGAGTGCGCTTGCTTTGTCGTAGAGAGCCAAGGTCCATCACGGAAATTTATCTTAGCCGTAGACCTCTTTGACTCGCTGCCAAATACTGGGAAAACTCCTCCTCCGATCTTTCTATTTCACCACCCCTTTCACGGCGGCCGCCTGCCTCTCCTTGTATCCGTTATTCGCCCACAGAAGCTAACCTGCTAGTTAGCCAGCAAGCTAACTGACTGCCAGATTCACCCATGTCCTCTGAAGAAGGATTGAGTCCAACGATCACGGATTGGCTTTTTATCAATTCCTGGTGGCTTCTCTTGCCATTCATTATGCTGCTTGTAGTCGCTGCATTCATCGTTGCCTTCGTGTTGCTGTTATACATGATATCGCCTCTCATTAGCCCAAAACCTCTGAAACTGAATGGGGCCCACGTCGTGGTAAGTGTACCAGAAAAACCAAATAGTTCAACTTAGCTAGCTAACATATAGCTTAGCTACTTCAGTCCACTCTTTTAAAATACCGTTGTTTATACCTCCTGTGTATGAGCACTTTAAAACCAGCAACGTTAGTTTTCCTTTTAACGTTATACGTATAATATTGGCAATGTTTTTCCTGTGCGACGTCACCTGTCAAATGTCATCCTTCTGACACGCCCACACAATTAATTAATTAGCCTACCTTACATTTAATTCCAAAATAAAGTTGTTTTTCTTATTTCACTTTGCAGACAGGTAATTACCATTACATAACAGAGATTCTGTTGCACAACTGCACTTTATTTATTTTTTCCAAATGAAAGTGTCAACACGACTAATGCACATTCGTGAGCACATTGTATTTGTCTTGTGTATGACACATGCTCTAAATAAAGTTTGCCTTGCCTTTTGTAGCTTGGTTGCCGTCCTAAACTCATCTGCTCACCACCAGAACCTTGTATTTGACCTCTTGACCTCTGTCCGGCTCACCCTCTCAATCTTCAGGTGACAGGGGGATCAAGTGGGATTGGGAAGTGCATCGCAATGGAGTGCTACAAGCATGGAGCGTTCATCACGTTGGTAGCACGAGATGAGGTCAGCAGAAACCACACAATGACTTTGAACCATTCATTCATTTCCGATGTCTATCCTAGCCCTCCTAACCTGTTTGTTGCTATGGCCAACTCGTTTTTGTTCATTTGTCGTTTGTGTTTTCTCTCCAAACATGGTCAACCAAATCCAAAACTTCATTTACTCCCTGTCAGATGAATGAGGTGCGCCATTGTGGTGCAACATTTAATTCACTTTGTGTTTACACCGAATATCTATTTATACAGTAGAGCTCCAGTTATCTGAATGTTAGGCTCCTTCGCTGACAAGCTCATTGAATATATTAGTGGAACAAATAATCTAGCAGTGATACTCAACCCGAGGCTCTAGAGCCACATGCGGCTCCTTTATGTCTAGTTGTGGCTCTTTTAAGTCCTACAAATAAATAAATAAATACAAATCTAATAAAAAATAAAAGGAGGAGAGGGACTTTTTTTGGATTGTGGCTCTTGCAAAGATTGATTTATTTTGGTCATCAATGTGGCTCCTGAGCACGGCAAGGTTGCGTATCACCGATTCTGTAATTGTTGGAGTCTTGTTCCTGTTGCTGAATTAAAATTAAAAAAATCGGGGTTAGAGGTAGAATAAAAAATACCATTTTCAGTTTATTCAGGAGTTTAAAAAAAAATCTACAAAGCAACGTCAATTGGTTTTGGATCAATACAATTCTACTAGATGATGATGATGATGATGATGATCGTCGTCGTTGTCGTCATTATTATTATATGTTCATTACTGCATGCACAGCTTTGTGTCATACATGTAACATGCATGATGTTTTTTCCCCCTCAGACTAAATTGCTTCAAGCAAAGAAAGAGGTGGAGAAATGTGCCATAAATGACAAGCAGGTATGGGGGATTCTCTGTGTATTTCAGTACATGGCTGTGCGTTCAGGCACTGTTTTGAAGCACCTAACATGACTGTGTTGCTTCCTGTGCACAACAGCCGATGCCATTTTGAATCCAATTTCATAAGACTTTGTCTTTGTGCAATCTCCCGCCCTCAGGTGGTGCTCTGCATATCAGTGGACGTTTCCCGGGATTATGGTCAGGTGGAGAGTGTGATCAAACAGGTAATCTTACCCACTTGGCACCGTGGACCATCTCCCGTTCTTTTAATTATTCAGCACTGAATTAAGGTAATTGCCATGTGGGTTTTTTTTTCCTTCCTCGTCATGCAGGCTCAAGAGAAGCTGGGGCCTGTTGATATGCTGGTCAACTGTGCTGGAATGTCCATTTCTGCAAAGTTTGACGAAGTGGAGGTGGATCGCTTTAGAGTAAGTCACTCGGCCTACTCCCACTCAGCCTGAAAACTAGATTTAGGTTAGCTGGTGAACGTTGATGCCTGTCTTACGGTGCTGGAGATTTCTGACAGATGTTTTTCTATTGTACTCATTTCATTTATTTATAAAGGGACAGACAGATGCATAACATCACATTTGACGAGGCTAATTTGCAATGCCCCTCCCTAGATGTTATTAAAAGCACCTGTTAAAAGCAAAGTACAGTAAAAGGCAGTCAAATATACAGTAAACATAAACAAGGATATCATAAAATCATAATTGGTCAATCAGTCAATCAATCAATCAATCATGGAGCAACACAAACAATCATACACAAAGGATATAAACATTGTATAGATTATTACCCACAGCCCCACGAACACTCATTTATGGGAACATTGGTCATTTGAATGGTAGAATATAATTCTATTCATCTCTATATGAATGCTCCCCTTGGATTATGGCAGAAGAGATAGTGACATCATATCCTGTCTAATTGACACATGAGAATGTAACAAAAGACCCTGGCTTATCAAAAGTGGCTCTCAACAATTCCCCCCAAAAGTTGAAGGAAACATAATTCACAGCTCAGATTACACCAGTGTGCTAACTATTACGTGTCTTAATAGGAGTTCATTTTATAACTTGATTGTGCCTCTCTTCTTATTGCTCATTCAAGTGTCGTACAGTAGGTTTCTAGCTTCTAATGGGTAAGATAGCTATCAAGCAGCGATAAGAGAATCAAGAAACTCTCCCCCCGGGCCACTGCACGCCTACCATTGTAAATTTGCACCCAAGACATTGCTCTTTCAAAAATGTATGTATTTTAAAGTATTAAATATGCACCAAGGCAGGAAGATAGATTGCTGTCTGTCTGAAGATTGTGTTGCAAAGGAGATAAGAGGTTAAATTCCCATCCAATGGCTTTGTCTAGATTGCCTTTCATAGCAGATAGAACATTGGATTTTGCATCAGTATTCAGGTTGCACAATATTGTAGCCACACTTTTGCAGCCTCAGTCACAATAGAGACACTGCATGAAATAGGCCACGCCCATCACGTCAATTTCCTTGAATTAAACGGAGCTAAAAAAAAAAAAATCACCAATTAAAGTTTTTTTGTACTCCCGAGCAAAACATTGAGAATTGGCAAGAAGAAAAATGTGGATCTAGCTGTCAATGAAGTAAGTTGTTCATCTTCCGTATATATGATCTTTGTGTGCAACACGCGACCATGCAGGTGACATAGGAGAACGCCAGGATTGGGGGGGGGGGGGGGGAGTTTTTGTTTCTCCCCGTTTTGGGCGTGGTTTCTGAATGATGATGCGCTCTGCAGTGTCTCTATGATAATAATGTGTGTGTGTGTGTGTGTGCGTGGCCTTGTTGAACAGAGGCTGATGGAAGTGAACTACCTGGGCAGTGTTTACCCAACGCGTGCTGTCATAACTACCATGAAGGAGAGAAGAATGGGCCGTATCATGTTTGTCTCTTCCCAAGCGGGCCAGATTGGCCTGTTTGGCTACACCGCCTACTCTCCATCCAAGTTTGCCCTGCGTGGCTTAGCAGAGTCACTGCAGATGGAGGTGAGATTTGGGCCAGTCATTAAGGCCTTTTTCACCTCAGCCATTTTGTGTCTAAAAGGCAGGAAGTAATGCAGGTGCAAGCAAAATATTAACAACCGGGCACTGGAAGACCTAAACGGATTGGAAGTTGGAAACCCTTATTAATGTTTGCTTGCACCCTGTGTTACTTCCTGCCTTTTAAGACACAAGATGGCTGCTTGTGGAAAAAGGCCCATGCCTCACTCAGTTTCCAAACAGCATGTCATTCCATTTTCTCCACAGGGAGCACTAGCGAGCATTTCATTGTTTTCTCATCCTGAAGGCAAAATTATTATTTTTCTGTACACGTCGACATTGATTCTTGTTGCTGTGCTCCTCCAGATGAAGCCGTACAATATCTATGTGACGGTTGCCTACCCCCCCGACACCGACACTCCAGGACTAGCTGAGGAGAACAAGACAAAGGTACCACCCTCAGCATAAAATAATAAAGGAACAGAATTCCTTCCCCCATTTTTCTTCCTATATGAAGCCATTTTTATTCTTCTTTGTCCTAGCCTCTGGAGACCCAGTTAATCTCGGAGACCTCTGGGGTTTGTCAACCTGAGCAAGTGGCCAAAATCGTCGTTCGGGATGCGGTGGTAAAGAAACTCAATCCATCTACCACGGCCCCGTCGGCTGTTCAATTCGAAAGACTTAATTAGTGAATCCATTCTTTTCCCACTGAGGAAGATGGGTAATTGCTTTGCTGATTTTTTTGCTCTCCCTTCTCTCCCACAGCAGGGGAACTTTAACAGCTCTGTGGGCCCTGATGGCTACATGCTGTCAGCACTCACCTGTGGCATGTCACCTGTCACCTCCATCACAGAAGGCCTGCAGCAGGTACAGCCTCCAGTCATGATTATTCCACACACTGTTCTTGCTATCAGGGTTCCCATGGGCCTTGGAAACCCCTCAAAGTTTGTGGATTTCAGGGGGTGGTGGGGAAGTAAAATAAGACCTGGAAAGTTTCTGGAAATGCTCAGCTCTTGATTTTGGTTTTAAATTAAAACGAGGAAATGTGTGATGTTGATTTATGTTGATACAGCAGCAGATGTAAAATGAATGATTTCACCATGAGTTATTCACTTGACAAGATTAAGTCAAAATATATATATACTGTATCTAGGCCTCCATTATGTCTCACCAATGTCTTACTCCAAGACAATGGATCCAAAAGGATTATCCAGATACTCCATTAGAGATCCTTTCTTAATACTTTATTTAATGCAATGCAATGATTCCATCTTAAGGTCTTTGTCAGACAATGTTTCCACATGAAAGGAACACTCTGCCCATTTTCAACCAGCTTTGTATCATTATAACATCAGTAGTATATCAGAAAACTGTAAACGGTTTTGAAGTCTGTCATTTAATTTGACAGTTATTGAGTGTTAAAGTGTGGACCAGTGACATCACTGGTCCACACACTAACTCAAATGAATAACTCATTAACTCAAATCAACTCTCAATAACTGTCAAACTAGATGAATGACTTCAAAACCGTTTACAGTTTTCTGATATACTACTGATGTTCTAATGATACAAAGCTGGTTGAAAATGGGCGGAGTGTTCCTTTAAGGTCAGATGATCCTTTCTGAACCAATTTTCACGAC
Organism: Poromitra crassiceps; assembly: GCF_964638095.1. Classification (NCBI taxonomy): domain Eukaryota; kingdom Metazoa; phylum Chordata; class Actinopteri; order Beryciformes; family Melamphaidae; genus Poromitra; species Poromitra crassiceps. The sequence continues at coordinate 5,427,317 of NC_139639.1, forward strand.
TCCTGTATCTAGCACCTGGTCTAATATATATATATATAATAAATATATATAAAATCTATAGGTTGGCTGTGCAGTGTGCACACCTCTAGTAACTCTGTCAAATCCAAAAACATGGCAATTCTGAGTAGACCTTGGAAAGTCAGCGAAAAGCGAATGTATGTGTCAGATAATGTGTGTAGGTGATGCATAAGTGATTCTGATTCTGATTCTGATTCTGATCTCACCCGGCTCTAACAGATCGTGACCATGGGACTGTTTCGGACCATCGCCCTGTTCTACCTGGGGAGCTTCGACAGCATCGTGCGTCGCTGCATGATCCAGAGAGAGCAGTCGAAAGCAGCCGACAAGAGGGAGTAGCAACACACTGACACGGAAGCACCCCCTCACCTACACACACACACACCCTGTCCCCCCCCTCCTGCACAGCCACTGTCTGGAGCCCCCCCTGAAACTCCCTCTCCACCCTGCATCCCTACAGAGGGGCTCCTCAGGTGTTTGTGTGGACATGTGATAGCAACGTAACGTGGTGACAGAAAATGGCAGATATTTCCAGTTAGCTTCTGGAGCGATGTAACTCCTCCGTAGACGTCACGGCCATTTAGAGGTTTCTCCCCCTCTCCGAGCATTCCAGTGACTTTTTGATTTAACGTGTGCACCCTGCTTCTTATGTGGGCGCAGCCTTACTGCTGTAAAGAGGGGGTACAGGCAGACTAAAACATCCCACAGCCTGTTATAAAAGTAGGCCTTGTAAACAACAGACACTTTAGATATTGGGTCTCCCTGCCTCCACTTGCCCAGTGTTGTTTGTGTGTTTTTCCTCGCAGAGAGGAAAAGTAATAGATAGCCTGTCCAACTGGTTGTGCCAAAAATACGGCCCGAAATTATTTCCCACCAGGGGCTACTGAAAACCACAATGGTAACATTTGCAGCCTGTATCACGAAGCTGGATTTCAGCTTAGCGAGGTAACTTCAGGGTTAACCCTAGGTTTTCAGTCTCACAAATGTGGTTTACTTTTTATCGGGGTACGTTGTCATGGTAACTTATGCTGAACAGCTAACCTGGTCCAGAGCAAGTTATGTTCGAGATTGAGATCGCTGGGCCGCCTCCCGACCAATCAATTCTCTTGGAAAATGGCCTGCCCATACCTAGACCATCCCATTGATATCGGCACGCAAATTGTTAAGACTCGGTTAGCTCTCAGGAGGAAGAGAATATTTCCGCGACACAATCAATCATTTTGATCTGCTGGACGAGGTACTGTATGAGAGATACAGATTCTCGTCCGAGGGACTACAGTATATCTGCCAACTAGTACCTCTCTGGAGGACAGCATTGTTGAGGGTGGGGGTGGCAGGGTTAGTGTGAGGGTCTCACTATCGACTGTGCAAAAAATAGAGTACATGTTACTTTCACAGTAAATGGATAATTGTAATTGGAAACAGTGGCTCACTGAAACATACCATGTACAAATGTGGTGCTTTGTAAGCTGCCACCTCCACCAGGGTCTGATGTTACTCCTCCCTCCACACCCTCCATCATGGGAGAACCCTCATTATTTGACAGGGCAAGTTCCTCTGCAGGGGACACATTACAGAAACTCCCTATCTTATGTCTTAAGTTAGGATAGGACTAGTTTAAGATAGGATTTTTTCTGATTTGGTATTACAGAAGCAAATCCTAACTAACTTTAGGAATCCTATCTTATCTTGCTAAATCCTATCTTATGTCTTGTTAGGAAATCCTAAATACTCATCCAGCATCGGTTATCAACTTTTCTGTCTGTTACCTAGCAACCACTAGCAACAGACACCTCCTCCTTCTCAACTCACGGGGAAGTAGGAGCGCTAGTAGCCTGCTATCTGTAGGTTAACGATGTGTGTTGTTGTTGTCAAACATTTTTGAGATTGTGGGGCAATGGACCAAAAACGAAGGGCATTTAACTTCAAGGCAGATGAGTTGGAGGTCTTAGTGACCGCCGTAGAAAAGGTTAAAGACGTGCTTTTCGGAAAGTTTTCAGCCACCCTCACGCGGGAGGTGAAAGAGAGGGAATGGGCTAAAATAGCAGAAACCGTCTCTGCCGCATCTGGCAGAGACTCGCTATGATCCTCCCCCCCTTGGAAACTATGTACCGAGGAGCCAAATAAATTGCTGATGGCTGTTGCTACCTCAGTTAAATTACGTGACATAGCAGGCTGAGATATTTTGGATATGTCGGCCACTTCAGTTTGAAAATCTCCCTCGCAAAAAACCGAAGTGCATTTGTAAGTTGTAGCCTACTACAACCGGCAGAGCCCCGTGTCACCTAGACGGTCTCTCCAACACAGGTCTCAGCTCCACGGCTAGCTGCAGTATCATGTCCCGGGGCAGTCTGTATCGATTAACGAGCGTTCTGTCATCAAAATGCAAAACGTCATTCGGGTCCCGCATGAGCCTTATGGCAAATAAATTGCGCCTGTTGACATTTTGTTGGTTTTGCAAATGTAATAACAGCACAGCCATAACGTAGGTATGTAGGCTATAAATAGGCTATAAATTATAACGAGATGCAAGATGGCTGTTGTTCCAGTTGAAAATAGCGTAAATTAGATAGGACAGCATAGCTGGCATCTTAAAGTTAGGAGAGCTTTTTTAAGATTTTGGGGAGTTGGGACGGTTCTGTAATACACTTTTCCCATTTTAAATTAGGATGAGAATATTGACTTAGGAACTGTTGTTCTGTAATGGGTGTTTTCCTAAATCAAGTCCTAACTCTAATTACCATGGTTACCAATCATTTAGGATAGGATTTGGAATTTAGGAAGTTTCTGTAATGTCACCCCAGGAGTGTACTCCTGCATCTGAAATAATGGATGAGATTAAAATAATTTAATATAATTTAGGCATTGACAGAGTCTGCGATTTTTTGCCAGCATTCTTCGCGGCTTCTGGCCGCTGCAACGGTGTTGCTTTTAGCCTGAATAATTGTTTTATATTCTTTGAATTTTTGTAATATCAGGGTTTGCTCCTCCATCGTAAAAAATACGCTGCTCTCTGCGGCTTCTCCATGCTGCAAGTGGATTGGTCGTATGCAGCAAACACCGCCCCTTTTATGTGAACGCGCACTGATCTAGATTGGAAACTCCTGGGTTCACTTAGCGAGTTGATAACCAGCTTCATGAGACCGCTTATCATGATTGCGGCGGTCTGGTTAAGTTAAGGTTAAGTGTAACCAGATAACGAAGGGAAAACCCAGGTATGTTAATCCAGCTTTGTGATACAGGCCACTGTTATATTGTTGCATGCATCACACAAGCTATGTTCACCTTATGAAACGTTTACCTTTTTCACCAAATAAGTTCCCTCTTCTCTCTTACCTTTTTTGTCACACAAGTCTTTGCAGGCAAAGCACCTTCCTTTTGGACTCACTAACCTCCGTGTTCGACACCAGTTGTTGTGACCCTCGGCGTTGTGTATATTCGTTGAGGGATGTTTTGCTTGCGCTCTGTGCATCCGCTAAGCTGAGATGTGTTATAATAACAATACCTTCAGTGATATGAGAGTGTTGTTTTTGTTTTGATTTCTTATATTTCTAAATCCAAAACATAATTCGCTTCCAGGAAATTATACTGTAATCTTCAGCATTTGTAGATAGAGGGCTGTATTTAGGTGTGTGTGTGTGTGTGTGTGTGTGTGTGTGTGTGTGTGTGTGTACATGTGTGTGTACATGTGTGTGTACATGTGTGTGTACATGTGTGTACATGTGTGCTGTGACTGAGCCAACCCCTGGGGAGAGAAAAGCCATTGGACATTGGAATTTAATGTCTCGAGAATAAAACAGACCAAATTATTTTCTCATTATCCCAACTCATTTCTTTGTATTTGAGAGAAGTCATATGAAAGCTTGTATGGGTTAAAGCCATGAAGTCAGGGGGGGGGGGGGGGGGATTGTAAAAACACCAGTACACGGGTGATGTCACCTTTCACCTGTGAATTTGACTTGGTTCGCTCCACTTTTTTGTTTCTCTGTTTACGTTCGATGTGTATGGAAGCGTACAGTATATGCGGTACATGTATTTTTATGTGTTTAATGTGTTTTTATGTGCACATACTCTGCCACCCCCAGTCAGGATCCAAGTGGGACGGTCCATGTTTTGATGGGGTGGTGTCAGTCAGGGCAGGGCGAGGGGCCATTGCTTGCTGGTTCAAGCAATGTCCCTGTAGGCCTAGTGAGGGCGCTAGAGATTTGTTACGTTGAAGGCCAAAATGGTATAGGGACTACTACCATCTGTGTGCACTGTGCAGGGGGAAGAGTTAGTCCTTGTCCCCCTGGTTTTGACCCTGTGATGCACAGCTGGGAGTTTATACCTTCCTGAACGACAGTGTCAACTCCCTCCTGAGATCTTTCAAGCCTTGGAAAATCTCTTATTGACCAATATTATTTTGCTTTTAGACGGAGAGAGAAGCAAATTACAATGTGAACTCATGCAAGTCTTCCTTTTATCCATCACATGTGGGGAGAATGTACTTTAATACAAAGCATATAAATCAGAACCTATGAATATTTTTTGAAATACACCAATATTTGAATGCCAAAATGACCATTTCCGTAGACGCAATGAAAGCTACTGTATTCCGATTTATTTTGGTGTTACTGCTCTGTTGATCGCAAAACTAGTTTGTTAATGCCGTTGAGCACTACTTTATGCCGTTGAGCACTACTTTTGGGGAGCCATTCTAAGCCTTAAGAAGAGACTACTGATGACGCTAATGCTAAATGCTAAAAGAATGGACCTGTCCACAGTTTAACGTGGCTTTTCCCCCGTGTGGTTTACCAGCTCATTTCATCTGGATTTTCAGTGTCAAATGCCAACCGTTTTGTGTATTTTGTCAGTTCTAGTTTTTGTATAAGCCTTACTCAAATCCAAGATATGAAAGTGAGAATGGATGACTCCTCTTTGACGATGTTCTCATTTGATATTGGTTCGAGGCGTACTGTCCTGCACTCAATAGCTTTTCATAAATGTACATTTATTGGTTTCTGAATCACTCTTTTGAGGTAGCAACACATAGGTGATAGAACATGTAGCCCATGTAAAAGCAGTTTTGTTTTGACGTTTAAGCTATGCAAATCAAGCCTATGCTCATAATATGTTTAAACATACAGTCAAGATGTATGCTTTTTATAATGCTCATGCTAGTTTGCCCCATTTAATGGTGTTGTCAACAGTTATTTAAGTGATTATAATAGTTTATAAGTATTGAATATAAAAGTCATAATGCACTCTGCTCTGTTTCCATCTTTGGTTATTTTATTTTATTTTTTATTTTTTTGCCAAACTTGTTAGAACTTCACCTTGCGTGCCATAGGAAGAAAATGTGAGAAGTGGAACGTTTCTTTGTCTTATTTTCTTACATGATAAACAAAATAAATACCTGTGGGGGAAAAACACCAGTGTTCTCTGGTCTTGATTTTGCCTTCAGTCTGGAGCCTGGAGTGTCTGAAGTTTGATGTACAGGGCAGGCTTGGGAGAGTATTCTGTTTGAGGAGACAACTTGAATCTTCCATGAGGCAGCAGCTCGCTCAGATTTGCAGAATACTGGGACTTTAGGAGCTTTGTCCCATCAGAGTAAAGAATCCAGATCAAGACTGAGACGTGCAGGCTCTAAGAAGCTGGAGAAGACTAGAGAGAGAATCAAAGAACACAGGGGAATGGAATGCAGGTACATCAGTGCTGTGCTGCATGGATGGATTGGATGTCCATTCATCCACAAGGGGGTGACTGGTCAACATCAAAGCCCCTTAGCAGAATGAGAGGTCCTGTACGCATGAATTATAGACACAGTATCAGGAGCTTTTTGTGCGCATTTTTTTTTTTTTTACATAAAAATCTATTTCGTTTTCAGTCATAAAAACGATGGTTTATGCAAGGAAACAACCCCGTGGTCATGGATATTTTTCTTGGTTGTAATTCTTAATGTGCACTTGGAGTCTCCAAGCGCACGCCAAAGGAATTACTTTGCGTAGATGACGTAAGGAATACCTCACCACAGCGCAGCCCACTGGCGGTGGGCAGGGAGCTGAGAGAGAGAGGAGGATATGAAGAGCAGTTGTGGGAGAGGAATCAGTCCGACCTTGTCTGGCTCACTGTTCCGCGCCTGGTTGTGCGTAAACGCTGCTAAAATAGTTGGCGGCGTTATTGCCCATTCGGGGCACGTACAACTTTGGCGCTGTTTGGTGTTTTGTGTAAGCTGTCTATGTCTAGGTTACGTGCACAGGGATCAACGTTATTTTAAAGCTTCTTCCGCATCTTGGATTTCTATGCAAAGAGAAGGTCGCCACCACTTTTCCTCCAAGGCTTCGGGAAATGAAGATTACATGGATCGGTTCTGACAAGGACGCAGCATTTTTGGACTTTTGAGCCGTTTTTTTCTGTCCAGTTGGTCACGGGATCTTGTTTAAATTTCACGAAATATTTTTGCTCCCGATCTGGAGTTTCGTACTGCATCGCTTATTTTGAACATAGCCCAGTTTTTGAGTATGCATCGCATTGCACAGTGCACACATTGGTCGTGATGTATTTTATTTAGGATACTCTCCGTCTATTATAAGTGCCAAATTAAGCCGTTATGGCGAACGAGTGTAATCGCAATATTGTGGAAAAGTACATTTCTCATAAACTCTCTAAACGGGGATACATGTGGGAATTTGACGATGTCAGTGAGGAGGATGCTGCTGCTGATAATCGCTCAATAGTTTCCCCTCCACCGACTTTGGTCCGGCGGTGCCGCGAAGCCAGCGACGGGCCCGACTCCGAGACCGAGGAGGACATCGACCCGCACATCGCCAGAATGGGGGTCTCCCCGGCGGAAGCGCACGCCGCCATCCACAGAGTATTACGCGAAGCCGGAGATGAACTTGAAAGACTGTACCAGCCCGACTTCACGGAGATGTCGCACCAGTTGTATCTCACCTCCACCACGGCGCAGAGGAGGTTCACCGAGGTGATAGACGAGCTGTTCCGGGACGGGGTGAACTGGGGCCGGATTATCGCCTTCTTCGAGTTCGGGGGCACGGTGTGCGTGGAGTGCGCGGGCAAGGAGGAGATGACTTCACAAGTGGACCACATCGCGGAGTGGATGACGGAGTATTTGAACGGACCTCTTAACAGCTGGATACAAGACAACGGGGGATGGGTAGGTGTGATTCATCCGTAGCCTACTTCAGCCGTTTTCAATCGTCTGCCATCTGCGGGCTCTGGTTGAAGGTGTGCTGTTGTTAATCGTGTGTTTGTTTTGGGTGGAAACCTAGCATATTGTCGGTCCTCGCTCGGGAGCGTGATTGAAACCCGCTGCTTGTCGTTCACCATTAATAAATTCCCATTGCCCTAGATGCGCAAATTACGCACGAGATAGAGCGCCCGTCCGAGAGACCGACGGCGTCACTTCTGAACGGCCCCGATTTGCTGTTCAGGTTGCCTGTCAAGCGTATCGCGCCAATGAGAGACCACCTACTCTGTCACACCTCCCGACGCTCAAACAGAAAGCCCGCCCCCCTCAACTGTAGTGTAGTGCCGTTGCAGCCTAGCAGCTGCTGTCCTCTAGTCAAGGGAAGGGAAGTCCATTATCCAAGCGGGAAATAATGAAAACAGTTTGATCTATCCCACGGGAAAGGGCAGAATGATTATTTCAGTGATCTGATTTTTTTTTTTTTTTACCTGTCTCGAATGTTTTATACAGGAAGCTATAATAGAGCTGTTGTGATGCCCCAGTGTGGTCGTTATTCCAGCAGCAGCAGTGAGGGAGTAGCCTAGGCCAGACACATGTCAGGGCAGAAAAAACTATTGAGTTAATAGTGCTTTTACGCCCCAAGCCCAAGGCATGGCTGGACATGGCTCACCTATCAGGGCCGTTGTTGAATGACAAGCTTCAGGTGTTAGTGAGGACACTGCCTTTACCTTCCTGCACACACACACACACACACACACACACACACACACACACACACACACACACACACACACACACACACAGGCTACACACACACACACACACACACACACACACACACACACACACACACACACACACACACACACACACATATGCTACACACAAGCACCTACACACACACCCGGAGAGAAATGAGCACCGATGCATCTGAAAGCAGCATGCAGTGCCATATACGTTTTTATAGCCATTCTCCTTTCCTGATTGCTGCTCCCATAGAGGAGCACAGAGCACAGCAGCAGCCACCCCTGCCTGCACACAGCTCCACACCAGCCATTACAGCCAGACTGCTGCCACAAATTAGCTTCTAATTGGCAGCAGTGCCCTTAATGAGAACATAACATTTGCGCTGCTCGGTTGTCTTGCCGGAAGGTGGCAGGATTGGGGGTTCATCAATGATTCATATATCGAGCGGTTTTCATCTCAAAAGGAAGGAGCGTTTAGCATTCCCCTCGAGTGTGCAGCGTGCCCCCTGGAGGTGGCAGGTTGTGCCACATATCAAAGGCGGGCAACAGGGGGAGGGCCCTCCAGGAAAAGCAGAGTGCTAATCTTGCAGCCGGGCTGTGTTTAACATGCAATCCTCTGCATCAAACTCTTTTGTCTGCTGTTGAAACTGGTGCCTTGCAGCAGGCGCTGGCTGGGCTGCTGCCTGCCTGCCTGCCTGCCTGCCTGCCTGCCTGCCTGCCTGCCTGCCTGCCTGCCTGCCTGCCTGCCTGCCTGCCTGCCAGAGGTCTCTGGAGCCTGTGTGCCCACTGTACAATGTAGGTCATCATATAGTATGTGTTTTCCAGCTGGGTGGAGACGACTGTATCTGCTCCGCATCCGCTGGAGAGAGCAGTGTTTTAATCCACAGGATTATTCATATTATGTAGGCTATCCAATTTGGGTCATTTTGAGGTCTGCACTAAAGCCCAATACTACATAAACTTCACCCAGATTATTTTGGCTCAATCCAGGCTGTGAAACCAGAAATCACAAGCACCAGGAGCATGCACTGCACAATTGCATCTAGGATATTCTTGGGCTTCAGTTGACAGGTGGCAAAGTCTAACTGACACTGATGTTGATTTGAATGCATGTCAGGTGGGGGAAATTCCCTGATCTGTGTATTTCAGTTATTACCTGACAGCTATATAACTGATGTTGCCGTACACTGTGGACATAAGAGGCTTGTTTGGATTCTAGTTTGGAGTTTTTTGGTCTCTAGTTTTTCATTAGATTATTGATTTACTGCCCAATCTTTGAAATATATCTTAAAAGTTACTGTATCCTATGATATGGAATGAATCATACAACGTGCAACAAATGTTGTTTTCCCACATTGGGCCCAGCTGCTCTGGTCTTTTTTCTTTTTTACCAAAGAGTCATGGAAGATTCTTTGGTGTTGATGACCACTCTGTGCTGAGATGTTTGGCTCTGCTCTGACCCGGTTTGAGTCATTCACTTCCAGCTCATGTTGCTGACATTGTTTGGCTCAGTTGACTGGGCGCTGACTGCCACTGCTTGGAAATGACTCGCTAACTCATTTGTCATCGTGCTAAAGCTTTGAGAAGATCTGAGATAGGAGGACAAATGTAGCCTGGTAAAACCATCCTGGATCTCTAGCCCCAACGTGACCCTACTACTGTACTTTGTGTATAAATAATTGATATACACTCGTGCAGTAGTTAGGGTCACATAGCGTTCTCATAGGCAATAAGGGGGAAAGGCTGTTCAAAACGCTCTCCTACCCGTCTCCGATGTCCGATTGCAGATCCGAAGATATGATCGTCCTCCTACGGAAGCCAGTCATTTAGCTGGTGCTGTTAAAATGATACTGCTGTGTGAATTTACAGCAGGGTGTGTTTGATCTCACTATCATGGTGCACCGCTTGCACGTGGCGAGCATAAACATGCAGTCACATGGAGACGGCGGCTCAGTCAGTGAACGCAACGCAAAGTCATTTGCAGGCTGGTTATATATGAAAAACAGTCATTTGCAGGCTGGTTATATATCAGAAACAGTCATTTGCAGGCTGGTTATATATCAGAAACAGTCATTTGCAGGCTGGTTATATATGAAAAACAGTCATTTGCAGGCTGGTTATATATGAAAAACAGTCATTTGCAGGCTGGTTATATATCAGAAACAGTCATTTGCAGGCTGGTTATATATGAAAAACAGTCATTTGCAGGCTGGTTATATATGAAAAACAGTCATTTGCAGGCTGGTTATATATGAAAAACAGTCATTTGCAGGCTGGTTATATATCAGAGAGTGAATCGGGACAACATTTCAAACATACATGTTTCAAATCCGTCCCGCGTGTCATTTGATGGACAGCTTGAATGCAACCAATCACTGAGCAGCATCTCTCTGCCGGGCTTTTTTGCTTTGCGAGGGCAAGAAACACTATTTTTCTTCATCTGCTTTAGATGTTGTGTATCAATGACACATGGTGTGTGTGTGTGTGTGTGTGTGTGTGTGTGTGTGTGTGTGTGTGTGTGTGTGTGTGTGTGTGTGTGTGTGTGTGTGTGTGTGTGTGTGTGTGTGTGTGTGGGGTGTGTATTGTATTGTGTGTGTGTTTGTGTGTATTGTGTGTGTGTATTGTGTGTGTGTGTGTGTGTGTGTGTGTGTGTGTGTGTGTGTGTGTGTGTGTGTGTGCTCGTGCGTGCGTGCGTGCGTGCGTGTGTGTGTAAGAGCTAAGTAGGGCTATATCTGTTTTTCCACCATTCTTAAAACACAAGTGGAGCCTAATCAACCTGATATAGTGACATGTTGACCTGAGTGGTGTGGAAACTGCTCTCTATCAGTCGCCCTCTGTTTCCTGTTGCTTTTTCAAACAATCTGAGCTCAAAATAGGAGTGCATACTTGCCGTTGTTGAGTCTAGGCATCACCGGCGAGACAAATATACTTTTATAGTTAAACAAAATGATCTGCCCACTCCGAAATAACAAAATGTCAGTTATCTGTCCAAACCAAACCCAGCCCTGGTTGAAATAGCTGCTGTTCTGCAGTGATTACTTTCCACACGGCAGGCTCTGAATCACTGTTCTTTCATTCTCCCTTTTCTATATATTATCCATCCTTTCCTGTCCTTTGTGGTGAGAGTCATTTCACTCGTCTCCAGACAAGTGCAGTTTGGTGGCAGACCGTGGCACCCTCGCCCACGCGTGGCACACCTGTGTTTACTTGTGGTCTCTTTGCAGTAAATAGCAAGTGATTGGACAAAGTGGCAGGTGAGGATGTCAGACTTGCTTTGTGATTGGACAAAGTGGCAGGTGAGGATGTCAGACTTGCTTTGTGATTGGACAAAGTGGAAGGCGGTGTCAGACTTGTGAAATTACGCGCTTGACCTCAGACATGAACTGGCCGAGGGGGCGCCACTGTGTGACTTGCCAAAATGTGTTTCACAGAACAACAGTGATTTCACAAGTCATGAAGGCCAACTCGAGGCAAGACTCAAATATGATGTTGAGAAATTTGTTTCTCATCTTCTTCAGTGTTATTTTTCTTAGAGTCTGTATAGGAGAGGGATGGGTTAACGCATGAAGGAAGCTATTTTGGAGCTTTTCCCCTTAACCCAGTGCAAAACACCATGGATCAGGTTGTCTGAGGAATGCTGCTAGCCAGGTGGCCTATATACAGGTGTGTGTGAAGAGGAGACAATGGATACAGCTTGGGTTGGGTCTGTCCTGTGGGGGATCCCCTAAGCACAACCTGGTAGTGGAGGGGTGGGTGGGTTTACCTGCATGTTACTATGGTATTGTAGGCATCTGCCTGAGCCCCTCTCTCCTCCCTCTCGTCGAGGCTGAGTGGATCTGGGACAGAGGGGGAAGTCATTAATCTCCATATGGGTGACATGTCGGCAGAGAAGAAAAAGGGAAAAACCTAAACAACCACCTGACAAAGGAGGCACAGGCAGCCACGGGATTCAAGATGAAATATCTCACTTATATCCTCTTTGGGTCTTCCAGACGCAAATGGAATCTGTTTAACACGAGACAATACTTAACTGATCGGCATCATTGAAGAACTCTTCAAGGCTGTGTGTGTGCTTCCCAAAGCTTTCAACCGCTCAGTCAAAAAAAAAAAAAATCCAAACAAAAAGAAGTCGCCATTGATAATGAAAGGAAAAGTAAGTTTGAGGAGGATGAAGTGAGCTGTATATTTTTCCATATATTTTAATTCCTAGCTGTTTATCAGTCTGCTGCCACAAATTAGCACATGGGATGAACTCTGCTTTCTTGTTTCCTGCAATCAGACAGTAATAAATGGTTACTCATGCAAATTGAATTTAAGCTATTTTCTCCCACCAGTCATAACAACGCAGAAGTAACAGCACAGATCTCGCCAGCCTCATTTTTATATCATTTCAGCAACAACGTTCTCTCTGGATGTGGACTACTAGCTCAGAGCTGGAGCCTGTACTGTACAACACAGACCAGCTTATAGTGTGGCTGAACGCAGCCAAGATTTCCCCCTGTACTGTACCCCTTCTGCTGCGTAGGCCCCGGTCGTTCGCCACTGTGTTTACACCGCGACTGTAATCTCAGAAACATTTCCTACAGACCGGGGCCAGGCTGCTCTCTGAATCACTCCGATGTTAATACTTTCCTTCAGGATCAGGCCTTGGAGAGACTTCTGGTCTCTCTGCTATCTGGATCAGGGCCTGGAGAGATTTCTGGTCTCTCTGCTATCTGGATCAGGACCTGGAGAGACTTCTGGTCTCTCTGCTATCTGGATCAGGGCCTTGGAGAGACTTCTGGTCTCTCTGCTATCTGGATCAGGGCCTTGGAGAGACTTCTGGTCTCTCTGCTATCTGGATCAGGGCCTGGAGAGATTTCTGGTCTCTCTGCTATCTGGATCAGGGCCTGGAGAGACTTCTGGACTCTCTGCTATCTGGATCAGGGCCTGGAGAGACTTCTGGACTCTCTGCTATCTGGATCAGGGCCTGGAGAGACTTCTGGACTCTCTGCTATCTGGATCAGGACCTGGAGAGACTTCTGGTCTCTCTGCTATCTGAATCAGGACCTGGAGAGACTTCTGGTCTCTCTGCTATCTGGATCAGGCCTGGAGAGACTTCTGGTCTCTCTGCTATGTGGATCAGGACCTGGAGATACTTTTGGTGTCTCTGCTATCTGGATCAGGGCCTGGAGATACTTTTGGTCTCTCTGCTATCTGGATCAGGCCTGGAGAGACTTTTGGTCTCTCTGCTATCTGGATCAGGGCCTGGAGAGACTTCTGGTCTCTCTGCTATCAGGATCAGGACCTGGAGAGACTTCTGGTCTCTCTTCTATCTGGATCAGGGCCTGGAGAGACTTCTGGTCTCTCTTCTATCTGGATCAGGGCCTGGAGAGACTTCTGGTCTCTCTGCTATCTGGATCAGGGCCTGGAGAGACTTCTGGTCTCTCTGCTATGTGGATCAGGGCCTGGATAGACTTCTGGTCTCTCTGCTATCTGGATCAGGGCCTGGAGAGACTTCTGGTCTCTCTGCTATCTGGATCAGGACCTGGAGAGACTTCTGGTCTCTCTGCTATCTGGATCAGAGCCTGGAGAGACTTCTGGTCTCTCTGCTATCTGGATCAGGGCCTGGAGAGACTTCTGGTCTCTCTGCTATCTGGATCAGGACCTGGAGAGACTTTTGGTCTCTCTGCTATCTGGATCAGGCCTGGAGAGACTTTTGGTCTCTCTGCTATCTGGATCAGGACCTGGAGAGACTTCTGGTCTCTCTGCTATCTGGATCAGGGCCTGGAGAGACTTCTGGTCTCTCTGCTATCTGGATCAGGCCTTGGAGAGACTTCTGGTCTCTCTGCTATCAGGATCAGGCCTTGGAGAGACTTCTGGTCTCTCTGCTATCTGGATCAGGGCCTGTAGAGACTTCTGGTCTCTCTGCTATCTGGATCAGGGCCTGGAGAGACTTCTGGTCTCTCTGCTATCAGGACCTGGAGAGACTTCTGGTCTCTCTGCTATCTGGATCAAGGCCTGGAGAGACTTCTGGTCTCTCTGCTATCTGGATCAGGCCTTGGAGAGACTTCTGGTCTCTCTGCTATCAGGATCAGGCCTTGGAGAGACTTCTGGTCTCTCTGCTATCAGGATCAGGCCTTGGAGAGACTTCTGGTCTCTCTGCTATCAGGATCAGGCCTTGGAGAGACCTCTGGTCTCTCTGCTATCGGAGTCTCTGAAACGCTCACAGCACAGAGGCCTTTGTTCTCAAACCTTAATCTTTTCTTGTGGAATGCTTTGGACAGCAACAGTAACAACACAGTAACAACAGTAACCACCTTTTAGATGTTTCTTCACTGCAGCTTGAGTGGCAAGAAGAACATGTACAGTAAATACCTCTTGGTCAGTTTTGATGCTCGGGAACAATGGCGTCTCAAGCACTGCACTTTATTGTTATTGATGTTTAGAAGACCCCCAAAATGAGGTTGGTCCTTAACCTCTAAACTGGTTATCAGTTATCGCGTTACGGCGCGGCTTTGAAAGTGTTTATCTGATCTCTTATCATACTATTTTGGCTTCGTCGTCTAGACGGTTACCACAATCAAAACTGACCACCACAAAGTGAAAATGTACAGCTTGGTTTGAGCTATTGGGTTAGCATTGATGATCATAGCTTAGGAGCCTGAAAGTAGTTCTGCTTGTATCGTCCTCTGCGCCGATCCACCGTCTCCCGGTGCCAGACTGCAGACCCCTTGGCTACCCGCCAGCTCTGTCTGGGCCGCTCGGTGTATCCAAGCGGTGATTTTGTTGGGCCGTTGCCACGACGACACGCGCAGGAAGGACCCTCAACAAGGTCAAGACATACATAGCTAAACATCCACGGGGAAAACAACATCCACTGGGTTCAGTTCAATGGCAGAACAGTCAAAGAGTGAATAGTTCATTCATGAAGCCATCATCCTTCACTCTGAGTCCCATGTGGAAAGGCATTTCAACATGATGTGTCTGCGCCAAACATTTCCGCACGCCTCCCCCACAGTTCCATTCGCAAGCCTCTCTTGTCTCCCGTGCAGGTCAGACTAAATGATGTCTGCCTGCTCGGTAAGGGCCGCCCTCTAGCCACATCTCAGCCAATCAACACAGCCCAAACCCCCCCTGACATGAATCCTAATCCAATCACGAAATGGTGACTATGATTGACAGTTAAACTAAACAATGACTGCTCCGGAAATTAACGTGACCACACATGAACAGTTTTAGACTGACAATTGAATCAGACCAATGACAGCTTTTTGTTTATTTGTTTATTTAAAAGGATCCCCATTAGCTGCCGCCGAAACGACCGCTAGTCTTCTTGGGTGTCCAAACACAATACACAATACATTACAGCAATTGTAAACTGTCGACAGTAAAGTTCAGTAGTAAAATAACATAGTAAAAAAAAATAAGAAATAGTAAAATGCAATACAGGAGAATCACAGAGTAAAAAGTAGTACAGAAATAGGGGAAAAACAACAATAGTTTGGTCAGCTAGTTATGTAGTATTATGTAGCTACTATTAAAAGACATACTGTTAAAAAGAAAAACATAACAAGAGTTTTATATCACAGTGACAGTGTTGCCTCTCCAAAACCAAATTGATCACATCAATAATTTTTTCAGCACGCCGAAGAGAAAGACATCAGAAGACGGCCACGTGAGATCAGACATGCGGTTTGATCTCGTTTCCTTTCAGCTCCACGTGGCACACCTTGCTTTTATGCCATGTTTGCGTCATCTTAAACATCCCAGACATGCCAAACATTTCATGAAACGGAAACGCACCGAAAACACACACACCATTGTCGCGTTGAGCAAGTCTGCTATTTTAAGAACTGAAGCCGTAATTAGCATATAATAAACGCAGTCACATCGCCCGTGGCCTCTGTGTCAAACGTTTGGGATATGATCTACGCCTGGCTTCTCCCCATAGGCCCTCCCCACCCGTCCTGT
>NC_139639.1:5450722-5485722 GCF_964638095.1 Poromitra crassiceps
TGGACAGGCTGAATTTGAAGCAGCTGCGTAAGACCAACTTAAGGCAGAGTGGAACTGAGAAAAAGTACTTCTTTCTCTTCATTATCGCCTGTCCTGATAAAAGTTTTTTTTTTTTTATATATATATTTTATTTTACAATTTTCAAAACATAGGGAACAAACAGACTCAGACAAAAACAAAAAACAAAAACATACATACATACATGTATATTCCAGTGTTGGCATTAACCAGCCGCATTCAAGTGTTCGTGTGCTTGTAAGAGTGTGTGGGATCACACGGAAGGGGTCCATAAAAAGTCAACTGGGCAAATCACCCGTCTCTCCCAACCTCGTCCAAGTAGGCCAGAAACGGGTCCCAAATAACCGAGAATTTCTTGAGCGAATTGGTCCTCAGGAACCGGAGTCTCTCCATACGCACAACCGAGACCATGTCCGTCAGCCACAGCCAAAAAGAAGCTGCAGAGGGGGACTTCCACTCCTTCAGAATGTGTCTCTTGGCAACAGTCATCCCCTGCGTCAGAGATTGTTTCACATCATTAGGGAGGAGCAGAGAGGATTCTGAGCAGCCGAAGATGGTGAGTTCTGCCTCCGGCTGAAGAGTTATTTTATAGGCCTTAGAGTACCAATCAAATATTTTGGCCCAGAATCCAGATAGCGAAGGGCAAAACCAAAAAGCATGGGATAGTATACCTTCAACACGACCGTGACACATACGCTTAATCTGGCTTCCCACCCACAGACACGACCAATTGTGCCTGTATGAATGCCCGACCAAGCCGAAGGTAGCACGGGGGCTCGAACCTGCGACCCTCGCCTTGGTAGTCGGGGAATCTACCGCTGCACTACTCAGATGCCGGTCTAATTTTTGTTCAAATGAAATCTAAACATGACTCATGACATTTGACCTTTGGTCAAAACACAAAAATAGTTCCTGTTGTTCGCCTTCACAGGGCAGACTGGGTAATTAGGCCTTTGGACCACAGCCTGAAGACAGGAGCTCCGGCCACATCACAGCGCCTGTGGAGCCGGGGAGGTTAGAGAGAGGTTAGAAGACACCGATGAGCTCATAGAAACTTAGAGAGCAGAAGTTGAATCAAGTGGTGTCCTACTTGAAATGTCAAAAGTCATCTGACTCGACAATCATCTGATTGTCAGCTGAGGGATCTGCTGGAAGTAGGAAGTAGAGGAACGTTCTCGCGGAGCCGCCGAATGGCCATTATTACATAGCGTGATATAAAAATAAAATTTTGAGGCGTCTGGGGCTAAATGAAGCTATTGAATGGGAAGGTAATGAAGGTAATGAAGGTATCTGTACGTTTTCCAAAATGAATGAAAGTCTCGGTCTGAAGCTCTATTCTAATCTGCAGCGTGCACCCGCACCGGCGTCATGGCTTCTTGTTAATACGCTTGGCTGTAGCACACAATAGGCAGTTCCTGAATACCACTAATGACATTTTCCATGGAGTATTCCAGGGAGATGTTGGGGCGGTGTGGAATCCTCAAAAAAATCCTGGATTCAGAAAGTGACACCTAGCCTATTAGCTTTCCACACATTCCCACAGCAGACCTTCAAAGTCACAAAAGGCAACTTGAAATTATCATTCATCGGGCAGCAGACTGTGCCGGCTTCCGTTGGTTTAGTCTGTGCGTGCGTGCGTGCGTGCGTGCGGACGGCGCAAGGTCACACAGCTCACATGAACAGACTCAACCTATTTGACACAGTTCATACAATCATCAGAGCTCTTTACAACGAACTGCCAACCCCCGACTATACAGTTACTGCAGCTCTTTCCAAGCTCTGGATATGAGTCACAACAGTCTCAGACATGGCTGACCGAACGAACGGAGCGACGTCTAGTAGGAAGAGAAGCAAAGAAATCCAGCCCAACTTCTTCGCTGGCTGATTCCGCCAACGCATAGGAACTGCCAAAGAAATCAGGAATACTACCGGCCCCATCTCTATAAGAAGGGTGTCGTAGTAGTAGCTTGTTATTTTTTTATGACACCGTACGAGTAGTGTGAGTTGTACGAGCTCAGCTCCTGGGTGTGTGGCTCGCCCGTCTCCCCGACAGCTAGCAGACTCTCTGGCTATCTGAGGCTGGAGGAGGCTTCTCGTATCAGGCCTCTCAGACGCACATAACTATCTGAGGCTGGAGGAGGCTTCTCGTATCAGGCCTCTCAGACGCACATAACTATCTGAGGCTGGAGGAGGCTTCTCGTATCAGGCCTCTCAGACGCACATAACTATCTGAGGCTGGAGGAGGCTTCTCGTATCAGGCCTCTCAGACGCACATAACTATCTGAGGCTGGAGGAGGCTTCTCGTATCAGGCCTCTCAGACGCACATAACTATCTGAGGCTGGAGGAGGCTTCTCGTATGAAGGCCTCTCAGACGCACATAACTATCTGAGGCTGGAGGAGGCTTCTCGTATCAGGCCTCTCAGACGCACATAACTATCTGAGGCTGGAGGAGGCTTCTCGTATCAGGCCTCTCAGATGCACATAACTATCTGAGGCTGGAGGAGGCTTCTCGTATCAGGCCTCTCAGACGCACATAACTATCTGAGGCTGGAGGAGGCTTCTCGTATCAGGCCTCTCAGATGCACATAACTATCTGAGGCTGGAGGAGGCTTCTCGTATCAGGCCTCTCAGATGCACATAACTATCTGAGGCTGGAGGAGGCTTCTCGTATCAGGCCTCTCAGATGCACATAACTATCTGAGGCTGGAGGAAGCTTCTCGTATCAGGCCTCTCAGACGCACATGACTATCTGAGGCTGGAGGAGGCTTCTCGTATCAGGCCTCTCAGACACACATGACTATCTGAGGCTGGAGGAGGCTTCTCGTATCAGGCCTCTCAGACGCACATAACTATCTGAGGCTGGAGGAGGCTTCTCGTATCAGGCCTCTCAGACGCACGTAACTATCTGAGGCTGGAGGAGGCTTCTCGTATCAGGCCTCTCAGACACACATAACTATCTGAGGCTGGAGGAGGCTTCTCGTATGAAGGCCTCTCAGACGCACATAACTATCTGAGGCTGGAGGAGGCTTCTCGTATCAGGCCTCTCAGATGCACATAACTATCTGAGGCTGGAGGAGGCTTCTCGTATCAGGCCTCTCAGACACACATAACTATCTGAGGCTGGAGGAGGCTTCTCGTATCAGGCCTCTCAGACGCACATAACTATCTGAGGCTGGAGGAGGCTTCTCGTATCAGGCCTCTCAGACGCACATAACAGTGCCGTTGTTTTGTTTCCACACACATCAATGCATTCCTCTCATTCCTCTCTCCCCCGGCCTGGATGAGAATCAGCTGGTTGCCTGAGAGAGGTCACTGAACTCTTCCCTCAGTCTCCCAGCCAAGAGAGGAGGAAAAGGGGGGGAGGAGAAGTTTCCCCAGTCGAGGAGGAGAACATAAGAGTTGGTTCTGAAATTGCTTTTCATAAAGCCGGGCTTTGACGATTAAAGGATGTGTAGACATGCTCTGTGTGGAGGACGGCTGTTAGGTTCTGGTTTAGTTCTAGCCTGAAGTTGAGTTGTGTAAGATTATTATGTCTTCCCCTTTCCCCCTGTTTCCAAATGACCTCATCATACAGGGAGGTTTGGTCACGCATTCCACATTTCCAGTCTCCAGCCTGTAGGAAGTAGCTGTTTCCCCTCACCATATATCCCATCTTCTCGCGCCTTGTCTTCAACGGCGACGCTATTTTTATTCCCCAATGTAAATATGAGAACAGTCAGTCGATGAAGGGGGGGAACCGTCTTGACTGGGGGACTCGCGGTGCAAACATCCCAGCGAGCGTTAGCTAGCTCCTCTTCTCCCCCCCTACTTCAAAGCAGGTTCCTCCTGAGGGAGCTGTCCCTCAAACAGATTATTGTTTTGCCCCCACGACATTAATGGATACGTGAGCCTCCTCTCTGCTCACACACACGGCACCCTGTTCTGTTCCATCCAGACTGTGGCCTCTCTCATTTACATGGGTACACATACACACTACAGGGAGCGCCACCGCGCGCAACCTGAAACCAGGCGGCGCGGCGGCGCGTACGCCCCGTCACGTAAACGGCTCCGCTATCTTGTTGCCAAAACTGATGAGCTTTCATTCAGAGAGAGGCCTGCTTTACAAGACGTCTCCTGTATGAAAGGGGAGACTGTGCGATGGACGGAGTTTGTCTCGCTTTGATGTTCCAATACTTTCTCCTCCGCTGCTGACATGTTTAATTCTCCATTACATGATGCCGTTACGCCGGCCGACTTGTTTGGCATCACTTCATAAATGAAAGGGTTACGTCGGGGGGCTTTTCATCAAAACAAGAAATCACAACCTTCTCCTTCTGCTGTGCAATGGAAAGTTGGCCTTTCTTGTTGTGGTTTTAGACTTTTCCCTTTCAACGCGCGCCAGAGATCTAGTCGAGCGTTAACGGTTCAAAACAAAGACACATCTCTTAGCTACAGTGTGTAACCAACTGTAGCGCTCCCCAGCTGCTGCTCCTCCACCCTTCCTCCATGGTATTAGGTATGACTACATGTTTGGCTTTGCCTCTGGTCCTTCCCTAGTTACCGGCACAGACTCTGTGATTTAACCATAGTTGGCTCGGGCCACACAGAGAAGCCATAGTCTCAGAAACCAGACGATGATGTCATCCCCACATGCGTCTGGCACAGGAAGTGACTTCACAGCAACTCAAGCATTGAGGGCTTTTTGACTCAAGAGGGAGGCCTTCTGAAAAGCTGCTTTGTGTTTGGTTTGGATTGTGTCATTCTACCAGGAAGTCGAAACAAACAGACTCTCACAAATATAGAAAACCACACATACAGAAAAAGCTGAATGCAATAATTTCATCGATTTAAGAAAGTCTGACTCAAGTGTCTCCATGAGTCGACGCCTTCACGACAGCTTCAGATTGCAGCTGCAGAACATTATAGGGATGGGTATTGTTTCGTATTTTTCCGATACCGATGCTAAAACGATACTTTTAAAACGGTACCTGTGCCTAAAGGTACCGGGTTTTCGGTACCCAACCCTACAGAACAATTGACTACCATGTGTAACCGAAGTGAATCAGCGCCGCCGATTCCTCGTAAGTCCCGAGTGGTAGCGAGTATGTTGGTTAAACTCACCCCCCCCAGTATAAAGGCACGTTAATCAGCTCCGCCAAGGGAGCTAGCTCTCTTGGTGAAGTGGTTAGCGTGTCCGTCCCGGCAGTTCGAATCCACCCCTGGGCAAACCCTTAACATGGGTTGCTGCAAGTGCCACCTACACAACAACGCCGTTACGGACATTAAGTGCAGTTGCCTGCCCTGCAGATGGTATTCCCATTCATCTGGTTTATTACTCCGTATACAGTAGCCAGTCAGTGGGTCTGGTCCCACATCAGTCAGGCTATTTCTGGCTGTGCAGGAGGTGCCTGCTGAGCTGGTGGCTGTGTGGTCTCAAGGTCTTAAGGGGGTCAGTGGATGTGACTTTTAAGGCTCGGAGTAGTGTGCTGCCCCTGTCGCAGGAAATGAACCTCTCCCATGGGCGGTGTTTGTCACCAGAGAAGCTACAGGCCACATGGGAATCTGCTGGTTCCCACGCTCCGCGAGCCTCTATCACAAGGCTCCATCTCAACGACATGCTCGGGTATATGGGGGTTATGTCAGTAACTGCTGCTGCCTTCCTCGTTGGACATTGACTCCCACACAGGCAGTCGTCCCTGATAGAGCACTTTTAGGCAATATGGAACTTGATTCAAGTGAAAGTTTTACCTTGGTGTCTAATCATTAACCCCAACCACACGGCGATTATTAACCCACTGCGTGCTGTAAAAGCCATACATACCACTCCCCCCCCTTTTTCCCCCCTCCCCAATTGTACTTGGCCAATTCACCCTGTATGCTCTCCTGGTAGTTGCCCCCAGTTCTCCTCCACCCCGAACAGCCGGCGCCCCAACTGACCAGAGGAGGCACTAGCGCAGCGACCAGGACACGTACTGTACGGCTTAATCCGACTTCCCACCCGCAGACACGGCCAATTGTGGCTGTATGGACGCCGGACCAAGACAGAGGTAACACGGGGGCTCGAACCTGCGACCCTCGTGTTGGTAGGGGATCCACGGGCGCCCTACACCCTTGCATTTCTTGTTTTTTGTCATCAATTATTTCTTATTGCAGGTCAACAACAATCTCCATCATACAATTTACAAATACATTCTTAATACATGCTTGTATTAATTGATGAAAAAGTAGCCATGTGCAGTAATAATACAGAAAATTGAGGATTTGATAGTTGGAGCTGCAATACGTTGAGCTATATTGAGATGCATCGTGGAGTCGAATCGAATCATTGACAGATGAATCGTAATCGAATCATGAGGCCAGTGAAGATTCACAGCCCTAGTAGTACAGATGCATTATATTTCTTCAATAGATCTGTTATTAGAGAGGCAGCTTCCTTCCACATTTGCAAGGTGGTGTCCTTGGCCTTGTTTACCCGGGCCGTGGACAGTTCCAGCATAACCACATCCTGAAAGTAACCCAAACATTTCTTAATGTACAGTTTGTGTGGTGGTAACCAACGCTACACTATCAGCTTCTTAGCAGCAGTTAACCCCGCGTGCCATAACTTGTCTCTCACTCAATACAATGTGCAAATCATCATTGAGTAAAAGAAGGATTGGTTTGAGCGGTATGTAGGCGTGTCAATCATATCAGATAGAATCACACCCTTGCATTTCTGAGCGAATAATTATACAAAAACAAACTCCAGAGTGGAGATCTTCCCAGGGCCGTCTCTGCCAAAACAGTGTCGTTTACTGGCTGTCACATGGCCCATGGGCCCGTGGGCTCGTGGTGTGCGGATTCTTCGAAAGCCACACAGACGTCACGGCATGGCACACAGCAGGCGATGTTCTCTGCACAGCCTTCCTTGGAGAGAACACAGAGCTCTTACTGTAGACACCAGAGAACACGGAGCTCTTACTGTAGACACCAGAGTGAACACGGAGCTCTTACTGTAGACACCAGAACACGGAGCTCTTACTGTAGACACCAGAGAAGACAGAGCTCTTACTGTAGACACCAGAGAAGACAGAGCTCTTACTGTAGACACCAGAGAACACGGAGCTCTTACTGTAGACACCAGAGAAGACAGAGCTCTTACTGTAGACACCAGAACACGGAGCTCTTACTGTAGACACCAGAGAACACGGAGCTCTTACTGTAGACACCAGAGAGCTCTTACTGTAGACACCAGAGAACACAGAGCTCTTACTGTAGACACCAGAGAGCTCTTACTGTAGACACCAGAGAGAACACAGAGCTCTTACTGTAGACACCAGAGAACACAGAGCTCTTACTGTAGACACCAGAGAGAACACGGAGCTCTTACTGTAGACACCAGAGAACACTGATCTCTTACTGTAGACACCAGAGAACACGGAGCTCTTACTGTAGACACCAGAGAACACGGAGCTCTTACTGTAGACACCAGAGAACACGGAGCTCTTACTCTAGACACCAGAGTGGCAGACATCCTGCCTTTACTGGAAAGCCACTCAAGCTGTCTCTAATGCACTCCTCCTGACACCCACAGCAGCAACCCCCCACCCCCGAGTGTGGATGATGACTCAGGGCACTTTTCCATCCTCTCTGCTCCTCTCGCGCGTGCGTCATCAGCGGCCTTTAAATGGGCCGAGCGGTGGAGATGAGAGTGGTTTTATTAGATTGAGCAGGTCCTACACCAGGATCTGGGAACGACGCCTCCTGATATTTATAGCAGCACAGCAGTCTCTCTTCTATCACTTCCTCCTCCGCTGAGGACCGGATGGGCTTCGTACCGACATCCTCTTTTTGTTGCATTGTGTCTATTTGAAGTGGCCATTGTCGTGCCAGTTTGTGGGGTTTGGCGATTGTTGTATCAGCGAGGTTTTCTGGATCGATTATTAAGGCTGTCCTGAAATAGGTTTCAAGATCTGAATCGCAGGCCCAGCCCGTTTTAGACGGGTGAAAGAAAGGCATTGTGTCTGAGTTAATGTGAGAGAAATGGATTGTCATGAGTCGCCATGCGTGTCTGCGGTTTTACCTTTGATGTCTCTTGACTCTGCCTGTAAATGATACACTCTGAGCTTCAGTAAGGTGTGCAGAGGAGAGATACACTCTGAGCTTCAGTATAAGGTGTGCAGAGGAGAGATACACTCTGAGCTTCAGTATAAGGTGTGCAGAGGAGAGATATACTCTGAGCTTCAGTATAAGGTGTGCAGAGGAGAGATACACTCTGAGCTTCAGTAAGGTGTGCAGAGGAGAGATACACTCTGAGCTTCAGTATAAGGTGTGCAGAGGAGAGATACACTCTGAGCTTCAGTATAAGGTGTGCAGAGGAGAGATACACTCTGAGCTTCAGTATAAGGTGTGCAGAGGAGAGATACACTCTGAGCTTCAGTATAAGGTGTGCAGAGGAGAGATACACTCTGAGCTTCAGTAAGGTGTGCAGAGGAGAGATACACTCTGAGCTTCAGTATAAGGTGTGCAGAGGAGAGATACACTCTGAGCTTCAGTATAAGATGTGCAGAGGAGAGATACACTCTGAGCTTCAGTATAAGGTGTGCAGAGGAGAGATACACTCTGAGCTTCAGTATAAGGTGTGCAGAGGAGAGATACACTCTGAGCTTCAGTAAGGTGTGCAGAGGAGAGATACACTCTGAGCTTCAGTATAAGGTGTGCAGAGGAGAGATACACTCTGAGCTTCAGTATAATTGGCCAAATACAATTGGGGAGAAAATGTGGGGGAAAATCAGAAGATTTAAAAAAAATAAAAACCCTGTGTAGCAACAGGAGGAGAGAGGATGTGGTAAGGTAATCAACAGGAGGGGGGGTGCTCTCTGGATCTATACGCTCTCTCCCTGACTCCCCTGGGCCAGCAAGGTCACCTAGACGTGTGTTTCATCTCCGATCAAAGCTGTTTAATATAATCAATGGGCTCCGTGAGAAGGATCGTATATTACTTATTTACTTAGACCTTTTGTATTCCTTGTGGAACAGAGGCCATTATGAACAGTTTCCACACTTGTCTGTCTGGCCCCAGATAGACATGGGTGGAAACTGTCGGGCGATGGCGTATGTTCCACACGGAATACAAAGGCCTCAGTAAGTGAGGATCGTATAACCGTTCAGTCAAGGTCAGTTGAATCAGTAGAAAAAGGTTTTCCAATTCACAATCGTAATTCCAGCGGTTCTCTCCTACTCTCTCCTTTTGATCGGGATGAAACCAAATTGACGGGGGCGCTTTTCATCTCCAAAGAAACTCAAAGTCTCGTGTGTAAAGTTACACTTCTCATTAATCTGGCGGTTTAGAGACAAAAGACAATGAATAATGGAGACAATCAAAAGGTGCGGCGTCACGAGGAGAGTGGCTGATTTCGTGGCGATCACGTTGCAGGTTCCAGTGGAGTAGGCACGGTCCCGTGGGAGAACACTGTGTTTTGTAAACACACCAGTGATGCTGATGCTGCTGCTGCTGCTGCTGCTGACACCTTTGAATATTTATGAGCCGTAAAAGTAGCATCCAACAGCAAAATGGTTTATTTCTATAACACTGAGTCCAAGGTGACGATTGTCTGTTGAAAGTATAGTCTGCCGAGGTGAAGACTGTCTGCTGAAAGTATAGTCTGCCAAGTATGAAACACGAGCAGTTAAGTGGGAGCAAATTGAAGGTTTCCCCATTTCCTTTGTTTCAAGCCAGGACTTCCTTTCTGCTCGTTTAACTGACGCCTGCATCATCTGTAATGTTACTCTTCATTAGGGGACAACCAATACTGGACTTTTGGAGAGTAAAAGAAAATCAGATATCTATCTATATACTGTATATCTATATCTATTATATATCTCGCTCTCTATCTATATATCTAAGTCCTGGACTTTTTTTTTTTTTCCTGACACTGCAGCATTTTGTTCTTACTTATGTATTGCATACTGTCTAATAAAATCAATCAATCAATCAATCAATCTATATCTATCTATCTATCTATCTATCTATCTATCTATCTATCTATATATATATATATATATATATATATATATATACATATATACATATATATATACACACACATAGTCACTCCCCCTACTCCCCCTACTGACCTCAACATGACTGACCCCTAGTCACTCCCCCTACTGACCTCAACATGACTGACTGACTGACTGACTGACCCCGGCAGGGCCTGCTGGCTCAGCGCCGTGGGGGGAACACAAATAGAACAAATATATAACTTGAATAAAGAAAAAGGATCAAATATACATAGAATCCTGCCTATATAACCTAAAAAAATAAAATGAAAAATATGGCGCATATCGGACAACATGATACAGATATACAGTACCTGTGATAGGCCAGTATCGGCCGAGCGATCCTCGGGATCTACTTTAAATACCAATGATGTTGCTCCATTATAGTTACCACCATGCAACGGTCTGTTCATTGGTTACCACCATGTAACGGTCTGTTCGTTGGTTACCACCATGTAACGGTCTGTTCGTTGGTTACCACCATGTAACGGTCTGTTCATTGGTTACCACCATGTAACGGTCTGTTCATTGGTTACCACCATGTAACGGTCTGTTCGTTGGTTACCACCATGTAACGGTCTGTTCATTGGTTACCACCATGTAACGGTCTGTTCGTTGGTTACCACCATGTAACGGTCTGTTCGTTGGTTACCACCATGTAACGGTCTGTTCGTGCCCTGGGTGGAATCAGGAGTATTTACAAAGCCTGTTGGTCTGGAACGATGTTGAATGTCAACACCCCACCACAACCTGGACTTTTTTTTCTAAAACAAACTCTGAAACCACAAACCAAATGTTATTTGTGCCACTTGCTGACCATGATTCAAAATAAGGTTCTGTTTTTTAACTGAACTGCTATTGTAACCACCAACGGTTTTTCCATATGGAAACAGGGTAACTTGGTGTTAAAGATGGCATTTATATGTGATTTTCAGAATGGTGTTTTTATATCACTCCAAATATTTGTATATGTATGGGTGATGCCATGAAATTAAGTAATCAAGTATCAAACTGTAGCTCTTTCAGGCCAGGGATTATTATTAGTGCTCATAATATTCATTACTGTCAAGAAAGAAAACATTTGATTACACTCACTTAAGAAAAAGTGAGAAAAAATCCGGATCCGACTTATTGGATCGGTACCATTTTAATTCAAAAGTATTGGATCAGGCACCGGTATCGTTTTAAAAGTATAGTTTTAGCACGGGTATCAGAAAAATACGAAACAATATGCCTCCCTAGTCGCCAGCCGCTTCTTTCCACCGGACAGCGAGGAGTTTCACAGGCAGGACGTGCGTGGGAAGATCACGCTATTCCCCCGAACAGGTGGACCAGAGGCACTAGTGCAGCGACCAGGACACATAGCCTTAGTCCAGCTTCCCACCCGCAGACACAGCCAATTTGTGACTGTATGGACGCCCCGACCAAGCCGGAGGCAATACAGGGGCTCGAACCTGCGACCTTCGTGTATAGGCAGGGAATCTACCACTGGTCCACTGCACCCTTTTCTTTTCTTATTTGTGAATGATTTTTAAATATGGCAGGTTGTGCACATCTTTCCATCTTGTCCTTGCTCAGCCATGTTGTGTCCGAGGCTGCGTTACAGTATTGACCCAGTGGAGGTCCAGGGGCTCAGGCTGCGTTACAGTATTGACCCAGTGGAGGTCCAGGGGCTCAGGCTGCGTTACAGTATTGACCCAGTGGAGGTCCAGGGGCTCAGGCTGCGTTACAGTATTGACCCAGTGGAGGTCCAGGGGCTCAGGCAGCGTTACAGTATTGACCCAGCAGAAGTCCAGGGGCTCAGGCTGCGTTACAGTATTGACCCAGTGGAGGTCCAGGGGCTCAGGCTGCGTTACAGTATTGACCCAGTGGAGGTCCAGGGGCTCAGGCAGCGTTACAGTATTGACCCAGTGGAGGTCCAGGGGCTCAGGCTGCGTTACAGTATTGACCCAGCAGAAGTCCAGGGGCTCAGGCTGCGTTACAGTATTGACCCAGTGGAGGTCCAGGGGCTCAGGCAGCGTTACAGTATTGACCCAGCAGAAGTCCAGGGGCTCAGGCTGCGTTACAGTATTGACCCAGTGGAGGTCCAGGGGCTCAGGCTGCGTTACAGTATTGACCCAGTGGAGGTCCAGGGGCTCAGGCAGCATTACAGTATTGACCCAGCAGAAGTCCAGGGGCTCAGGCAGCGTTACAGTATTGACCCAGTGGAGGTCCAGGGGCTCAGGCTGCGTTACAGTATTGACCCAGTGAAGGTCCAGTGGGCTCAGGCAGTGTTACAGTAGTGACCCAGTGAAGGTCCAGTGGGCTCAGGCAGTGTTACAGTAGTGACCCAGTGGAGGTCCAGGGGCTCAGGCTGCGTTACAGTATTGACCCAGCAGAAGTCCAGGGGCTCAGGCTGCGTTACAGTATTGACCCAGTGGAGGTCCATGGGCTCAGGCTGCGTTACAGTATTGACCCAGTGGAGGTCCAGGGGCTCAGGCTGCATTACAGTATTGACCCAGTGGAGGTCCAGGGGCTCAGGCTGCATTACAGTATTGACCCAGTGGAGGTCCAGGGGCTCACGCAGTGTTACAGTATTGACCCAGTGGAGGTCCAGGGGCTCAGGCTGCGTTACAGTATTGACCCAGTGGAGGTCCAGGGGCTCAGGCTGCGTTACAGTATTGACCCAGTGGAGGTCCAGGGGCTCAGGCTGCGTTACAGTATTGACCCAGTGGAGGTCCAGGGGCTCAGGCTGCGTTACAGTATTGACCCAGTGAAGGTCCAGGGGCTCAGGCTGCGTTACAGTATTGACCCAGTGAAGGTCCAGGGGCTCAGGCTGCGTAGCCGCGAGCTGTTTGGCTGTGCTGACTCTGGGGGATTCACTGGCTAATGAGCATTGTGACAAACGTCTCCGTCATCTCTTTTTCACCGCGCCGGTCGATGGAGGACGACCCTCCAGAGACCCGATCGAACGCGACCTTACTGCCAGACGTGAGGTCGGCCTTCTGTCTGCTGTGTCTGCAGAGGCTTGTTGCATCTGTTTAGAATATAAACTAGGTATGTGTGTATATTATAAATATATATATTATCAACTTTATATATATATAAAGGCATTGTGTTTGTTTGGTAATTGCAGCAACCCCATGTTAAGGGCTTGCCCAGGGGTGGATTCGAACAGCCGACCTTCGGCTTGCGGGACGGACACGTTAACCACTGCACCAAGAGAGCTATAACTCCCTTGGCGGAGCTGATTAACGTGCCTTTATACTGGGGGAGTGAGTTTAACCAGCCTACTCGAGGACTCGCATTCATTGGGTTACATATACATTTATAATATACACATCACACAACACAGACCTAGTTGAAAGGGAGAGATGTATATTTGGATCAAAACAAATGAATCACAATGCACATGAATGCCCTTCCCGCATGCTTTTTCGTTTGTGTTTTTTGATCTGCCGTTACTTCCCGCTCCGCGTGCTCCTCGTGGGAGTGGGAGTTTTGTTTGAGTTTAATTAGCTTTGGGGGGGGAAGTCTGCCAGAACCTCATTAGGAAGTCAACTCTCAGAGGTAAACGGTGTACACGCAATATAGCATATTACTGTATGTGAACACTTAGGAAATAACGCGAGCGTGGGGACACGCTGAAGCGAGTGTGGGGACACGCTCGGTTCAGCGTGGTGAATATAGCCAGTGAAGCCACAACAGGGAGTTTAATTACAGCGTGAACTTTAACCCACATCCCTTTCTCTCTCTCTCTCTCTCTCTCCCTGAATGAGAAGAACTCTCTCCCATAATTACCCACAGAAATGTCCCCAAACAGAGATGACTGCCTCATCAGTTTTTTGCGTTTTGGCAAAGCGCTTGTGTGGCTTTTAAAAAGGATCCAGGCCGAGAGCACGACATGACTCGTTATCCTCCACACAACGGATCCTTCTCCATAATTGGGGATACCCAGACGAGCAATTAGCAAAATGTTTTGGAATTTCCTGTTGCTTAAAACAGTGTGGGGGCCTAGTCCAGAGAAGAAGATAGAACAACAGTGTGGGGGCCTGTCCAGAGAAGAAGATAGAACAACAGTGTGGGGGCCTGTCCAGAGAAGAAGATAGAACAACAGTGTGGGGGCCTAGTCCAGAGAAGAAGATAGCGTCAAACATCTGCGTGGCTATCATCAGGAAACACTGAGCACAACGTAGAGGTCCAGATCATGTGAGAAACAAACCCAAGGTCGAGGTAAGACTCTCTCCCGCTGTGTGGGAAAAGCAAATTGTATGTGAAGCTCCCATACTGGGTTACGGGTAACCATGACACTGGAGGGCGGCCAGTTGCTACCCCACGCTACCCCGAGTGTGGGATCCCCTCCACTCCTCAGACCCTCTCCTCTGTGTGTGTGTGTGTGTGTGTGTGTGTGTGTGTGTGTGTGTGTGTGTGTGTGTGTGTGTAGGTGTGTCTCCAATGGATTCATTGTGTGCCACTGTAAAAGCCTGGCTGGAAACGCTGGCTGTGATTTTCCCATTGGAGTCGTGACCTTTTTAAAAAGGCATTCATTCAAAGAGCACTGTTGTGGAGCAGCTGAGTGAATGCTGCACAGGACCGTAACCTTGCCTTCCCCACTCCCCCCCCCCCCCCCAGTTCCCCCCCTCCTCACCTCACCTGCTGCTGCTGATCAGCAGATGGTTTGCTGAACTGAAGGGCGAAGATGAGAGTTCTCCGCGACGATGATGAAGTCTTTTGTGGCTGTGATGAATGCAGGTGTTTTGTCCTGTTCTGCCTGGGTCAGCTCTCTGCGTCTGTCCTCTCTGCGTCTGTCCTCGCCAGCTGCTCACTCTGCTCAATGGCTCCACTTGTGTACAGTACTTTGTGTTGAAGTAACTCTCCACTCCACGATTCTGACTGGGGTCCGGCAGGGGTTCCCAACCTTTTTTGTGCCAACGACCGGTAGATACATGGAAAAAAGAGTCGCGGACCGGTTGTCAATTTTAATGGTTTTAGTTACATATGTACTCACCAGGTGGCGACAAAGGGTAAATAACAGCCTTTTGTGTTGTACTGTATGTAGCCTATACAGTATTTATGTTTTTGTTTCAACTACAAACATAAATAAACGCCAACTTGAAACTATGTTTCAACTACCACACACAGCCTATAATATTATAGCTTATGTTTATTTATTTTTTATTTTATTTATTTATTTATTTTACCGGCTCGCGGCCCGGTACCAAATGCGTTGCGGCCTCGCGGCCCGGTACCAAATGCGTTGCGGCCTGGTACCGGTCCGCGGCCCGGTGGTTGGGGACCACTGGGTTAAGGGACTCGTGACTCGACTTGGAGCACTGATGAGTCTGACTTGAACTTGAACATTTAAATGTGCTCAGACTTGGAAGTTGGAGACGAGGCCTCAGACTTGTTAATTATATATTGGGTTGTCCTCCGTCCTCCTCGGACCAGATGACCCCAACCTGGATGTCTCCATTGTTAGGCTTTACAAAGCTGTGTGAAGACTGTGAGGTGCAACTCCTCTCAGCCCTGCCAGTGCCTTGCTCAGGGGCACTGACAGGAGTATTAACCCTAACATACATGTCTTTGATGGTGGGGGAGGAAACCGGAGCACCTGGAGGGAACCCACACAAACACAGGGGTAGAATATGCAAACTCCACACAGAAAGGACCTGGGGACGGACCGGGGTTTCTAACCCGGGACCTTCTTGCTGTGAGGCAGCAGCGCTAAGTACCACTGATCCACCGTGCCGTCCAAAGACTTGTTAATTGATCGACTGTTTTCTGTTTTCTGGTTTTGTTCGTCTTTTTGTAACGGACACTAATAACTTGGGGACTCGACTCGCACTCTTCTGTGATGACTTGGACCGGAGATCTACAGTAGTGACTCGACGACTACAACACTGTTTGGAGGTAGAGGGGAAAAAAGACATGCAGAGGAGAAGTGGAGGAAAGAGAGAGAGAGAGAGAGAGAGGGAAAAACAAGTGGCAGAGATGTTGTTTTTCCACAGCCTCACATGGCAGTGCTGCTGCTTACTAACATGTGGGTGAGATGGTGCTGTGGGAGGGAGCTGCTGGAGCGTGATGATCAGTCTCATGATATCCACCTGACCCCTCACGCTCCTCAGCACTGCCCTGTTAGCCAGTTATTAGCGCCGTCCGCGGCGTGCCCTTGTGCGAGATTCTTTCAAATCATCCATCACGGCTCTTAACGAACCTCTTACCGTAATTGAGCCGCGCGTTTTACAGTACGTGAGGCTCAAATAGGATGATACGTCTTTACTGTCTGGGACACATAGCCTGTTGAGGGCACACGCCTCGTCACGAGTTGTCCATCTTGTCATCAGAGGTGGTCAGTCACATGATGCACTGTGCTGCTGTGTGGGACCCACTTGCTGCTTTCTGTTGTTTGCCTCAGCAAACTGTGTTCTGTTCTCTGCAGTAGGTGGAAAAACAGACAGGAGGGGAGGCTGTGTTTTTGCCAACTGCGAACACATTCCTCTCAGCTGGAGGTCTGACTGAAGCGCTTGTTCCCCCTAATTAATACCTGAATACGGATTTACTGGAAAGGCAGGGCTATCATCTCGTCGCTGAGAGAAGGGGGCTATTCAGGGTGCTGCAGGCCTCCAATAGAGAGGCAAAGTGACCCGCCTACTTCCTGCTTCAGCACTGTACCAGAGATTTTCATCCGCCATTTATTTTCCCGTAGACATTTCGTAAAATGCTTCTAAAAATAGTTTTACTTCGTCAAACCAAACGGTTCAGATATATTTAGAAACAGGAGAGGCCGCATAACATTTAAATCGGACCGAAATGTAAAAGAATTGCGGATTTAAAGAAAATATTTTAATAATTTAATTTAATAAGTTTTGGTCTGAGTGAAATGTTCTATGGTCTATCCCCATTCTAAATATAGCTTGGTTTGACCAAGTAAAACTATTTTTTATAAGCATTTTACGAAATGTCTATGGGAAAATAAATGACGGATAAAAATCTCTGGTACAGTGCTGAAGCAGGAAGTAGGTGGTCACTTTGCCTCTCTATATACAGTAAGCGATATTTTTCCCCCCATGATGGCGAAGGCAAAGGCATGACCCGCCCCTCTCTGCCTCTGATTGGCTGACTGTACTTGGCTGCTCCCACCTTCTTTCCAGGCGAGCCAGAAGTATCTCAAACGTGAGCAGCAGGTGCAAAACAATCATTAAATCAACAAGCATGAGATACTTCATTATATGGATCTGAGTTATTTAGGCCTACTTAGCCTATTGCACAGACGTGTAATTTTTTCTTGTCATTCCAAATTTAATCACATTGTTGCTCTGATTAAGTAGAAGTACAGTTATTTGTGTAAACAAAAGACTGGTAAAGCAGAAGTACTGATTCAACTTAATTACTCAAGTAAAAGGAAAAAAGTACAGGCTCTTAAATGTACTCAAGTATAAAAGTAAAAGGTTTTCTGTGCAAGGCGAATAGAAACTCACGTCATATTAATATAATTCAAATACTATTCAACTTACAAGGTCCCTTCAAAACATATTTTAAGATGCATAAAGACTATACTTTAATCTTCTAGTCTTAATCACTATGACCCACTAGCTCATAGAGTTGGATTGCTGTCTAGCAGTTTGGTGCTTGTGGGTTTGAGCCTCAGTGACTTTTGAGGTTGTGGGTTCGATCCTCAGTCAGTTTTTAGTGTCGACAGCCAGAGGAAAGAGTCATTTAAAGCCCTGAGAAAACCTCCTTCAATCAGTCTGACTTGGTGGCACAGAGACTAGGCTTGCTGCCTGGCAATATTGAGACCTCAGCAGCTTTTGCGGTCGTGGGTTCGAGCCTCAGTCAGTTTTGAATGATGACAGGCGGAGGGAAGAGACAAGAGCGCCCGGAGAAGAGCTGTGAGTGTGAAGGGCAGCTGGTGGTGTGAAGGAATAATACACACAGAGACACCGGGGCCAGAGGTTGTGGGTTCTAATCCCGTTCAGCTGGCACTGCCTGGATCCAAGGGGGGGGGTGTTCTCCCCCCCTGACCTCTGCAGAGACATGAGCTGAGGGTTATGAGACAGAAAACCACAGAGAGCTGAAATTTTACTGACATCGGAAGTACATTTTATGTCTGATGGTTGCCTGCTGGCTGCCGCTATGTGTAAAAATAACTTTTTGAAAAACTGCTCTAGACTCAGTATATGACATGTCTGGATCTCTTTTCAGTCTGTCCACAGTGTCCATTTCTGTGGATCTGTAGGAGGCGCTGTGTCGCTCTGTGTATCAGCCTGTAGGAGGCGCTACGCTGGTGAGGTTAAATTCAGGGCAGTGCTGTAATATGTCTCCCGCATCGGGAATCGAACCAACAGTCTACCTGTCAGACAGAGACAGTGACACAGCAGCTCAGCCGACTGAGCTATGAGCTGTTGGGAGTTAAGCTTTTGATTTCTACACACTGACAATAACACAGAGCATAAAGAGTGAGACAGGTGAGATTTGTACCAGTGAGTTGAGCTAGAGTCAGGGACTGACTAGTCTCCTTCATCAGCTTATTTCTATCAGTGTTCAAACTACTGGTGATGATAAAGAAGGATCACTGCTGCAGCTTATAATGCGAGTACTTTTTAAGAAATTGCCTGAGGCTGAGATTGAACCAACAACCTTTGCATATCACACAACATTCACATGTTTATCTGAGTGAGCTATAATCCACTTTCTCTTAAGCTCTTATCATATTTAGTCAACCTCATCCTGTTTAGTCAAGTTTTCATCGACTAAGTGTCTAAGTATTTTCATCTCATCTTAGTCAAAGAAAACCGTAAGTATTCATTAGAATTTCCAAACTTATTGTAAATATATATTAATCTGTTATTCTGGAATCGTTTTAAGGTTTGAATGTGCAATACAGACACAGATGTTTAACTTCTTCTTCTCTTCTGATTGGATCTCTTCCCAATTCATCCCTTCCTAACATTTTTAGTCTAGTTTTCACCAGTGAAAATAGGTAGTCGACTAACATTTTTAGGCCGGTGCTTGCACTAGCACTAGCCTCTATGATCCCCTCTGTTGCAATGACTCCATACACGACTCACACACCGTCACACATCAGAGTGCTGTTGCCAGATGGGCTGGTTTTCTGGCCAATAGGGCTCGATTGGGTTGCGTAAAAATATCGATTGTGTAAAAATATCTAAATTTGTTTACTGTGTACTGTATGTAGCCTATGTGGCATAATTGGTAGGCTACTGTGGGGGGAAGGATTCGCTTGTTTTGTACAGGTTTCCTCCTCAAATATTTTGGGTTAGTTTTTGAACAGCTTTTGAGCTGGAAACTGTCAGCTGTATCTGGCAACACTGACTGGTAGCTACTACTTGTTGCTCATAGTTTTCGTCTACGAAATCAACACTGCTATGGATGCATGTCTCCACCTAGTGGTGCACTGCTCTTCCAAACTCACACACACTTTTCCACAACTACACCATGTATCTGAAACAATGTTTACTGGGCAAACGCCACATACTGATACATATTTCAATTCAAATACATGTCACTCTTGTGTTAGAATGAGTAAATGGGCATTGACACTGTTTTTATATAACCCTCGATCAATTCTCATTAATCTTTTATCTTTTCTTTTTTATTTGTCTGTAGGCTACATACGTGCACTGCCAAGAGTAGCGGCAGCATTAATAACCAGAGACCAGACTATATCAAAAACATAAACACACAGTGGCGTCTTTCATGCATGCTAGCAAGCAAAACCGCCGTCTGTCTGACCACAGACTGTAGAAAGAGACGCAGGATAGCCGAGCGAATGTGATTGGATGAACGTTTGACGCTAGGCCAATCACAGGCAGAGAGGGTGCCTCCAGCCTTCGCCATCATCCGAAAAAAAATATCGCATACAGTAAGCTATCTGACATGTTGCTCTCCATGTTTCCATTGGAGGCATCTCAGCCCCACATCATTAAAAAGCTGAAGTGTAACAAAAGGGAACGCCAGGTGGTTAATGGAGATGTGGAGCGGCTGATTTGAGAGCACAGTACAGTTTGTGTTTTGATACCAGAGGCTCTAAACTGGTGAAGAAAAGCGCTGATCCTTCCTCTGTGCACCCCCCCCCCTCCCTCTTCCCCAGCCTCAGGAATGCCACGGGGAAGGAAGGGAGGAGAGGCAGACAGGAAATACTTTTGTCTCTCCGTTGCACTTTGGAGGGTTTTTTTCTCTCTTTTTTTCTCTTTATGTCTCATATTAGGCCGTGGGTTTTTAGTTTGGCAGACGGAAATATTACATTAATATATGTGACACTTTGTTCAATAGAGGCCCGATGACCCAGTTTTGCTTCTACAGTGTCGATCAAGGTCGAATGAACGCAGCCAGGCAGTATTCCTGTTAGAGTTATACAAAGCATAATTACTGTAGGTACATCGAGTTAAATCAAGACAGATGGAAATAGGTGTATTCCCATGGGAACCGACACAATCATATCAGACAGAGTGAATTAAACTTAACAATTCACTGTTGTTCACAGAGAGGTCAGGTTACGTTACAGCATCAAAGGAGGCCACATCTACAGCTTTACACTGTCGCTAATGTGATTATCTGAGGCTTACACCCCTCCAAAATACAACCGTACGTCCCACTGTCATTTGAGCAGTTTGATTCAAGATAATCTACTTGTGTGTGTGTGTGTGTGTGTGTGTGTGTGTGTGTGTGTGTGTGTGTGTGTGTGTGTGTGTGTGTGTGTGTGTGTGTGTGTGTGTGTGTGTGTGTGTGCGTGTGTGTGTGTGTGCGTGTGTGCGTGCATGCGTGCGTGTTGGGGGGGGATGAGAGGGAGTCTTAGCGCCATTACTTCCTGTCCAGCTGTTCCTGCTGTCAAGGCTTAGAAGCGGATGTCTGTATTTCCTCCTGTGAGACACAGCCTTGGTATTTGCTCGACAAAGCATACATACAGACATATACACCATCGATTTGTGACAAACCTCACTTAAAAAATCCCAATGGAACAAACAGCTGCTGACTTTGAACGCAACACTAATATGTTTGTGCTTAATATCATGTGCTGCTGCAGCGCCTGTCTGTCAGTATGTTGAAAAAACTATCTTGAATCTTGCAGACGAGTGTTTGGGGATGGGATGTTTGGGTGAATCCCATGGTCTTAGCTCCCGTGGTGTTTGGGTGTGTGTTATTGATGTGTCTCTGTATGCTTATGCGGGGTGTCAGAGGGGTGTGTGTGTGTGTGTGTGTGTGTGTGTGTGTGTGTGTGTTTGTGTGTGTGTGTTTGTGTGTGTGTGTGTGTGTGTGTGTGTGTGTGTGTGTGTGTTTGTGTGTGTGTGTGTGTGTGTGTGTGTTTGTGTGTGTGTGTGTGTGTGTGTGTGTGTGTGTGTGTGTGTGTGTGTGTGTGTGTGTGTTTGTGTGTGTGTGTTTGTGTATATGTGTGTGTGTGTGTGTGTGTGAGTGAATTGTAATGTATCTGCTTGCTGCCTGTCGGGGTGTAATAAACACTCGTATTTGGTGGAGGCCGAAGGGATTTACATCTCCAGGAATTCTCTATCTAGAAGAGCCCCCCTCTCCCTGTCTCCCACCACACACACACACACACACGCACACACAGACACACAGACACACGCACACAGACGCACAGACGCACACACACACACACACACGCACACAGACGCACACAGACGCACACACGCACACAAGCATACGCAGGGCTGTGAATCTTCACTGGCCTCACGATTCGATTCGATTACGATTCATCTGTCTTCGATTCGATTCGATTCCACGATGCCTCTCGATACAGCTCAAAGTATCGCAGCTCCAAGTATCACATCCTCAATTTTCTGTATTATTACTGCACATGGCTACTTTTTCATCAATTAATACAAGCAGTCAGATCATAATTTTTTACATAGAAAGTACTTTAAAATCTGAATGTCAACAGAAATTTAAACCTAAACGATTCAAGGATTCATCTGTCAACGATTCGATTCAATTCACACGTCCGCTTTGCTATGCATCGATTAAACGATTAATTTTGACACCCCTAATACGCACACACTCACACAATCTTTCAAGCACAATTATGTAAGGGATAATGTATATTGAGGCGGTGATTACGGGGGAAATAATGACCGACAGGTGGATTGAGCCCGACGCGCCAGCGGAGGGCTTAATCGTTCACCTGAAGGTCATTATTTCCCAGTAATCACCGCCTCAATATACATTATCCCGCTTAGAACACGGCCTACAACTAAATCATTCAATAATCTGACAAAAATAATTATTCAAATAGATTTTTTAATAGCGTTTTCAACGACAAAGCGGTTTCATTCGTAATTGGCACACAAGACACCACAGCTGCAACTGGTTGGCCTAATTAGTAGTGTCTTGCTGACAAAAAGCTCTTATCAACTGATTAATCCAGGTGTGGCAGAGCAGCGGTCAGTTGTCGAGAAATAATGACCGGTGAATATTGTTGATTGACCAATCAGAATCGAGTATTCAAGAGAGCCGTGTTCTAAATGCTATTAACCCCTGTATCGTCTGTGTGTCTCTCTCAGGATGCCTTCGTGGAGCTGTACGACAGACAGAGGGACTCCGTGCTCTGCTCCTGGCCCTCCGTTAAGGCCACCGTCTTCGGCCTGGCCGCGCTCGGGGCGGCGAGCCTCACCATCGGAGCGTACCTCACACAGAAGTGAACCAAGTCCTCTTCACTTTTTTTACGAAAATATCTCCTCGACTTGTCTTTCTCTCCCTCCTCCTCCTCCTCCCATCTTGTTACTCTACCCTTTTTTCTCGGTTTCCTTTACAAGACCTGACCCCCTCAAGAGACGCCCCTTCACTTCACTCTCCCCACTAAGCCTGGCTCTCTTCAAAGAACAGCCTCCTCCCTCTCTTTCCTCGGCCTCCATGTTGAAAACACAGCCCTGAGTCGGAGCAGAGGCGCTGCCCGCACAGAGCAGAGACGATGGAACCACACAGAGTCGAGAGGGCAGCTGGGGACTTTGAGGCAGGGGGGGTTCCATGGCATGTGTCTCCTTTCTGTTTGTGCCTGCTTCTGTACTTAGTGATAGCATGAGAACCTTGAGTGTTAGAGTAGACGTTGCATGTGTCGGTGTGGCTGCAGAAAGCTCATCCTGGACTGGATGGACCTCCCTAGAGGACTTGATAGTGGCGGTGGGGTGGGATCACTCATCAGGAAGCGGCCACAGCCCCGCCCCCTGCTCGTTAGGGTGAAGAACCCAGCCCCGCCCCTGCTCGTTAGGGTGAAGAACCCAGCCCCGCCCCTGCTCGTTAGGGTGAAGAACCCCGTTTGAACT
This sequence comes from Poromitra crassiceps, assembly GCF_964638095.1. Taxonomy (NCBI): domain Eukaryota; kingdom Metazoa; phylum Chordata; class Actinopteri; order Beryciformes; family Melamphaidae; genus Poromitra; species Poromitra crassiceps. The sequence continues at coordinate 5,474,036 of NC_139639.1, forward strand.
GTGGACTCTGGTTACCCCCCCCCCCCCCCTCCAGCCATCCTTCAAAGGACTTCCTCCGCATAACAGCTGCTCAGAATGTATAATGGAAACGGCCCGCTACAACCGGCACAGTGTGTGTGTGTGTGTGTGTGTGTGTGTGTGTGTGTGTGTGTGTGTGTGTGTGTGTGTGTGTGGACTGCTTTCACTCCTCAAATAGAGAGGCAAAGTGACCGCCTACTTCCTGCTTCAGCACTGTACCAGAGATTTTCATCCGCCATTTATTTTCCCATAGACATTCCGTAAAATGCGTATAAAAATAGTTTTACTTGTTCAAACCAAACAGTTCAGATATATTTAGAAACAGGAGAGACCACATAACATTTCACTCTTGGACCAAAACGTTGACAAAATTGCGGATTTAAAGAAAATATGTTTTCGATGTAGTTTTTTTTAAAGTTTTGGTTCCTTGTGAAATGTTCTGTGGTCTCCCCCCGATTCTAAATATAGCTGAACCGTTTGGTTTGAGAAAGCAAAACTATTTTTATAGGCATTTTACGAAATGTCTATGGGAAAATAAATGGCGGATGAAAATCTCTGGTACAGTACTGAAGCAGGAAGTAGGCGACCAAGCTGGAACACACAGCACCATTATACTCTCAGTGGCCTTCAACAGACGGAGGACCACAGTGGAAGACTGAGCTTGCTTTTTTGCAGAGTTTTCAAAGCTCCTCGATTGTCATGTTAAGTCGGGTTATTCTTTGCCACACAACAAAAACCACCAAACCTGTGGTTTCTACCATAGCCAGAGAGAAGGAGAGTGGATATGTTTAAGCAGTGAGAATCATGTCGTAAGGTAGACTGAGAAACCTGGTATACTGACTGGCAGAGACGTGAGGACAAAGCAACATGTCCTCCCCGTCTGGCTGAAGATCCCAGAAGAAGCAGAAGGTAAGAGGAAGTTAGAGGTCACGTAAGAGTGAGGAAAGAAGGGAGTGGGCCCAGCATTCCTCAGCGATGTGACGTGAAACAAGGCTCTCCTCCACAGCCAAAACTCTTCATCTGGAGACAGAAGAACTCCTCCAGTAACCGACTCACTACACACAGCACAACACCCACAGGGACAGCGTTTCTCTACCTCCGACGCTGCTGCTGCTGCTGCTTTCTGCTCAGAGTGTTTTTCCGCGTCTCGCCCAGGTCTCAGAGCCGACCTGCCAAACCCTGTCAACATGTGTCCTCCAGCTGCCGAGGGGACAAAGAGGCCCCCACAGCCTCGCGGTAACGCTAGATTCTGGTCCTGACAAAGACAGGCGTTGACACGGAGGCCCGCGGAAAAAAACCCAGCGTGGTTCTTCTCTCCGTTTCAACCGGCCACCAGATGACTGTAAGTGGTAAAAAAGAGCGAGGCACCAAGGACTTCAGCTGTCGAGGAGCTCACAGCCCGAGACACTGGGTTCCTGTGTGCCAGAACCTGAGATGTCCCTTCTCTCCCTCGCTGCAACGCATCCAGTCGGCAAATGCAACATCGATTTGTTATTTTCCGCCTGTTTTATTGATGTTCGTCTTGTGTTACAGTCCGATAGGAAAAACAGATTTGGGTGTGTACACTTTGCAAATTGCTCATGGAAAGATGATTTTTTTCTCTCTCTCTCTCTCTCATTGAAAATCTTCAACTTCTTTGCTGCATGGATGAAAACGGTTGTCTTCACACAATGAATACTCACTATGTATAACCATATTTATAATAAGAAATAGGGTAGAAGATGTTACAAAAATAACAACAAAGAAGTTGCATTTTCTATTTATTGAGAGGTACCGGATCACAGATTTCTAACAATACGTTGACGGAAAAAATCAATTGTGTTTCACTTTTTTTTTCTTCCCTATTCTATGGAACCACACTGTAACTACATTATTTTCTAGCTGCTATTGTATCAAGAAAAATGTTTCAAGGTGAATCTCTGTGTTGTATTAATATTGGCTTAAGGCTGCTATACTGTCCTCTGATTTTAACGTTCACTCACAGCTTAAACTGCCACAAAGTTACAGTATAGTCCTAGAGAGCTGGAAACCAAAGTTAACTTGTATTCATCCTTTTTAATAATAAAAAAAAAAAAACGTAGCTTAATGAGAATACACGTCTCTTCATTTTGACTTCAGTGAAAGTCTATTCAGTGAGATTTCGCAACCTCTCTGTGAAGGGTTTGTCTGGTGTTACTGTACTATATAAGTTTTGTCAACCTTGTGCTCTAACGATACACTTAACTGCTCATCTGTAAAATATAGACCTGCCAGTCTTGTCAGTTATGATTACAAACCACACAAGTCCCATTCAAATGGCACACTGTGTGATATTCCCAATGATGTGTATGTCGAGAGATACAGAGGTTAATTCGTAAATAAGGAATAACGGTGTGACAGCAATATACTGTAATTGTCATATTCCCTGTGCATATATGAATGTAGGCACTATGGTTGCTGTACTGTTTTATGTCTATAATCTCAAACCTGTAGCACTTAAAAAAAAGTCAATTGTGTTTCTGTTGTTTACTGCTATTATCCACAATAAGCTAGTGGGATCATTATTGTTCCTAATAAAACCAGATTTCTCCAGCCATCTGAGTCCGGCTCCTTGCTCAGGGTTTTTCCTGCATAAAGGAATGTTTGACACCCGCCCCCAAAGAGGTGTTAGACCTCACCCCCCGTGGACAGGTAACTGTTCCACCGATTAGGAGCAGCTACCACCAACGCTCTGTCGCCTCTATTTCTCCGCCTCGACCTTGACACATCTAAGAGCATCTGGTTTGTCGACCTCAGTGCCCTGGATGGAGTATGGATATACAGTATATGTGATCGGATCTGGATTGAGTATGGATATGTATCTGATCTGATCTGGATGGAGTATGGGTATGTATCTGATCTGGATGGAGTATGGATATGTATCTGATCTGATCCGGATGGAGTATGGGTATGTATGAGATCTGCGAGGTAGGAAGGTGCCAGTCCATTTAAAACCTTAATTAACCTTAATTTAGAACATTTCAAAGTTAAAGGGATAGTTCACATTTTTTTTAAAGCCTAGCCCTATTTGCTACTTACCAATGATGTTGATTGGTAGAGTTATTTCTCAGCACAATCCATGCTGTTCCTCATAGTAGCTCTGGAAAGTTGGGGGAAAACGAATGCAAGGTCATTGGGGTCACACTCCTGTATGTACAAGCTGACTGAGGGGTCACGCTCCTGTCTGTACAAGCTGACTGAGGCTCACTAAAACTTCATCCACAGGGCACACAAAGTAAGTTTGAGGATGGACGGATTGTGAAAGAACTACCAATCAACATCATCATTGGTAAGCAGCAAATAGACTTATAGACAATAGTCTAGACTTAAAAAAAATTGAACTATCCCTTAAAGTCTCACATTTGTACATTGTGCAGTGCTGTGAAAACTCATGGCTCTATAATCTCTGACAATGACTGATGTATTTATGTGAACCCTGACTATACACTAACCCAACAGTCAGATCTGTCATGCGTAGTCATCCCCAAAGGCCCGTTCCTAAGCCAGGAAAAACCCTGCCTGCTGTGTGTGTGTAAGCACCAAGACAGACAATGTGTCAATCAGCTTTGAATTCACTCTCAGCCTGATCTCCTCCTGAGCACGATGTGAGAGAGAGAGGCAATAGATGGAGAGAGGCTTTGGGCAGAGAAAAAAATACATCTTACAACAATGTTCTTCTCTCCTGTGTCATCCCTCCCTCCCGCCATCCAGTGCTGTGCTATGTATGTTAAAGCTGGCTGTGTCAACATCACCGGCCTGCGGGTTCTCGAGGAGCCTAACATCTGAAGACCCGTGCAGCCGGCGCACCCCATCAGACATCAAAGCTGTCCCCAAACACAGCACTTGTCAGCCTCCATCGTCTGGCTCCCTCCCTCCCTCCCGCGTGCTGCTAAAACACAAGTGTAAAAAAAAAAAAAAAAAAACCCACAAATGCCCCCAGGCCGGGTTTTTAACACCCCCGTGCGCCTCTGTTCTGATCACACTTGTCTTCAAAGGGAAACGGTCCTGGGTAGAATTTGTGAAAAGCATGATGCAGTAAAAACTAATGTTTAAAGAGGGAGAGAGCGGGTGCAGGAAGATGAGGGGAGAGAGTGAAAGAATGTGTGGAGAGAGGATGGGTCCCTGAGGAGGAGAGCAACGGGGCGCAAGTTCATTTGGGCTGGAGCTCCTCGCTATGCCTCTCTCTCTCTCTCACACCACCATGCATATAAAATGCATGACACGCTCTGAAGAAGGAGAATTTTAAATCAGCCCCTAGACTTTCAAAAGAGAGTCCAGTGCGGGTGTGGATGGTGAGCGCGTGTCTGTGAGAGAGAGGGGCAGCCAGAACAGCTTCTCCTGCTGTAGGGCAACAAGGTGTTCCCACTGCTCAGTATCACGGGGGAGATTGGGAGATCAAAGCGGATTGTCTGGAGAGTCTGCTCCGCCTTTACCCCTCATTTGGAAGTCCATCTGATCCAGTGATGGTACCTTCTTCGGCTCATCAAAAACTTCCTACTACACTCTAGAAATGTACTCAAAAAGCACTGAGAAAAAAATATCTTTTCATTTCCTAAATATTCAATGAGAAAACCGCTTATGATTATAGACTATACGATGGGATGTGTCTGGTGTAGAAAATCATTTTGGCTTGTGCTGCCCAGAGCCATGATGTACCTGTGCTATAGTGTCACCTTGTGGCTGCTGGCTGCACAATGTTCCAGCCAATAAGCGGGAATAGGAAACCGTGCGGAGGGGAGGAAGCATGTGCGCCGGGCCGGGTTTCATTTCAACCAAAAGACTGCAGCAGCTGGTTCCACTGAACAGCCCCACTTTCAAGCAGAGAGGAAGTATTCAGTCAACTCAGCTGCTGGCGTCCATGTTTGAGCTGGAACCCTTCAGGCTCTTGATATTGCGTGGCACATGGTTGCCCATTCCTGCGTCTAGAATATCCTCAGGGCAGGGTGCCATGGAGGAACAGCGCTGCAGGGCAGGGTGCCGTGGATGAACAGCGCTGCAGGGCTCAGAGTTGCTCGGCTGTCTCATTCGTTCTCTCTGTGTAAACAAAAAAACCCCAATCGATTTCTCTGCTGTGAAATCAACTTCAATTTGCTACAGTATGGAAGGGAATTTTTGAAGACGAAAAAGCAATGCATAAACATCTCAAGCCCATTATGATACGCTTATCAGCTGGAGAGCAGACATGGCAAATAACCAGTCAGCTACAAATGGTGTCAGTGATGATCAAGTATTAAACCCATAGAGAAACATAAAAAAGGGAGAAAAGGTTAAAAGCTATCAAAAGCAAGGTAAGACTTCTTTAGCCTATAGGTTGCCCGCCAAAAATGTATGTATAAATCTGGTTTTCTAAATGTTGGAAATTTAGTAATGCAGAGCACGGATTTTCCCCATTATACACTGTAATAATTATAGCTGTTTTTTCCTTGACATATAAATGAAATGTATAGTTCAGGCCACTTTAGTAATTACTTAATTATTCATAATGAGAGATATATATATCTATATCTATATATCTATATCTATATATATATATATGAGAGGTTCTGATTATTCCAGGTGAGTAAAAAAAAGAGAGCTAGAACACATGTTTAAAGTACATTCAGTGTCCATTTATTTTTCTGCAGCCAGAAAAATAGAAAAAAGTAAAACAAAGAACATTCATAACTGCTGAAGTGTGATTTCTCATGCTTGCACATTTACAGTACATGTTGATCAGATACAAAGTCTCTTTGAATTGAACATATTGCCACAATATATTTACAAAAATAATATTAAAACTGCAGTCTCTCTTTCAACATGAACTTATACATTCATAAAAATAAAGCTTTCTCTGGCACGTTTCCCCCAGAACGACCCTATTTACAGTGAAGATGGAGATGAGTCCTGTCAAGCTGCAGCGTACAACTACCGGCTGAGACGCCATGTTGTTTTTGCATGTTTGTGAACGGAGTATCAGATATCTGACGCGTTGTTGCTCATATACATAAACGCAGACAAAAAGAGGAAAAAAAAAAGGACACCATTAGAAATTAATGGTAAAACGATTTTACACGTCTAAAAATGACACTTGTCCTTTTCGGTCTTGTCATACCAATACAAAAAAATGCATCCCCTGCGTGTGACTCTCAATCACCAACAATGTAAAACGAGCGAAGAGTAACTTCCTCATAGTTCTTGGCCGATAGACACAGAGACCTTTATTACTGTACTGTACAGTTGTTTAGTAAGTATTTGCCTTGACATTTGCATGTTATTGTGCCAAAATGATTTCAAGATGCATTTATTTGAGATTTCTTTGTCAGAATTAAATGTATTAAAAAGTGGAACAGAAATTATGAAACTTCTGAGAGAGGTCAAGATTTTAATTATAAAAAAAACGAACTCAAGCAAAATTCTGAAATCTCATTCTGTGGCACAACAAAAAGTCAAAGGCAAATACTTGTTCAGTGGTGTGGAAGCAAAAGGCACAAAAAAATAGTGGGCATAAAGTCCTCCATATTGGCATTTTTAACAGCAAGTCATACAATGGCCACGTTGCGTGCCGTGATGTGTAGTTTTTCTACCAAAAACAAACAAACAAACAAAAAGGTTGCATCTGTGAATGTTCACCTTTCTACCAAATACTAAGAAAGAGTCTGTTTTCCTTGAGGTGATGATAGTTGGCCATTCTGCGTAGAACATTCCCCTCGGCAGGTGTCACACGACAAAATGTGACGTGGCTAAAACAACCGCTAAACAACAGAGCAGCATGATAAAAACGACACAACCCAAAAACACTGAAGCCCTAATTCATCAGAACCCGTCCCAGCGTTCCCATCTCTCCGGGGCAGAGGAGCCCAAATACGTCCGTATGTATCCGTGTGTGTATACATGTGTGCGGATCTGATCAGTGTTCAAACCAAAAACAGTTCTATTCAGACACTCCAGTGCCGGAGCTCCACTTCCACTAAGCAGTCTATATCTCTTTGGTTTCCAAGCCTCTATAGTGCAAGAGCTGCAGGCGACTCCGGGACCCTCTGACCAGCTCTGCTCAGCCTCGAGCTCCCTACCTCAGCCTTCAACCTCATCCTCCCACCACGTCTCCCCTCCAGGTGGCGCTCCATGCTCTCACTCCGCCAGGTTCTCCTCTCTGCAGGCATCTGGGGGGTGGGAGATGACAGCGAATTAGGAAACAAGGACAAAACAATCATTTCGTCTCATATGGATCCTTCAAATCGTACCTTTTGTAAACAAAGAGGAATAGTTCCGCCAAAAAAGCATCACTAGCTTGAAACAAGTCGGAGGCAAAATCACTACACTACTATCAAGAAAGTGAAACTTGATTCTACAAAATTCTTGAAACAAGTAAAATCATCTCAACCCACTGGCAGATTTTTTTTTTTAATGAAAATTATGATTTTAAGACTCAATAATAATAGACTAAAGGATTTGCTAAGATTGAGAGGTATGCGTGTCTTTCAAATCACTTTGCTCTTCTGTAGGCACACAGCAATTTATGCCAGCCAAACTGAGCAGACGTTGGTTATTATTCGCCTAACAAGCACAACACAATCACCTTTTCAACACCGTCACATCATCACTGCATACATACATACAGTATATCACAGGGTACTACTGGCAAAATGCAATTGCAATTTTTACAAGCCAGTCATAACTAATCCTGGCTTGTAGCAGCACGGGCTGCCAACGAGCATTCCAGGCGGCCCTCTGTCCCCACTGCTATCAGAATATATACGTGCTGTACAAGGCTTATGGTTCCATCACACCTACACCTTAGTTTTCTTTGTTCTGAGCCATAGATACAGTCAATGTCTCGTCATAGACGGCCACTGGGGTAGCAGGCTGGGGGCGTGATCTGGGTGGGATAAATCCCCCCATTCTTTCAGCATAGTTAGCATTTAGCTGCTAGCCCAGCCCAGGCAGACAGGATCAGGGATTCAACCACCGCAATAAACGCACATCTGAACAGACATCTATGTGCCTGCTCTAGAATCCCCAATCCTGTAGTGTAGACCGGACCCGCAGCACCGTCCTTTAGTGAGTCAGCCCATTGAGATATATGTTTTTTCCCCCCCCCCACTCGTGCGCAAGCCGTATAACATTTTGTTACCGTTCCCACACAGACAGACCGTATCTATAATGGAAACGTTGACTTTGTTGCAGTCGTTTGGTTTAGCAAACAAACTAAAGTTAAATTAAGTCATAAATCCCACAAGGTTGATAGATTCTGTGGTGGGGAGGAGTCAAAACAAACCCAAGCCCACAGTCACGGTAACTCTGGCTGATTGAATTGTCTGCACTCTTTGACCTCTGGTGACCTCTGGTGACCTCTGGAGCCGAGTGCACCAGCTGGGCGTACGCCTAGGTGTAACGCTACGTCCGACGTAGAACTCAAAGATACGACTAACTTAATTTTATGACTAGTGCACCATGTAGTCTTAAGCCCTGTATGCGCTGCGCCTGGGTGTTAACTTTTACGTCTGGTATGGAGCAGGCGTAAAAGTTACACCCAAGGCGAACTCACTGACAGCTGTCTCATCTTGATCTGCGCTGTCGGCACTGACAGCTCTGTGCTGTCAGTGCCGTTCAGTCCTGTGATGCGGGGGAATCTTCTCCAAAAATATCGATCGATATGTGCTGTAAATAGACGTTTTGGGCGCAGGACCTCCGCTCGTCGGCGGGTTTTTAAAAGCTGATGCGTCGGAAGATCTTTCCATTTCTTCCTGACTTCGTCAACTGCCCGCAGTGCGCAGTCTGCCATCGCATTCAGTACTGATTGCACTTGTGATCAAATTCCATGCATCTTGTTTCTGTTTGTTTGTGTTGGCGCTGTTAAATGTAGCTGTGAGAACGTTTCTATGCTTTGAATACAACTCTATAAGTTTGAGCTGTCTGCCAGCTGTCTCAAGCTCGTCTGAGAGAAGTGTGTTGCTTGGCAACAAGCACGTATTCACGTGAACGCGCACGTCCGCAGCCTAAAGTCCGGGCGCAGCTACGACCACGGTAAGTCAGGCTTGGTGCACTCGGTGTAAATTCAAATCACAACGTCGGGCGTAGCTAAGACCAGCGTAACAGTTAAGACCCACTTTTTTACGCCCAGCTGGTGCACTCGGCTCCTGGTGTTCAAAGCACTTAGGAACTGATGAAGAAACAGCTGTGGCTTCATTCAAAAAGAACCAAAGAATTCCACCTGATCTTGACACCAACTTTGCCCTGGATTCATTTTGTTATGAGGCTTCCTGACCACTAGTGTCTGCTGGCAATCAGATGTCCTTATAAACCCTTACGTTTGGTTCAGATTCCATTCTCACTCCTAACACACTGCACGGCAGCTCACAGGAGAGGACAGAGACCTTACGTCTTCATGCGTCTCAGTGCAGTTATTTGGTGTTCACCCACGTCTCCCAACACCTCACATGTTCTCACATGTTTCAACAAACCCAAATCAAATCAAATGCATCAGAGTTCCAATAAACTGCTCCAAACATGCTTGGTGTGAACAGAGCTCGAGCCAACTAGAAGGACGTTTAAAAATGGTGCCCTAACTCTTTGTACTACAACGTGAAGGAACCTGTCAATACACTCAAGGTGGTGGCTGCTACATGAACATGCTATCTTTCCCATAATGTTGACGTGTAATATATCAATGTGTCATATCAGTACGAGCAGTGTTTCAACATGCTAACTGGATAAAGACAATCATTAAGATGTTGACGTGCTGCATACAGTAAGTCAACATGTGGATTTGTGGAATATCTTTCTTGATCGATGTAGTGGGGGAGAGGACACAGACTGGCAATTCAATCTAAAAAAAACAACTGTATTTTTAATTTGATTGATTATAGTGTTTTGTTTGGTTGTTATTTTTTCTCAACTGCATGTTTTTGTGGTGGAGTTGAATTTCCCTCATCGTATCCATCTTTGACCTAATCAAATAGGAACACACAGTATACCTATTTGCTCATCTCTCTATGAACATAAGGTCAAATAATAGTATCATAGTATCGCGATATTTTGCCTGACGATATGGTATCGATATTTGGACTCCAAGTATCGATATTATAAAAATAAAAAAATTAAAATGGCAGGCCATGCCATGCCAGGCTACGGGGCATCTGCCCGAAGCGCCCGATGTTGCAGTCCGCGCCTGCAGAGGCGTATTGAGTCCAGAGAAGCTTAATAATGTAGCCTACATTTTGGGCAAAAACAAAACAAAACAACACTGCATGTTTTACTTCCGGTGAGGTCAAGGAAAAGGTAGGAAAAGGAGTTAGACAATATATCGAAATATCGCAATATTCAATATATCGCAATATTCAATATATCACAATATCGGCGATATCGCAATACTATCGTATCGTGACTCAAGTATCGTTTTAGTATCGTATCGTGGGCATCTGGTGATTCCCACCCCTAGCAGACATGTAGTTGATCAGGGCGACGGCCAGAGAGCAAACATGTTAGTGAAGCCTTGAGCCTGCCAGAGGATGATGTCTCCTTCATCCTGACACACAGCTGCAACACTGGCATCCAGCAGGGCAAACAGGCAGTATGGCCCCATGCCTCCTATGGGTGACAGCCAGCCAGGGGGGGGCACAGCAGAGTGTGCTTCCTACCTGGGACAGGGTCACAGGGCGGGGGGAGGGCCTCCTACCTGGGACAGGGTTACAGGGTGGGGAGGGAGCTCGGGGTCCAGGAGAGAAGGGGAGGTGGGGCTAGCGATGCTGCTGAGCATCTATACCTGCTGGGCTGAGGACCAGGGCCTGCAGGATGTCCGACAGGGAGATGATGCCCTCAATGCTGGAGCGCTCGTCCACCACGACCAACCGATGGACCTGGTAAGACACACAAGCATAGACCCCAACACACACACATTTACAGCAGTCGACTGGCTATTTATTTATTTGTCAAGTTTTCTTCTGATTTCCCCCTCATTTTCTCCTGAATTGTACTTAGCCAATTCCCCCTGCTGTCCTGGCCGTTGCTCCACCCCCTCTGCCGATCTGGGTAAAGTTGAGAACTAGCACACATGCTTCCTCCGATACATGTGCAGTCGCCAGCCGCTTTTTTTCCACTTGACAGCGAGGAGATTCCCCGGCAGAACGTAGCGTGTGGGAGGATCCCGCCCAGTTCCCCTCCCCCTGAACAGGCGCCCCGACCGATCAGAGGAGATCAGAGGAGACAGTAGTGCAGCGACCAGGACACATACCCCTAATCCGTCTTTCCCACCCGCAGACACAGCTAACCGTGCCTGTATAGACACCTGACCAAACCGGAGGGCAACACGGGGGCTCGAACCTGCGACCCTCGTGATGGGAGGCAGGGAATCTACCGCTGCACTACCCCGGACGGCCAATTGTCTATGTTTACATGCGGAGTGAGTGCTTTTAGAATCGTACTTCAGCTTTCACTATCCGGTCCACGATGGTCTCCAGTGTTTCCAGCTTGTGGCACTTCATGACGCCTTCAAAGTACTGGCAGCGATGCTTCAGAGCCTGAGTCACCGTGATGTCCAGGTTGTTGTACGTCTTCTCAGCAGCCAAGTTCTACGACAAACGCACACAAAGGCAGCAACACTGTTTGTCTAATGTAACTCCATTCACAAGGAGAGTTTGGCACCTGAGATTATTATTTACTGTAGTCGGTCTATA
>NC_139639.1:5488222-5590722 GCF_964638095.1 Poromitra crassiceps
TGATTTGAGATGAGAACAGCAAACGTGCTTTTGCGCTATGTCCAGTTCTTAAACGACACACAAGCCCGTACCTGCAGACTACGTCAATGCAGGGTTCATTTAGACAGCAAATTTGGATTTAATTTTAGTCATCCTCTTTTGACTAAAATGCCATTTAGTTTGAGTCATATTTCAGTCGTATGAATTGTTTTAGTCTAGTTTTAGTTGACTAAATATCATACGATTTTAGTCGACTAAAATCTAGCGGGCTTAGTTAAAGTGTAATGCTTTATTATGGTATTAAGGTTTGAACGTGCAATACAGACACAGATTTAACCGTTAAAAGTTCTTCTTCTTCTCTTCTGATTGGATGTCTTCCCAATTCGTCCCTCCAACATTTTAGTCAAGTTTTTATTCGTTGACGAAAATGTCAATCGATTTCCTCATAGTTTTTGCCATCACAACTTTGTTTTTTATCGAGTTAACATGTACTTTTCCTCTGTGAAAAAGGGGTAGTTTTAGTCTAGTTTTAGTTTGAGTGGAGGAAATGAACACTGGTGCCAGGGGGTAGATGAGAGAGAGAGAGAGCTTGGGTGTGGCTCAATACAACACATTAGAGGATGCACTCAAGTCCAAGTCCAGCTCCATCCTGTTGCTGCAGTGCCTGGCCCATTCATTATTCATCACAGGCTGACGGCCAATCAAACTCCATGCAGCATAAAGCACCGTGACTCAGACAAGCGGCCACTGGTGGTCGGGGTTATAATCACATTTATACTTTGCAAACCCAGAGGTTACATAATTGCACGCTGTGTCTTATTGATTTATTTTCCTCCGCTTTGCAATATCTTTGAGCTATCTAAACACTGGTCAATATATCTTTGAGCTATCTAAACACTGGTCAATATATCTTTTGAGCTATCTAAAAACAGTGGTCAATACAGAAGAGTCATTGCTGTGCTTAATGGTCTCCGACGGCCCTAAACGACTTCTGCTCGATATAGCGTCATGCTCCACTAGCCAGGACCAGCGGGGTTAATACATCTATTATTACACCTGGCTGGTTCTCAACACCTCCAAGTGTATTTCAGAGAAGGAAACCAGTGAAAACTATCATTCTACACTACACACACCATATAGGCATGATGATGATTTTAGTCATGCTTTTTTACGGGCATGCAGGTGTTGATTTTATTTTCCTGGGTGTTATGATGCTTACCCACAAAGCTCTGCTTCTCCGTGTCCCATAGTGGAGCTGCACGTACACCGTTCGCCACCAAGGCAAAGAATGCTTTCTTTACCTGTTGAGGGACAGTTGCAAATGAAAAAGCAAAACACTTTTTACACACAGGGTTTTTTCCCTGCATAGAGGATTTTTGGTACCCCCAAATAGGTTTTAGCCAGCCCCCAAAGGCCTGGAGCCGGTTGCACAAAGCACCTTAAGTTAAGATATAAAGGGGTCCATAAAATAGAATCGGATTCGCAAAACACCCTTAAATCTTGTGCTTACGTTTTCCTTAAAATGTTTAATGTTAAGGAGATTTAAGGGTGTTTTGTGTAACCAATTTTATATTATGGACAAACTTGGGGTGGTGTGGAAACACATTGCTCCATCATTTCTGACAATGTCTGATATTTGTGTTCAGGATAACGGAGTATACACTCACTAACCCAAAAGTCCAATGTATGTATGTACTGTATGTATGTATGTATGCGCGACAGTAATCCTGATCAGTCATCCAATCATTCTTACTGTCACCCCCCCAAAGGCCCATTCTGAACCAGGAAAAACCTTGAATAATACGTTTAAAAAAATTATCAAACAAGAAAAAGTGAGAAATCCACTAATCATGTGTTGAATTTTCCGCCCAATTCCCATCAGCTGGCAAAGACATGAATTGTGTTTGCATATATATATTTTTTTGTAAAAATCTAAACTCCTAATGTTTTTGCTCTGGTTTGAGCGTTTCCATTTCATTCAGATAAGGGTGCTTAAACCAGATAAGGGTGCTTAAACCAGATAAGGGTGCTTAAACCTTGGCTTCAGTGGATTCAGTGGTTGAAATTCTACACATCAAAGAGCTTAGACTTCCCCAACCGGGATTATTGTTTAACAGCTTTATGACAATTTCACAACCCTCTCATAGAAACTGCCCCAGGCCAAAAATGCTTCTGCTTCCCCTTATGGAACATTAACCCAGCCTGCACTTCTCTCTCAGCTCTCCAGGCTAAGTGGCATGGTAGGAATGTCATGTTCAGCAGGCAAAACTGTTCCTTCCTCATACAAATTCTTCAGCAGCTTGCCTCTCTTGTTGTGTCTCTGACTTGGTGAACTCACAGTACACTGTGGGCGTGTGTGTGGTGTGTGTGTGTGTGTGTGTGTGTCAGAGATGGAGACTTGGACTTGAGTCTTGGACTTGAGTCGCACTTAAGTCACACACAGTGACTTGAGACTTGACTTGAGACTCGTCCTCAAAGACTTGAGACTTGACGGTTTGGGACTTGTGAACAATCTTTATTTTTATTTATTTATTATATATATATATTTTTTGTGTGCATTAAAATTAAGGAAATGTCTACTAATGTCATCTCTAATCGTTGCTGCTCTTGTATTCTAATAGATAAAGGAGTGAGGATAATACAGTACATGCTTTGAATTCCTTAGTTTTAGCTATGCAGTGTTCTAAGCAGACTGGATGGCATCCAGCAGATGATAGAACACTCATCCATAGGGACTTGAGACTTGACTTGGACTTGCCCCTCAAAGACTTGAGACTTGGACTTGCAAAAAATGACTTGTGAGCATCTCTGGTGTGTGCATGCGTGTGTGTGTGTGGCAGGCATGGAGAGGATCAATGCTTACTTGGAGCGCCGTGTCGAACACAACCAGCTTGGAACTGGTGGGGACAATGTCGTAGCACTTGTGGGATTTCATAAAGCGCATGTACATATCACTCTCCGGTTCAGCAGCTATAAAGGATCAGCAGGAAAAAAACACATTTTAGAGGAAGGGGAGAGATCTCACAGGCAAACTAACATTGAGCGCTTGGAAAACAACACTGGATATACTAGTATAACCATTATAGGTCTGGATCGCTTAGCACCACTTTACTGCACTCCCATCTGACAATTACAACTCTGGGTTGGTCCACAAACACACAGAGTGCCAGGATGGAGGAGCACAGAACACAACACGTAATGGATACCAAGGCGTGTAGGAGCTTGAACTAGACTGACAGCAACAACAAATCTAAGAGCTGGAAAAAAATGTCACGTTTCATCATGAAATCACAACCTTTCGTTCTTAATTCTACACAGAAGTGGGTAAATGTAGCAAATCACCCGCAGTGAAGAGGAGACGACTTGTCATTTCAAATCATCCAACATGTTGCGAACAACACAAAATGTTCAAAAAGCTTTAATCACAGTGATGCAATTCACGGTAACTTCAGTGGATTGCCTGTTGAATGTCTCCATTAAAAGCGTCTGCAGCATTGCACTGTCTTGACAGCAGCACCATCCATGAAGATCAATGGGTAAGATTCGCTCATTAAAAAAATGGCTGAGTCCTGAGACATTTGGGGGAGGGGGGGGGGGGGGGCGTTATGATAATGAAGCGATGAAGTCACCGCTAACGTTATGTTGAGGGAATCCCTCAATTTCTGACAAGGCTTGCAGAGCGGGTGGATGATCGCTGGGTTGTGCGCTGAGACGTGCACTGAATACGGCGCATTGTCATTGAGTTCTTTTAAAATACGGTAGATCGAATGAGCCGGATACTTTTAGCCTCGTCTAAATTTGTATTGACATTAATGCCGCAAGACAACCGCGACAACATGCGACCCGCCGGTATGATGGAGTCACCTTTATAATATACACAGCGTGGAGGAGGACTGTCTGTCTGTATGCGTGTGGTGTGGAGGGGTAGTGAAGTGAAAACACAACACCGGGGCGGGTCGAGAAACAGCAGTGTGTGTGTGTGTGTGTGTGTGTGTGTGTGTGTGTGTGTGTGCGGGGGACACTTACCATCATCATCTAGTTCAAGTTTCTCCAGCATGCCTTCGAATAAACCGTAGACCTATGAGGAAGACAAAGACAATAGCAAAAGTCTGCAGTTTTAGGTTTAAGAGGGCAGAAAATCCTCCAGACACGGGCGCGCACGACAAACTTTGCCGTAAATTTAAAGTGAGCAGCAGAGAGTGTGAGAGCGACTTTCCCCACAACACCGGTAAAGAACTCACATCGATAAGAACTGACGACTAATCAGTTGTTCCATTGCAACATGGGGGGAGCAGCACGACATTCCTTGGCGACGCTCGCCCTCCTCAATCTGCCTCCTGATTGGCTGTCATGGGTCTGTGCTGTTGTCCCATTGGCGCAAGGAGGCGTTTTCAGGCCAAAGTGGCGGCAGCGCTGTTGTCAAAAAAAGCAAGTACCAGTCGTCTCTTGCCTTCTACACTCTTTGACACCGGCCCCAATCATCTATATTCAGACTGCGTGCAGTGTGCGCGGATGGAACCCCCCGAGGAATCGACAACAACGCCGTGTGCCACCGGCATTATCTGCTTAATGAAACTGTCTTCTCCGCGGTCCGCTACATGCAACACAGACACGTGGCAAAAACACTGAGCCACGCGCCGCAACTTTAGTTGCACATGATTATTAGACTAAAAGCAC
Organism: Poromitra crassiceps; assembly: GCF_964638095.1. Classification (NCBI taxonomy): domain Eukaryota; kingdom Metazoa; phylum Chordata; class Actinopteri; order Beryciformes; family Melamphaidae; genus Poromitra; species Poromitra crassiceps. Next base: position 5,492,879 of record NC_139639.1, read on the forward strand.
ACCCCTTAAAACTCCAAAGTGGAACAGTCCAATCTATTTGCTGCAGTAAGGGGAACCACTCACTGCCTGTGTGACTGGTCAAAGTAACCACTACTACTACACGGGCAACAACAACACAGCCGCTTTAAAAACAACACGAGACAGCTAAATTCATTGTTACACATCCCAAACAATCACATTTACAGTCACCACGGCGCGGCCGGCCGGGGAAGTCGTCCACATTCTCCGCGGGGGGAGAGAATGCAGGCAGGCAGGCTCTGAGTGTGGACACACCCCTCCCTCCATGCAGAGCGACCACGGTGCCTCACCATATTAGGAAATCCCTCATGTTGCCTAGCAGCATCAAGCTAAGGATTGATTCTAACATCCTCAATGCTAAATTCAGCCTTACAAAATGGAAAATAAAACAACACACAATATGGCAATCTGTGATAAACGAATGCACAACAAGTTACACAAAAACTCTTTAGACCTCACCAGAAAATGCAATGCAAATTATGTTATTTGCATGTGATCTGCCTCATCATGGCATACCATACATACGCAAAGCTGAAATATGCTGAGTCATACTGAGGGTATTATGCTTACTCAAAGGCTTTTTGTTGATAAACGATTGTGTTCCTGCTCTGTAATTTGCAAACGATGCACAGCAGCAGTGCACTGCAGCAGCAGTATGTAAAAAAGCCCAGGACCTGCTCTGTCTCCTGCAGGATGCTACTGCTAAAGCAGTCAGTCCCCCCAACTCGCCCCAACGGTGACACAGCGCTTCTCCAGCCAAAACTACTTCTGCACTTTCATCAATCTCTGGCCCCGCTGCTGCTGCTGCTGCATCACAGCAGGAACGCATCCCGCTGCTGCTGCTGCCGCTGCTGCTGCAGGCAGCACAACACCAACGAAGAACACACACATAAACCCCAGAGAGGAGGCCCATTAAATTAATCATGTCTTTTTTTATTGGACTTGGCAAAAAACAAAACAAAAACTACTACAGAAGATTATTTTTGTGTGGACTCGGGGAAAACAACAAACGAACACAGAGAAAGCAGCCAGGAAATGTAGCAACAGAGACAGACAGACAGAGAGAGACAGACAAGCAGACAGAGAGAGAGACAGACAGAGAGAGAAAGACAAGCAGACAGCGAGACAGACAGACAGGCAGACAGAGAGAGAGACAGACAGACAGACAGAGAGACAGACAGAGAAAGACAAGCAGACAGCGAGACAGACAGACAGGCAGACAGAGAGAGAGACAGGCAGACAAACAGGCAGACAGAGACAGAGAGCGAGAGACAGACAGACGGAGAGCGAGACAGACAGAGACAGGCAGAGAGACAGAGAGAGACAGACAGGCAGACAGACGGACGGAGAGAGACAGACATACAGACAGACAGGCAGACAGACTCTCTGTCTGTCTGCCTGAGAGAGAGCAGAGATGAAGTGAGGCATTGACTCATGATTGTTAGCCAGCCAGGCCAGCATCATGAGGCCTTGGCTGTTAGAATAGCATCAGTGATACAGTCTGCTGATGAAATATTGATTTAGCCTCACTGGCTACAACCCAGCATCACTCAGAGCAGACAGGCTGAGATGAGACCCAGCTTGAGACAGAATGATACTGCTATCACATCCTTTAAGTGAATGATGGGGAATCCTGAACAAAATCACAGATGAAAAGCCTCGCTTCAAAAACCCTAAAGCAGTTCTGGGCTGTTATCGCTGCACCAGTCCCCTCTATTCCCACGCCGAATGCTGTGTGAGATATTAGAAACAATATTGACACCTTTTGTTTCCGACACCGATGCTCAGAGCAGAGTCAACGGGCTTGTTGACACACACACACACACCATGCGAAAGCATCATAGCTTGAATCAAATGGATTAGCATCGTCTGAGCTTCTGTTCGCTGCTGCCCAAGTGCTGATTTAGCCGGTAATTAATTTCCATGGAAAACTCTTCTCACTTTTAGGAAGGTAGTAGGCGTGGGGATCACAAAATTTCATCATGATACGGTATTATATTGATTCTTTGATGCGATATCTGCTGATATCATAAAGTCTGCCACGATACGATTTCGATTCGATCCAGGGGCCTGCGATCGATACGAGACGATAATTATTTATTTTATTTATTTATTTATTTTTAATCAGGGACAGTGCACATTAATCAACATCAATTTCAATATCAATGTAAATGTGCCAGGGTTAGCTTAAGAGCTAATTTGCACCTGTAGTCCCTGAGCAGGAGACAATCAAAAGGTACATTCAAAATAATTAATACAAAACACAAAATATCATATGCCCATTTAAACAATCAGTTAACATTTATATCAACTCACAAAAAGTAACTAAAATATGATTCGACAATGTTATTTCTGAGCTCTTCCAGACATCTAAATGGAAAACAATAGATCTGTTGTTCACTATAATAAAGTGCCAAATTTCTCATGTTTAAGTGCAAATGATTTTGATCAGTTAACTTAAACAACCCTTGATGACCTTTCAATTATGAACATAAGCTATGCACAGCTACTGTATGCTTCATCACCTTGGATTTACGAGGCATACGACGATATGGCGATATATATTGTATATATTGATGTTTTCACTTCCGATCGTTACACGATACGATATCGATGATGCATCGATGTATCGTCCACACTCTGACACACACGCATACACGCACACACACACACACACACACACACACACACACACACACACACACACACACACACACACACACACACAGTGCCACAGTTGCAGGGTCACCCACTTGTTGTGAGGTAGTGTTGGGTGGCACAGGGCTGGAGGACGAGATGGGGGGTTTAGCAGAGGGGAGGCTGAGACGCTGTCCTGTGTCTGGAGGTGAGGAGGCAGAGGGGAGGCTGAGACGCTGTCCTGTGTCTGGAGGTGAGGAGCGCGGCCGGGCCTGGGAGGAGGAGCAGTCCGAGTCCCGGCGCTCGGGGCTGGCCGGGCTCTGCTGGGCCTCCTGGGGGAACAGCGGCTGGCTGGGCGCCTGGGTCGGGGTGGTGGGCGGAGTCGACAGTCCGGAGGCTGTGGACAGATGAAGGTGAACAGATAGCAAACGTTATCTCTCTGGTTTCTAAACGTGACACTGAAGCGCAGAATGGCTTTTGACATCGTTTGATAGGCTGGGCTGGCTCAACCCTGGCGCTGCAGTCATGACTACTGCTGCAGATGCTATCTGGGCTTTCCCATGCTACTGAAGAAGAGCAGGAATGCATATCTGATCCAGCCGGGCCTGAGCGAGTGCCGGGTACTGAGAGACACAGATAGCAGAGATACGGCTGCAGTCCGCTCTCTGACAGAAGAGGATGGTGCAGAAGAACCAGAAACTTTTAAACTTCTCTCATTTGCGATAAGCTGCAACCCGGCTTGGTGCTGTGAGAAGGTCCTTGGCCCGCCAGGACATTTTGGAGGGTAAATCCAGATCAGGTGGGGGGGCGGGGTGCTTATGAAAGGAACTCCTATTCAGTTTTAGCCACTGAGCATAGTGCTTGATATTTGCCAACAGTAGGCCACATACAGAGAGAGAAAGAGAGAGAGCAGAGAGAGAAAGAGAGCAGAGAGAGAGAGAGAGAGAGAGAGCAGAGAGAGAGAGCGAGAGAGAGAGAGGAGAGAGAGAGCAGAGAAGAGAGAATTTGCTTTATTCAGTTCAGTTTTAACAAACTTTCATTTTCATGGTGGCTCTGTCTGGAGTCTTTACTGACTGAGCTAACCTCTAAGAGGCCATTTACACCTGGCATTAACATGCGTTTTCTGCCATCAGATTGCAATCCGATTGTATTTTATCACTTGAAAGTACAGGTGTAAACACCCCCAAAACGCATTGAAGAAGGATTGCAATCTGATCGGCCAAACCACCTCCGGAGGTGGTCAGGGACGCATTATGACAACATTTAACACAAGTGTAAATGCAATGCGTCCTCTCAAAACGCATTCAGCAACTACCATACGGAAATACATAATCTTCGGAAGTCGGTGACGGCGCGCACACGTGAACGCAATTCCCCGGCAGCACCGCACCGGTGTGTGCCCTCATCTCGCCGCTGTGCCAGATGCGCACACACACAGGCAGCCTGTCACCATGGACCGGCTAAAAATTATCTATCTCTCCCCCCCTCCGCTTTTGCACAACAATCATAGCGTTGCTTCAAAGTTTTGCTGCGGAGGTTTTGCCACGGCTGTAACCACCTGTGTTGCGTTCAGGTAACATCCTAAATTACGCTGTTATACAATTGAGAGCATAATTTCTCTTTTATATCAACACTTCTCCTTTGGTAAAGGAGCGAAAAATGAAAGGAAAATGAGGGAGAAAGGGTTCGAACCCTTTCCCCCTCATTTTCCTTTCATATAAATGAGAAATTATGCTCAATTAACATTGTAATTTAGGATGTTACCTGAACGCAACACAGGTGGTTACAGCCAATGACATGCACGGAAAACGTATGTATGTGTGTGTGTGTGTGTCTCGGACCCAGTGTCATTGTCAATAAACAGATAAAGAAATAGATGCAGTGCTGCGTGATCGGCCATCGTTTTGTCCAGGTGAAGGGGACGTTCACTGTGCATTTGAGCTTAACAATAACCTCTATTTCCCTGTGCATGAAACATGCATGCACACGTTCAGGGGGCGCGCGCGTGATGACGTTCGAGCTGGAGAGCAATCGGATTGCAATCTGTTCACCCAAAACGCATGTTAGTGCCAGGTGTAAATGGAATCAGGCTGAAGTGATAAAATACAATCTGATTGCAATCTGATGGCAGAAAACGCATGTTAATGCCAGGTGTAAATGGCCTCTTAGTGATGTAGCTATCAGGCTCTGGAGTCTTTACTGACTGAGCTAACCTCAAAGTGATGCAGCTATCAGGCTCTGGAGTCTTTACTGACTGAGCTAACCTCAAAGTGATGTAGCTATCAGGCTCTGGAGTCTTTACTGACTGAGCTAACCTCAAAGTGATGAAGCTATCAGGCTCTGGAGTCTTTACTGACTGAGCTAACCTCAAAGTGATGCAGCTATCAGGCTCTGGAGTCTTTACTGACTGAGCTAACCTCAAAGTGATGTAGCTATCAGGCTCTGGAGTCTTTACTGACTGAGCTAACCTCAAAGTGATGAAGCTATCAGGCTCTGGAGTCTTTACTGACTGAGCTAACCTCAAAGTGATGCAGCTATCAGGCTCTGGAGTCTTTACTGACTGAGCTAACCTCAAAGTGATGCAGCTATCAGGCTCTGGAGTCTTTACTGACTGAGCTAACCTCAAAGTGATGAAGCTATCAGGCTCTGGAGTCTTTACTGACTGAGCTAACCTCAAAGTGATGCAGCTATCAGGCTCTGGAGTCTTTACTGACTGAGCTAACCTCAAAGTGATGCAGCTATCAGGCTCTGGAGTCTTTACTGACTGAGCTAACCTCAACATGATGCAGCTATCAGGCTCTGGAGTCTTTACTGACTGAGCTAACCTCAAAGTGATGAAGCTATCAGGCTCTGGAGTCTTTACTGACTGAGCTAACCTCAAAGTGATGCAGCTATCAGGCCCTGGAGTCTTTACTGACTGAGCTAACCTCAACATGATGCAGCTATCAGGCCCTGGAGTCTTTACTGACTGAGCTAACCTCAAAGTGATGCAGCTATCAGGCTCTGGAGTCTTTACTGACTGAGCTAACCTCAACATGATGCAGCTATCAGGCTCTGGAGTCTTTACTGACTGAGCTAACCTCAACATGATGCAGCTATCAGGCTCTGGAGTCTTTACTGACTGAGCTAACCTCAAAGTGATGCAGCTATCAGGCTCTGGAGTCTTTACTGACTGAGCTAACCTCAACATGATGCAGCTATCAGGCTCTGGAGTCTTTACTGACTGAGCTAACCTCAAAGTGATGCAGCTATCAGGCTCTGGAGTCTTTACTGACTGAGCTAACCTCAAAGTGATGCAGCTATCAGGCTCTGGAGTCTTTACTGACTGAGCTAACCTCAAAGTGATGCAGCTATCAGGCTCTGGAGTCTTTACTGACTGAGCTAACCTCAAAGTGATGCAGCTATCAGGCCCTGGAGTCTTTACTGACTGAGCTAACCTCAACATGATGCAGCTATCAGGCTCTGGAGTCTTTACTGACTGAGCTAACCTCAAAGTGATGCAGCTATCAGGCTCTGGAGTCTTTACTGACTGAGCTAACCTCACAGTGATGCAGCTATCAGGCCCTGGAGTCTTTACTGACTGAGCTAACCTCAAAGTGATGCAGCTATCAGGCCCTGGAGTCTTTACTGACTGAGCTAACCTCAAAGTGATGAAGCTATCAGGCCCTGGAGTCTTTACTGACTGAGCTAACCTCAAAGTGATGAAGCTATCAGGCCCTGGAGTCTTTACTGACTGAGCTAACCTCAAAGTGATGCAGCTATCAGGCTCTGGAGTTTTTACTGACTGAGCTAACCTCAACATGATGTAGCTATCAGGCCCTGGAGTCTTTACTGACTGAGCTAACCTCAACATGATGTAGCTATCAGGCCCTGGAGTCTTTACTGACTGAGCTAACCTCTAAGTGATGCAGCTATCAGGCTCTGGAGTATTTACTGACTGAGCTAACCTCAAAGTGATGCAGCTATCAGGCTCTGGAGTCTTTACTGACTGAGCTAACCTCAAAGTGATGCAGCTATCAGGCCCTGGAGTCTTTACTGACTGAGCTAACCTCAACGTGATGAAGCAGGCTGCTCTCCTGCCGTGTAGCGGTCAGCTGTCTGTGAAGCAGCCTGCTCTCCGGGCAGTGTCAGGTTGAGGACGTCAGTCACATGACAGCCTTCACATGCTCTCAAGCACCAGGCCTCTCTCATCGGTCGCACGCCGGGTGACATGCGACACGCACGCTGCTCCGGCCCCGCCCCCAGCCCCGCCCCCACCCCGCCCCTGCCCGACATATTTCTAAGTCCAGGCTAAGACACGCTAGCCTGCTAATGCCCCGCGTGAGGCTAAGACAAAACACTTTTCATTTCAAGGCCTCTAACCAGGACACTTCCATTTCACTTGTATCTTGTTGACACGTCCAACACGGGGGACTAAATGAATGCTACTGACAGCATGCAAATGTCCTACATTCACTCACAGACATGCAAAAGTACATGAATTGTGTTGTGTAAATGATCACACTTGTATAGATCGGTTCTGTGATGAAAGGAGCTTGAACACACTGAAGCACAAGTGACTCTCAGGGAGTCATTTCAGGGAAGTGCAGAGTTCAACTCCTAAATAACTCCGGATGTATGGCCTCCTTACTGTGGTTACAACTGGGACACACTTCACTGGCTGTGAAACTCAAGGTGGACTAGTCTACTGGGCTGAACTAACTCAAGGTGGACTAGTCTACTGGGTTGAACTAACTCAAGGTGGACTAGTAGTCTACTGGGCTGAACTAACTCAAGGTGGACTAGTCTACTGTGCTGAACTAACTCAAGGTGGACTAGTCTACTGGGCTGAACTAACTCAAGGTGGACTAGTAGTCTACTGGGCTGAACTAACTCAAGGTGGACTAGTCTACTGTGCTGAACTAACTCAAGGTGGACTAGTCTACTGGGCTGAACTAACAAGGTGGACTAGTCTACTGTGCTGAACTAACTCAATGTGGACTAGTCTATTGGGCTGAAATAACTCAAGGTGGACTAGTCTACTGGGTTGAACTAACTCAAGGTGGACTAGTCTACTGTGCTGAACTAACTCAAGGTGGACTAGTAGTCTACTGGGCTGAACTAACTCAAGGTGGACTAGTCTACTGTGCTGAACTAACTCAAGGTGGACTAGTCTACTGGGCTGAACTAACTCAAGGTGGACTAGTCTACTGGGCTGAACTAACTCAAGGTGGACTAGTCTACTGGGCTGAACTAACTCAAGGTGGACTAGTAGTCTACTGGGCTGAACTAACTCAAGGTGGACTAGTAGTCTACTGGGCTGAACTAACTCAAGGTGGACTAGTCTACTGTGCTGAACTCATCTTGTTGTACAAACTGCAGTGGACAGTAACTGGGTTTCCATCCAAATGTATCGCATAATTCAAGCGAATTTTGTGAAAATCCGCAAAATAAAATGCGAATTTATGCATGTTTCCATTCAGTTTTGTTTAGCGAGTTTTGGGAGTCGGCAGGTTGAGCAGTCGGTGGCGCTTCTCGTCAGGAGGAGGCGTAACGTGCCTGTGTGCCTGTAAGAGATCTCTATCAGCGGAGACCTGCTTTGATTGAGTCATCACCCGGTGATGGTGATGATCACCGTCCTCATCGTCGTAAAGTCGCCTTCAAAGCATGATGTTAGATTATAACGAACTAGTTGTGTGGCTTAGCCTTCCCAAATGTTGAGGGTCGTTTTTTAGAATTTAATACATAGAATTGCGAACGTTACATTCAATTTCATTCAGACTGCCTGGCGCTAATCGCCACCATTTCCCCCTGGAGTAGCATGAAGCGGAAGTGAAGTCACATCTGGTACGTCATCGTTAATTCGCAAAATCTGTTTCCATTGCAAAAGTTCGCATCTTCCTACTGTCGATACGCTGATAAATCCACCCCCTCCAAGCGTAAAAACATTTATGCGATATTTCGACCTTTATTCGAATTTCTGGTGTTTCCATTCAAGTTTATATTCGCATTTTGGGTAAATGCGAATATCCAGAGGTGGATGGAAACCCAGTTACTGATTTGACCCAAGTTCCTGTGATAAAAGAAACTACAGATATCTAGTTGACACTACGACATGTACCATCTTCATTGCCTCTTCTTCTGTCTCCACGTATATCATCTTTGAAATAAGAGTTACAATCAAATCTGGGATTAAGTCAAAGGAGGCATTTTCTCATAAACGAGGCCCTGTACAAGAAGTGCACTGTGCACTTAGCCTGGTCCTCTCCACTATCTCCTGGTCCTCTCCACTATCTCCTGACATTTAGCTGGCTGGTACCAGCTCTCTTAGCCTGGTCCTCTCCACTATCTCCTGACATTTAGCTGGCTGGTACCAGCTCTCTTGGGCCTGGTCCTCTCCACTATCTCCTGACATTTAGCTGGCTGGTACCAGCTCTCTTAGCCTGGTCCTCTCCACTATCTCCTGACATTTAGCTGGCTGGTACCAGCTCTCTTGGGCCTGGCCCGCTTCTGCTGCGCCGCCTTCTTATTATAGCCCCGCCGCTGTGGCACATTCCACAGGAGGAGCAGATAACAGACGTGCTGGGGAGACGGCTCCTCTGCTGGTCAGGCTGGAGAGGACACCAGCGGCCAAACAGGAAATGGATCCCCGAGTCATATATTAGCTTGATTTATGAATGGCCGTTACTATTTGCGTATAAAAAGTCCTCACCCAGTAGCCTATAATAATATTATGACGTGACGATATCCGATCATACGGATATAAATAGAAACGATTCAGTGATGCAATGAAAACATCTCGTCTATGTCTGCAGGTCCAGTGCTGCCACTCTCTCCATGGCTTCATTGCAAGTGGTTCTCCCACCTTTTTTCTTTCTCGTGACCCCTTAAAACAAAGCAACGTCTACTTGCAAGTCCCTATCATAAGTTCCAACCAAAATATCATTTCCCCTTTTCACTTTTTTGTATAGTAGAAATATGAAGGAAAAAAGCTTTTGCACACCTAGGCTCAACAGGTGCGTCGGAGAGAATCTGATGAAGGTCTCACGACCGAAACGTTATTCTTATTACACTTTTGATTGCATGTGGAGACAGTGTGCGGGAGTTTATTCTGGTATAGTAGAAATATAAAAAATTTCTATCCCATAAATCACCTTGGGATCCTCGAAAATGATCTCACAGCCCACTGAGCGGCTCCCGACCCCCAGGTTGAGAACCACTGCTCTGTTGCAGTGTAACACAGAAAGCAGTGTTCATCTCAACGCATAAAAGCAGATCTTCACAGTCTACTCTGTGTGTGTGTGTGTGTGTGTGTGTGTGTGTGTGTGTGTGTGTGTGTGTGTGTGTGTGTGTGTGTGTGTGTGTGTGTGTGTGTGCGTGTGCGTGCGTGTGCGTGCGTGCGCGTGTGGAGTCTGATGATGAAGTGTCTCTGGGGGCGAGTGCGTCGTTAGCCACGCCTCCGGGCTGGATGACGTCAGAGCAATAGTGGGGTCACCACAGGTCACAGGCCACTGTGTGTGAATGGCTAGTTTATTATATACTCACTGAGCACTTTATTAGCAACACCTTTAATACTGTAGCTATCAGCTTTCAGCTCCGTGTCACCCGGCTACCACAGTGACATGATGCACCGCAAGGTTCACTGCTGCATTCTGAGATGCTCCTCTGCTCACCACAAGTTATAAAGAGGTTCTCTGAGTTCCTGAAGCCTGTCTGTCAGCTCAAACGCATCCCGTCTGGCACCAGTCACAGTCAAAGTCACTGCGATCACGTTCTCCCCCATTCTGATGTTTGACGTGAACGTTAACTGACGCTGCTCACCTGTATCTGCATGATCTTACGCAGGGCACTGCTGCCACATGATTGGCTGATTGGATAATTGCATGAAAGAGCAGGTGGACAGGTGTTCCTAATAAAGTGCTCGGTGAGCATCTGGCTGTGTGGTTTTTTTTTCTGCTATGAAGCACTGAGCAATATGACATCCAGTGACCCCAATTAGCAACCAGAGCTCCAAACTCATCTTCTAGGTAGATGATAATTCTGACTTTCCAGCAGCTCCATTAACAGAACCTAGCTCACATCAGTGTTAATCGACCTAGATCACATCAGTGTGCAAACTGCACCGTGGCAAAACGCACGCATATACAAAGGCTTTCTGAGAAGCACACAGGCTTTGCTCGAATTGACCGCCGCTGTGATTTCTCACGTGGACGTCAGTTCACCAAGAAGAAGTGTGTGCTGCTGCTGTGTGAGTCCAAAGTGACCAGGGCTTTTCCTGCATAGAGAATTATGAGGTGACCATCTCCATCTCTGGACAAACCTCTGACAGGTGTCTTCATGGAAAAAACACTTGTTTCTAACAAGCGTTGTTGCACTCTGTGGATTTCTGTCATTTGTAATATCGGCGTTACGCCGATGAGTTGACAATTTAACGTTAAATATTCTTTAAATGAAGTGATTTGTTTAAGAAAGTAGCCTTCTGAGTACCTTCACATGGTCATATCGGTTCACAATCCAGATAGAAAACGTCTATTTTCCTTCCAGCTGTGAATGTATCGGTCTCAAAAATCCCATATGGGTCAGGCTCTAGCACCACCACCTCCTCATTTTGAGCCAGGAAGAACCCTGGTGACTGTGATATCTTCATCGTAACCAGCATGGAGGAGGGTGCTCAGGATCACTCATGGACTTATGGCTAGGCTGAGGTGTCACCACATCATATATACAGTATGGATGAACATATGACAGGACATACATCACCATGACAGGAGGACCCTATGTCCTCCCAGCTCCACTGAGGTCAGCCTGGGTCTAAATCAGGAGCTGTGAAGTTCAGGGTAAAGTGCCACTTGAAGGCCACGCACAACGTGCGCTGACGTAACGCTGTACAGGAACTGCATACAGTAGGTCTGTAGGTACGCCTGCAACTAACGATTTTTTTCATAATAGATTCATCTGTCGATTATTTTCTCGATTAAATCGATTAGTTGTTTGGTCTATAAAATGTCACAAAATGGTAGCAAATGACGATCAGTGTTTCCCAAAGCCCAAGATGACGCCCTCAAATGTCTTGTTTTGTCCACAACTCAAAGATAATATCAGTTTACTGTCATACAGGAGTAAAGAAACCGGAAAATATTAGAAGCTGGAATGAGAGAATCTTTCTTAAAATTGTACTCAAAACGATTAATCGATTATCAAAAGTTGTCACTTAATTTTCTGTCGATCGACTAATTGATTAATCGATTAATCGTTGCAGCTCTATCTGTAGGGTGGCCCACGTTAATCTTTTGCATCCGCCTGTCTCATTTTCTGTCACTTTTCATTGGCTCCCGCCATGAGAAACAGATGGAACACTGAAGGAGGAACCACTGAACCCGACACATGAGAACGAGCTCCGGAGAATGTTCACTTAGCCCGTTCTGACCCTCCTGGGTTAAGCTCGTCTGACCATCGTGGGTTAAGCTCAAATGCTTTCTGTCTACTTTGATCAAGTTTGACGTTTTCCAAAATAGAGCAGCTCTTCCAAAGGGACTCGGTGAAGTGGGACGAAATAAAGCCATTGGATTAACACTATAGGAAGCAGCGTGGTTTTTATTTTTTACCTCAGTGATTATGAGTGTTTTACAGTACTGCAGTACCACCTGGTATGGATGCCTGTCTGTTACCTTAAAATCACAACTACTTAGACAGATGAATATTTGTTCAAAAATTGTAGGTAAACCACTGCATAGTCTATATGAGTCTACATATGTCAACAGTGTATTGAGGTTAGCTAGAAATATTGCCTCAAACACTAATGTGTTACATGAAGAATATGAACTCCTGCCCTCTGGCAGGAGATACCTAATTCCAACTTTCAAGAAGGTCAGACTAAGAAAGTCCTTTATACATCAGTCGATCCTGAGGCTTAATCAAGAACAGGGCCGAGGGTCAGTGGAGCAGTGACCAGTGCTCTCTGTCTGCTGTATGTGTGTATGTATGTATCTTTGTATTTTTGGTTTTGTTCTCTTTGTCATGTGTTTGTGCATGGGACTGCCGCTGTCTTGCAAGACAAATTTCAGTGTGAACTGACAATAAAGTATATCATATCGTATCGTGGTTATAAATTACTTTATCATAATGCAGAGATGCTCACAAGTCATTTGTTGCAAGTCCAAGTCAAGTCTCAAGTCTTAGAGCTAGAGTTAAAGTCTCGTATTGATGAGTGTTCTATCATCTGCTGGATGCCATCCACTCTGCTTAGAACACTGCATAGCTCAAACTAAGGAATTCAAAGCATGTACTGTATTATCCTCACTCTACAGTATCTATTAGCATACAGCATTGATTAGCTGACATTATTATTATTAGACCTTTCCTTAATATTATTTATTATTTCCTTATTATATTATTGTAAATTCCTATTTATTATCCACAGAACACTTCACCACTCATGTACATTTTGTATATATTTACTCGATTTGATTGCACTTGCAACTTTGTGATTGTCTTTAGTTATCTTCCTACTTCTTATCTCTGTATATTGATGTGACCGCTACGCTGCATACAGACACCAAGACAAATTCCTCGTATGTAACTTGCATACTGTGGCAATACAAGTGATTCTGAGTCTAATTAACGCTTTTTTAATTTTAATTTTATAAAGATTGTTCAGGAATCCCAAATCTCGAGTCCAAGTCTTTTGAGGACGAGTCTCAAATCAAGTATCAAGTCACTGTCTGTGCGGCTCGAGTCCGAGTCTCAAGTCCAGGTCCAGGAGTGAAAACATTTTCGCTGCCCTATTTCATTCCAACACTGCCGTATATGTAACACATCAATCATTTCAAATAGCCTCTGTAGTATTTCTCATCCTTCAAGTACGAGACATTTAGTAATCACTTTAAGTTGTCGGGAGTCATTTTAATCAAGTAAAAAGCCTCTACAGCATCACTCTGTACAGTGACTGACTACGATGCATCTGCTTGTATGAATTTTTCTACCTCTGTGGCATCACGTCAGCTCCTCCTCACGCGGAGCATTTGCACTTTGGCTGGCGTCCTGTTTGGGGGGGATGCATTGCGTGCATTTGTGAAACTAGAGAGCCACCCAAGTGGCACCTAAGGCCATAAGCGACAACACTCAGCACCTAAAAATACAGGCGCCCCCCACACCACATTTATACCAATTAAAAGAAGAGATGGTCTGTCTTCACGAGATCTTTCTGTCGCTGATCGACGTGTATGCAGCTTCTACAACACAAACCTCCATTTAAAAAAATATTTGTGCAGCATTCATAAAGGTTATTATTCCGAATCTATGGATTATCTGTCAGTCGACCTAATCTCGCCATGTAATTAATATGCATTTGATCAAGCAGGGATATCCTCGTGTAGTAGCGTGTACCTTCACCTGATGATGTACCTATTATAGAGATGCTGCTGCTGTATGACTGCAAAGTAACAGAAGACATCTGTATCAGGACTAGAGCTGCAACAATTAATCGATTAATCGATTAGTCGATCGACAGAAAATCAATCGACAACTATTTTGATAATCGATTAATCGTTTTGAGTAAAATCTTAAGAGAAAAGGTCTAAATTCTCTGATTCCAGCTTCTTAAATGTGAATATTTTCTGGTTTCTTTACTCCTGTATGACAGTAAACTGATATTATCTTTGAGTTGTGGACAAAACAAGACATTTGAGGGCGTCATCTTGAGCTTTGGGAAACACTGATCGTCATTTGCTACCATTTTCTGAGATTTTATAGACCAAACAACTAATCGATTAATCGAGAAAATAATCAACAGATTAATCGATTATGAAAATAATCGTTAGTTGCAGCCCTAATCAGGACACTGGGGTAATGGTGGTTGGATCGTGGCCCTTGTGCAGTAGCTACAGGACACTTTCCACAGAGTGATGGCAGATACGAGTAACGCTTCAGGTGAAGAAGAGCACAGGACATTACCTGTCCCATCTTGCTCCTTGCGCTTCTTGCTCCTCCTCAAGCTGCCGAACCTCTTCATAGAACGCAGTGGGTTGTGGGTTCAAAACCAAATCTGACCATGACCATCCGGGGGGGGGGGGGGGGGTCGCAACAGGGGGCACAGCGATGGCCCGAAACAGTCCCGAGTGTGCCAGTTACTCCATTTTGTCAGACGGTTCAATAACAAGGCAAGTCAAGAAAGCCGAGGTGTGCAGCAACTAAGCTGAAAGCCAAAGTGAGTCCACACAGATTTAGACTGTGGTGAATCTTTGGAAAGTCTTCTTGCAGAGAGATGGTCCTCTATTCCATAGATGAGCAGACTTGTCAATGGACAAAGAAGGTAGTCGATGGAGTCTTTCTTCTGACTTCATGTAAATCTTCCTAGAGAAAAATAATGCATTTGTCTATTCCATGAAGTTGTGCATTTCTGTTCATTCAGATGCTGTCCATCCTGAAGCCAGAAATCCTAGTTAACAGCAGGAGCAGAGAATGATAAGGACAGCAGCACGTCGCAGTCAGATACAGGCTAACTTTCCTTATCCAGACAAGAGGAGCGTGAAATTCCACACAGCCTCTGAGAAAGGTCCCTCTCACAAGTGATGCAAATAGCAGCGCCTGGCTCCTGCCCCCCCCCCCTCTCTCTGAGTGGCTCTGTGGCAGCGCCTGGCTCCTGCCCCCCCTCTCTCTGAGTGGCTCTGTGGCAGCAGTGGCGTCAGGGCTGTAAATTGTCAGGTGCAGCTGTGGGCGGAGCCTCTTTAATATAGCACGCTGTAAAAGGAGGGCAGCCTGCGAGGGACGCACCAGTGATTGGCTCAGCCCTCTGCATCGCCCCACCCCCCTTTTTTCCACTGCCCTCCTCCCCACAGAGTCAGATCAGCACAGGGCACATCTGTCTCCTTCACACAGTATCTAGAGTATCTAGAAAGGTGCAAGGCAATAATTTATTACAATTATGATTATTATGATTATTATTATAATAAATATAGACATAAAGTAGGGATGCACCGATCCACATTTTTTCACTTCCGATCCGATTCCGATACCTGAATTTGGATATCTGCCGATACCGATATTATGCCGATACCAATATTTTTCTTGAATATACAGTATAGGCATAGATTTGGCCAATTAAATATATTTTTTTTTATATACCTTGCAAAAAGCAGACAAAAATAAGAAAATATACAAGGCAAAGAAGAATTCTGTGCTGGAATTGCAAAAAACAAAAACAAAACCCTCCCCCGATTCCGATCCGATCCATGAATTAGTGCCAATATCGGCACCCGATACCGATATTGGATCGGATCGGCCCCATCCCTAACATAAAGGTTGTGGCTTTCAGCTGCTAGCATTGCCGTGTGTACAGTTGGTAGCCTGTAACTTTGGGGGTCTGACCTTTTCAGACTGCTGATGCCAGACCCCATCAGCTGACCGCAGGGGGACATCCCATGTTCTGTCAGCTGATCAGAACGCTTCCATTCAGTACCAGCTAGCCCTTAACAGATGGCCCTGCAGTTCACTCTATCTGCTGCCTCTCTCTCCACTCTGTGGACCTCATATAGCATGTTACGCAAGCGCTGCACGCCAGCCAAAAGGGCTGAGGGCCAATATGAGAGTTAGGGCGGTGAGGTATCCGTTATGAGATCCGTCACCTCAAACACCCTGTCAGACTAACTATGATCTCTCCTTCATTACATCCTAGTCAAATTCATTTACAGGAATTTTTATTGTTCAAGGCGCAATGAGGTTTCCATTGAAGCTCACTAACCAATACCTAGCAGTGCTTATTTTTTTATTTTGTAGGTGTTGTATTTTATGCTTTTTTTACTTCAAAAATTAGACTATGTACATGCATGTGTATCAGATTTACATTGTAACTGTTTTATTGTGTTTTTGATTGTCCTTGTATCATCTAGGGACCCAGGGACTGCAGATTAAATTTAGCTTCCTAGCTAAGTCTGGGACAGTTTCTGACTTTGTCCATTGCCCCCGTCAAATAAAATAATAACATAAATAAAATAAATAAACCAGTGGGGCTCTCAAACATGATCAAACTGCTAATCGAGTATAATTGGGTGACACACGCTTAACATTTCGGTGTATTTGGTGCAGCTCGCCCTCTCGGCCCCCCCGCTCAAAAAATATCCCTCCCTTTTAAGGATTTGCCCTCTGTGAATTAGGGAAATCAAAACTGCCCAGTTCTTTTATTTACTGGCAACATACAGCTTACAGTAGCAACAGAGGAGAGAGAGAGGGAGGGGGGAGAGAGAGAGAGAGGGGGGGGGGGGGGAGAGAGAGAGAGGGGGGGAAGGCGACAGAGAGTGCATGGTAGTGTGAGGAGCCCCTCTGCTCACTTCCAGATAAGGCTATGAAAGCACTGCAGTTGTCTCCAGTAGTGAGAGACTGACAGTGTCCACTGTCCAGGCAATGGGAACACACATATTTACAATAGCTGAGAATGAGGCGACATTCTGATCATACACAGCACAGCAAATATGGATATAAATGCATGCGAGCAAAACTGTTACCAAATGAAGGACAGAGGAATGACATAACATATAGAAGATATCATAACAGATTATCCGATACCTCTACAGTAAATACTATGAAATAATAATGTCGAGGTTGTAAACAATGACAGCTTGCAATATGAAAAAAGAAGTTCCTGTTACACTGTATTTGCCATTTGACACCTGTGCTATAAATCAACACTGGTGTCAGAACTCAGAAGCCGAACAGCTAGAGCAGGAGAACATCAGGCCTTCAGCACCCCCTTGTGGCGAAAGTAGAGTGTGTGTACAAAAACCACTGACTCCTACTGTAGCTAGCTACTCAGTCACACACTGTGATAATAAAAAAGGAGGAATACTTCAGTCCTGCCGCTGATCATTTAATAGCACACCATTAAGTCTGTAAAAGCGAGAGAGAGGGCGCCATAACTCGTCAAATGCCTGGAATCTTGAGCAGCTGGCAAGAGGCGGCCACAGCCGACGATGTGTTTTGGTGTGTTTTAGCTTTGGTTACCATCAATAAGAATCTCCTGAGGAAACAGAGCGTGCCGACTCAGAGCTCTGATTCCACCAGCCACTGCCAACTGACCCTCTGCCACGCAGGAAACACAGAATAATGCCCATGTGTGGGCCAAGAAATATGACTCATCTTTCTGCCATTTGATCCTGCTTCAAGCACGACTGTTTCCATGCAAAACAGACTGTTTTTTCTTGCATAATAGTGCATTTGATCCTGCCTCAAGCACGACTGTTTCCATGCAAAACAGACTGTTTTTTCTTGCATAATAGTGCATTTGATCCTGCTTCAAGCACGACTGTTTCCATGCAAAACAGACTGTTTTTTCTTGCATAATAGTGCATTTGATCCTGCTTCTAACATGACTGTTTCCATGCAAAACAGACTGTTTTTTCTTGCATAATAGTGCATTTGATCCTGCTTCAAGCACGACTGTTTCCATGCAAAACAGACTGTTTTTTCTAGCATAATAGTGCATTTGATCCTGCTTCTAGCATGACTGTTTCCATGCAAAACAGACTGTTTTTTCTTGCATAATAGTCCATTTGATCCTGCTTCAAGCACGACTGTTTCCATGCAAAACAGACTGTTTTTTCTTGCATAATAGTGCATTTGATCCTGCTTCTAGCATGACTGTTTCCATGCAAAACAGACTGTTTTTTCTTGCATAAAAGTGCATTTGATCCTGCTTCTAGCATGACTGTTTCCATGCAAAACAGACTGTTTTTTCTTGCATAATAGTCCAGTTGATCCTGCTTCTAGCATGACTGTTTCCATGCAAAACAGCCTGTTTTTTCTTTCATAATAGTGCATTTGATCCTGCTTCTAACATGACTGTTTCCATGCAAAACAGACTGTTTTTTCTTGCATAATAGTGCATTTGATCCTGCTTCTAGCATGACTGTTTCCATGCAAAACAGACTGTTTTTTCTTGCATAATAGTCCAGTTGATCCTGCTTCTAGCATGACTGTTTCCATGCAAAACAGCCTGTTTTTTCTTGCATAATAGTCAATTTGATCCTGCTTCTAGCATGACTGTTTCCATGCAAAACAGACAGTTTTTTCTTGCATAATAGTCAATTTGATCCTGCTTCTAGCATGACTGTTTCCATGCAAAACAGACTGTTTTTTCTTGCATAATAGTGCATTTGATCCTGCTTCTAGCATGACTGTTTCCATGCAAAACAGACTGTTTTTTCTTGCATAATAGTCCATTTGATCCTGCTTCTAGCATGACTGTTTCCATGCAAAACAGACTGTTTTTTCTTGCATAATAGTGCATTTGATCCTGCTTCTAGCATGACTGTTTCCATGCAAAACAGACTGTTTTTTCTTGCATAATAGTCAATTTGATCCTGCTTCTAGCATGACTGTTTCCATGCAAAACAGACTGTTTTTTCTTGCATAATAGTCCATTTGATCCTGCTTCTAGCATGACTGTTTCCATGCAAAACAGACTGTTTTTTCTTGCATAATAGTGCATTTGATCCTGCTTCTAGCATGACTGTTTCCATGCAAAACAGACTGTTTTTTCTTGCATAATAGTCCATTTGATCCTGCTTCTAGCATGACTGTTTCCATGCAAAACAGACTGTTTTTTCTTGCATAATAGTGCATTTGATCCTGCTTCTAGCATGACTGTTTCCATGCAAAACAGACTGTTTTTTCTTGCATAATAGTCAATTTGATCCTGCTTCTAGCATGACTGTTTCCATGCAAAACAGACTGTTTTTTCTTGCATAATAGTCCATTTGATCCTGCTTCTAGCATGACTGTTTCCATGCAAAACAGACTGTTTTTTCTTGCATAATAGTCCATTTGATCCTGCTTCTAACATGACTGTTTCCATGCAAAACAGACTGTTTTTTCTTGCATAATAGTCAATTTGATCCTGCTTCTAGCATGACTGTTTCCATGCAAAACAGACTGTTTTTTCTTGCATAATAGTCAATTTGATCCTGCTTCTAACATGACTGTTTCCATGCAAAACAGACTGTTTTTTCTTGCATAATAGTCAATTTGATCCTGCTTCTAGCATGACTGTTTCCATGCAAAACAGACTGTTTTTTCTTGCATAATAGTGCATTTGATCCTGCTTCTAGCATGACTGTTTCCATGCAAAACAGACTGTTTTTTCTTGCATAATAGTCCATTTGATCCTGCTTCTAACATGACTGTTTCCATGCAAAACAGACTGTTTTTTCTTGCATAATAGTCAATTTGATCCTGCTTCTAGCATGACTGTTTCCATGCAAAACAGACTGTTTTTTCTTGCATAATAGTGCATTTGATCCTGCTTCTAGCATGACTGTTTCCATGCAAAACAGACTGTTTTTTCTTGCATAATAGTCCATTTGATCCTGCTTCTAGCATGACTATTTCCATGCAAAACAGACTGTTTTTTCTTGCATAATAGTGCATTTGATCCTGCTTCTAGCATGACTGTTTCCATGCAAAACAGACTGTTTTTTCTTGCATAATAGTGCATTTGATCCTGCTTCTAGCATGACTATTTCCATGCAAAACAGACTGTTTTTTCTTGCATAATAGTCCAGTTGATCCTGCTTCTAGCATGACTGTTTCCATGCAAAACAGACTGTTTTTTCTTGCATAATAGTCAATTTGATCCTGCTTCTAGCATGACTATTTCCATGCAAAACAGACTGTTTTTTCTTGCATAATAGTCAATTTGATCCTGCTTCTAACATGACTGTTTCCATGCAAAACAGACTGTTTTTTCTTGCATAATAGTCAATTTGATCCTGCTTCTAGCATGACTGTTTCCATGCAAAACAGACTGTTTTTTCTTGTATAATAGTGCATTTGATCCTGCTTCTAGCATGACTGTTTCCATGCAAAACAGACTGTTTTTTCTTGCATAATAGTCCATTTGATCCTGCTTCTAACATGACTGTTTCCATGCAAAACAGACTGTTTTTTCTTGCATAATAGTCAATTTGATCCTGCTTCTAGCATGACTGTTTCCATGCAAAACAGACTGTTTTTTCTTGCATAATAGTGCATTTGATCCTGCTTCTAGCATGACTGTTTCCATGCAAAACAGACTGTTTTTTCTTGCATAATAGTCCATTTGATCCTGCTTCTAGCATGACTATTTCCATGCAAAACAGACTGTTTTTTCTTGCATAATAGTGCATTTGATCCTGCTTCTAGCATGACTGTTTCCATGCAAAACAGACTGTTTTTTCTTGCATAATAGTGCATTTGATCCTGCTTCTAGCATGACTATTTCCATGCAAAACAGACTGTTTTTTCTTGCATAATAGTCCAGTTGATCCTGCTTCTAGCATGACTGTTTCCATGCAAAACAGACTGTTTTTTCTTGCATAATAGTCAATTTGATCCTGCTTCTAGCATGACTATTTCCATGCAAAACAGACTGTTTTTTCTTGCATAATAGTGCATTTGATCCTGCTTCTAGCATGACTGTTTCCATGCAAAACAGACTGTTTTTTCTTGCATAATAGTGCATTTGATCCTGCTTCTAGCATGACTATTTCCATGCAAAACAGACTGTTTTTTCTTGCATAATAGTCCATTTGATCCTGCTTCTAGCATGACTATTTCCATGCAAAACAGACTGTTTTTTCTTGCATAATAGTCAATTTGATCCTGCTTCTAGCATGACTGTTTCCATGCAAAACAGACTGTTTTTTCTTGCATAATAGTCAATTTGATCCTGCTTCTAACATGACTGTTTCCATGCAAAACAGACTGTTTTTTCTTGCATAATAGTCAATTTGATCCTGCTTCTAGCATGACTGTTTCCATGCAAAACAGACTGTTTTTTCTTGCATAATAGTGCATTTGATCCTGCTTCTAGCATGACTGTTTCCATGCAAAACAGACTGTTTTTTCTTGCATAATAGTCCATTTGATCCTGCTTCTAACATGACTGTTTCCATGCAAAACAGACTGTTTTTTCTTGCATAATAGTCCAGTTGATCCTGCTTCTAGCATGACTGTTTCCATGCAAAACAGACTGTTTTTTCTTGCATAATAGTCAATTTGATCCTGCTTCTAGCATGACTGTTTCCATGCAAAACAGACTGTTTTTTCTTGCATAATAGTGCATTTGATCCTGCTTCTAGCATGACTGTTTCCATGCAAAACAGACTGTTTTTTCTTGCATAATAGTCCATTTGATCCTGCTTCTAGCATGACTATTTCCATGCAAAACAGACTGTTTTTTCTTGCATAATAGTGCATTTGATCCTGCTTCTAGCATGACTGTTTCCATGCAAAACAGACTGTTTTTTCTTGCATAATAGTGCATTTGATCCTGCTTCTAGCATGACTATTTCCATGCAAAACAGACTGTTTTTTCTTGCATAATAGTCCAGTTGATCCTGCTTCTAGCATGACTGTTTCCATGCAAAACAGACTGTTTTTTCTTGCATAATAGTCAATTTGATCCTGCTTCTAGCATGACTATTTCCATGCAAAACAGACTGTTTTTTCTTGCATAATAGTGCATTTGATCCTGCTTCTAGCATGACTGTTTCCATGCAAAACAGACTGTTTTTTCTTGCATAATAGTGCATTTGATCCTGCTTCTAGCATGACTATTTCCATGCAAAACAGACTGTTTTTTCTTGCATAATAGTCAATTTGATCCTGCTTCTAGCATGACTATTTCCATGCAAAACAGACTGTTTTTTCTTGCATAATAGTCAATTTGATCCTGCTTCTAGCATGACTGTTTCCATGCAAAACAGACTGTTTTTTCTTGCATAATAGTCCATTTGATCCTGCTTCTAGCATGACTGTTTCCATGCAAAACAGACTGTTTTTTCTTGCATAATAGTGCATTTGATCCTGCTTCTAGCATGACTGTTTCCATGCAAAACAGACTGTTTTTTCTTGCATAATAGTCCATTTGATCCTGCTTCTAGCATGACTGTTTCCATGCAAAACAGACTGTTTTTTCTTGCATAATAGTGCATTTGATCCTGCTTCTAGCATGACTGTTTCCATGCAAAACAGACTGTTTTTTCTTGCATAATAGTCAATTTGATCCTGCTTCTAGCATGACTGTTTCCATGCAAAACAGACTGTTTTTTCTTGCATAATAGTCCATTTGATCCTGCTTCTAGCATGACTGTTTCCATGCAAAACAGACTGTTTTTTCTTGCATAATAGTCCATTTGATCCTGCTTCTAACATGACTGTTTCCATGCAAAACAGACTGTTTTTTCTTGCATAATAGTCCAGTTGATCCTGCTTCTAGCATGACTGTTTCCATGCAAAACAGACTGTTTTTTCTTGCATAATAGTCAATTTGATCCTGCTTCTAACATGACTGTTTCCATGCAAAACAGACTGTTTTTTCTTGCATAATAGTCAATTTGATCCTGCTTCTAGCATGACTGTTTCCATGCAAAACAGACTGTTTTTTCTTGCATAATAGTCAATTTGATCCTGCTTCTAACATGACTGTTTCCATGCAAAACAGACTGTTTTTTCTTGCATAATAGTCAATTTGATCCTGCTTCTAGCATGACTGTTTCCATGCAAAACAGACTGTTTTTTCTTGCATAATAGTGCATTTGATCCTGCTTCTAGCATGACTGTTTCCATGCAAAACAGACTGTTTTTTCTTGCATAATAGTCCATTTGATCCTGCTTCTAACATGACTGTTTCCATGCAAAACAGACTGTTTTTTCTTGCATAATAGTCCAGTTGATCCTGCTTCTAGCATGACTGTTTCCATGCAAAACAGACTGTTTTTTCTTGCATAATAGTCAATTTGATCCTGCTTCTAGCATGACTGTTTCCATGCAAAACAGACTGTTTTTTCTTGCATAATAGTGCATTTGATCCTGCTTCTAGCATGACTGTTTCCATGCAAAACAGACTGTTTTTTCTTGCATAATAGTCCATTTGATCCTGCTTCTAGCATGACTATTTCCATGCAAAACAGACTGTTTTTTCTTGCATAATAGTGCATTTGATCCTGCTTCTAGCATGACTGTTTCCATGCAAAACAGACTGTTTTTTCTTGCATAATAGTGCATTTGATCCTGCTTCTAGCATGACTATTTCCATGCAAAACAGACTGTTTTTTCTTGCATAATAGTCCAGTTGATCCTGCTTCTAGCATGACTGTTTCCATGCAAAACAGACTGTTTTTTCTTGCATAATAGTCAATTTGATCCTGCTTCTAGCATGACTGTTTCCATGCAAAACAGACTGTTTTTTCTTGCATAATAGTCCATTTGATCCTGCTTCTAGCATGACTGTTTCCATGCAAAACAGACTGTTTTTTCTTGCATAATAGTCCATTTGATCCTGCTTCTAACATGACTGTTTCCATGCAAAACAGACTGTTTTTTCTTGCATAATAGTCCAGTTGATCCTGCTTCTAGCATGACTGTTTCCATGCAAAACAGACTGTTTTTTCTTGCATAATAGTCAATTTGATCCTGCTTCTAACATGACTGTTTCCATGCAAAACAGACTGTTTTTTCTTGCATAATAGTCAATTTGATCCTGCTTCTAGCATGACTGTTTCCATGCAAAACAGACTGTTTTTTCTTGCATAATAGTCAATTTGATCCTGCTTCTAACATGACTGTTTCCATGCAAAACAGACTGTTTTTTCTTGCATAATAGTCAATTTGATCCTGCTTCTAGCATGACTGTTTCCATGCAAAACAGACTGTTTTTTCTTGCATAATAGTGCATTTGATCCTGCTTCTAGCATGACTGTTTCCATGCAAAACAGACTGTTTTTTCTTGCATAATAGTCCATTTGATCCTGCTTCTAACATGACTGTTTCCATGCAAAACAGACTGTTTTTTCTTGCATAATAGTCCAGTTGATCCTGCTTCTAGCATGACTGTTTCCATGCAAAACAGACTGTTTTTTCTTGCATAATAGTCAATTTGATCCTGCTTCTAGCATGACTGTTTCCATGCAAAACAGACTGTTTTTTCTTGCATAATAGTGCATTTGATCCTGCTTCTAGCATGACTGTTTCCATGCAAAACAGACTGTTTTTTCTTGCATAATAGTCCATTTGATCCTGCTTCTAGCATGACTATTTCCATGCAAAACAGACTGTTTTTTCTTGCATAATAGTGCATTTGATCCTGCTTCTAGCATGACTGTTTCCATGCAAAACAGACAGTTTTTTCTTGCATAATAGTGCATTTGATCCTGCTTCTAGCATGACTATTTCCATGCAAAACAGACTGTTTTTTCTTGCATAATAGTCCAGTTGATCCTGCTTCTAGCATGACTGTTTCCATGCAAAACAGACTGTTTTTTCTTGCATAATAGTCAATTTGATCCTGCTTCTAGCATGACTATTTCCATGCAAAACAGACTGTTTTTTCTTGCATAATAGTGCATTTGATCCTGCTTCTAGCATGACTGTTTCCATGCAAAACAGACTGTTTTTTCTTGCATAATAGTGCATTTGATCCTGCTTCTAGCATGACTATTTCCATGCAAAACAGACTGTTTTTTCTTGCATAATAGTCCATTTGATCCTGCTTCTAGCATGACTATTTCCATGCAAAACAGACTGTTTTTTCTTGCATAATAGTCCATTTGATCCTGCTTCTAACATGACTGTGTCCATGCAAAACAGACTGTTTTTTCTTGCATAATAGTCCATTTGATCCTGCTTCTAACATGACTGTTTCCATGCAAAACAGACTGTTTTTTCTTGCATAATAGTCCATTTGATCCTGCTTCTAACATGACTGTTTCCATGCAAAACAGACTGTTTTTTCTTGCATAATAGTGCATTTGATCCTGCTTCTAAGTTAACATGACTGTTTCCATGCAAAACAGACTGTTCTTTCTTGCATAATAGTCCATTTGATCCTGCTTCTAGCATGACTGTTTCCATGCAAAACAGACTGTTTTTTCTTGCATAATAGTGCATTTGATCCTGCTTCTAGCATGACTGTTTCCATGCAAAACAGCCTGTTTTTTCTTGCATAATAGTGCATTTGATCCTGCATCTAGCATGACTGTTTCCATGCAAAACAGCCTGTTTTTTCTTGCATAATAGTGCATTTGATCCTGCATCTAGCATGACTGTTTCCATGCAAAACAGCCTGTTTTTTCTTGCATAATAGTGCATTTGATCCTGCATCTAGCATGACTGTTTCCATGCAAAACAGCCTGTTTTTTCTTGCATAATAGTGCATTTGATCCTGCATCTAGCATGACTGTTTCCATGCAAAACAGCCTGTTTTTTCTTGCATAATAGTGCATTTGATCCTGCTTCTAACATGACTGTTTTCATGCAAAACAGACTGTTTTTTCTTGCATAATAGTGCATTTGATCCTGCTTCTAGCATGACTGTTTCCATGCAAAACAGACTGTTTTTTCTTGCATAATAGTGCATTTGATCCGGCTTCTAGCATGACTGTTTCCATGCAAAACAGACTGTTTTTTCTTGCATAATAGTGCATTTGATCCTGCTTCTAACATGACTGTTTCCATGCAAAACAGACTGTTTTTTCTTGCATAATAGTGCATTTGATCCTGCTTCTAGCATGACTGTTTCCATGCAAAACAGACTGTTTTTTCTTGCATAATAGTCCATTTGATCCTGCTTCTAACATGACTGTTTCCATGCAAAACAGACTGTTTTTTCTTGCATAATAGTCCATTTGATCCTGCTTCTAGCATGACTGTTTCCATGCAAAACAGACAGTTCTTTCTTGCATAATAGTCCATTTGATCCTGCTTCTAACATGACTGTTTTCATGCAAAACAGACTGTTTTTTCTTGCATAATAGTGCATTTGATCCTGCTTCTAGCATGACTGTTTCCATGCAAAACAGACTGTTCTTTCTTGCATAATAGTCCATTTGATCCTGCTTCTAGCATGACTGTTTCCATGCAAAACAGACTGTTTTTTCTTGCATAATAGTGCATTTGATCCTGCTTCTAGCATGACTGTTTCCATGCAAAACAGCCTGTTTTTTCTTGCATAATAGTGCATTTGATCCTGCATCTAGCATGACTGTTTCCATGCAAAACAGCCTGTTTTTTCTTGCATAATAGTGCATTTGATCCTGCATCTAGCATGACTGTTTCCATGCAAAACAGCCTGTTTTTTCTTGCATAATAGTGCATTTGATCCTGCTTCTAACATGACTGTTTTCATGCAAAACAGACTGTTTTTTCTTGCATAATAGTGCATTTGATCCTGCTTCTAGCATGACTGTTTCCATGCAAAACAGCCTGTTTTTTCTTGCATAATAGTGCATTTGATCCGGCTTCTAGCATGACTGTTTCCATGCAAAACAGACTGTTTTTTCTTGCATAATAGTGCATTTGATCCTGCTTCTAACATGACTGTTTCCATGCAAAACAGACTGTTTTTTCTTGCATAATAGTCCATTTGATCCTGCTTCTAACATGACTGTTTCCATGCAAAACAGACTGTTTTTTCTTGCATAATAGTGCATTTGATCCTGCTTCTAAGTTAACATGACTGTTTCCATGCAAAACAGACTGTTTTTTCTTGCATAATAGTGCATTTGATCCTGCTTCTAGCATGACTGTTTCCATGCAAAACAGACTGTTTTTTCTTGCATAATAGTGCATTTGATCCTGCTTCTAAGTTAACATGACTGTTTCCATGCAAAACAGACTGTTCTTTCTTGCATAATAGTGCATTTGATCGTGCTTCTAGCATGACTGTTTCCATGCAAAACAGACTGTTTTTTCTTGCATAATAGTCCATTTGATCCTGCTTCTAGCATGACTGTTTCCATGCAAAACAGACTATTTTTTCTTGCATAATAGTGCATTTGATCCTGCTTCTAGCATGACTGTTTCCATGCAAAACAGACTGTTCTTTCTTGCATAATAGTCCATTTGATCCTGCTTCTAGCATGACTGTTTCCATGCAAAACAGACTGTTCTTTCTTGCATAATAGTCCATTTGATCCTGCTTCTAGCATGACTGTTTCCATGCAAAACAGACTGTTCTTTCTTGCATAATAGTCCATTTGATCCTGCTTCTAGCATGACTGTTTCCATGCAAAACAGACTGTTTTTTCTTGCATAATAGTCCATTTGATCCTGCTTCTAGCATGACTGTTTCCATGCAAAACAGACTGTTTTTTCTTGCATAATAGTGCATTTGATCCGGCTTCTAGCATGACTGTTTCCATGCAAAACAGACTGTTTTTTCTTGCATAATAGTGCATTTGATCCTGCTTCTAACATGACTGTTTCCATGCAAAACAGACTGTTTTTTCTTGCATAATAGTGCATTTGATCCTGCTTCTAGCATGACTGTTTCCATGCAAAACAGACTGTTTTTTCTTGCATAATAGTGCATTTGATCCTGCTTCTAGCATGACTATTTCCATGCAAAACAGACTGTTTTTTCTTGCATAATAGTCCAGTTGATCCTGCTTCTAGCATGACTGTTTCCATGCAAAACAGACTGTTTTTTCTTGCATAATAGTCAATTTGATCCTGCTTCTAGCATGACTATTTCCATGCAAAACAGACTGTTTTTTCTTGCATAATAGTGCATTTGATCCTGCTTCTAGCATGACTGTTTCCATGCAAAACAGACTGTTTTTTCTTGCATAATAGTGCATTTGATCCTGCTTCTAGCATGACTATTTCCATGCAAAACAGACTGTTTTTTCTTGCATAATAGTCCATTTGATCCTGCTTCTAGCATGACTATTTCCATGCAAAACAGACTGTTTTTTCTTGCATAATAGTCCATTTGATCCTGCTTCTAACATGACTGTGTCCATGCAAAACAGACTGTTTTTTCTTGCATAATAGTCCATTTGATCCTGCTTCTAACATGACTGTTTCCATGCAAAACAGACTGTTTTTTCTTGCATAATAGTCCATTTGATCCTGCTTCTAACATGACTGTTTCCATGCAAAACAGACTGTTTTTTCTTGCATAATAGTGCATTTGATCCTGCTTCTAAGTTAACATGACTGTTTCCATGCAAAACAGACTGTTCTTTCTTGCATAATAGTGCATTTGATCCTGCTTCTAGCATGACTGTTTCCATGCAAAACAGACTGTTCTTTCTTGCATAATAGTGCATTTGATCCTGCTTCTAGCATGACTGTGTCCATGCAAAACAGACTGTTTTTTCTTGCATAATAGTGCATTTGATCCTGCTTCTAGCATGACTGTTTCCATGCAAAACAGACTGTTCTTTCTTGCATAATAGTCCATTTGATCCTGCTTCTAGCATGACTGTTTCCATGCAAAACAGACTGTTTTTTCTTGCATAATAGTCCATTTGATCCTGCTTCTAGCATGACTGTTTCCATGCAAAACAGACTGTTTTTTCTTGCATAATAGTGCATTTGATCCTGCTTCTAGCATGACTGTTTCCATGCAAAACAGACTGTTTTTTCTTGCATAATAGTCCATTTGATCCTGCTTCTAGCATGACTGTTTCCATGCAAAACAGACTGTTTTTTCTTGCATAATAGTCCATTTGATCCTGCTTCTAGCATGACTGTTTCCATGCAAAACAGACTGTTTTTTCTTGCATAATAGTGCATTTGATCCTGCTTCTAGCATGACTGTTTCCATGCAAAACAGACTGTTCTTTCTTGCATAATAGTCCATTTGATCCTGCTTCTAGCATGACTGTTTCCATGCAAAACAGACTGTTTTTTCTTGCATAATAGTGCATTTGATCCTGCTTCTAGCATGACTGTTTCCATGCAAAACAGCCTGTTTTTTCTTGCATAATAGTGCATTTGATCCTGCATCTAGCATGACTGTTTCCATGCAAAACAGCCTGTTTTTTCTTGCATAATAGTGCATTTGATCCTGCATCTAGCATGACTGTTTCCATGCAAAACAGCCTGTTTTTTCTTGCATAATAGTGCATTTGATCCTGCTTCTAACATGACTGTTTTCATGCAAAACAGACTGTTTTTTCTTGCATAATAGTCCATTTGATCCTGCTTCTAACATGACTGTTTCCATGCAAAACAGACTGTTTTTTCTTGCATAATAGTGCATTTGATCCTGCTTCTAAGTTAACATGACTGTTTCCATGCAAAACAGACTGTTCTTTCTTGCATAATAGTCCATTTGATCCTGCTTCTAGCATGACTGTTTCCATGCAAAACAGACTGTTCTTTCTTGCATAATAGTGCATTTGATCCTGCTTCTAGCATGACTGTTTCCATGCAAAACAGCCTGTTTTTTCTTGCATAATAGTGCATTTGATCCTGCATCTAGCATGACTGTTTCCATGCAAAACAGCCTGTTTTTTCTTGCATAATAGTGCATTTGATCCTGCATCTAGCATGACTGTTTCCATGCAAAACAGCCTGTTTTTTCTTGCATAATAGTGCATTTGATCCTGCTTCTAACATGACTGTTTTCATGCAAAACAGACTGTTTTTTCTTGCATAATAGTGCATTTGATCCTGCTTCTAGCATGACTGTTTCCATGCAAAACAGCCTGTTTTTTCTTGCATAATAGTGCATTTGATCCGGCTTCTAGCATGACTGTTTCCATGCAAAACAGACTGTTTTTTCTTGCATAATAGTGCATTTGATCCTGCTTCTAACATGACTGTTTCCATGCAAAACAGACTGTTTTTTCTTGCATAATAGTCAATTTGATCCTGCTTCTAACATGACTGTTTCCATGCAAAACAGACTGTTTTTTCTTGCATAATAGTGCATTTGATCCTGCTTCTAAGTTAACATGACTGTTTCCATGCAAAACAGACTGTTTTTTCTTGCATAATAGTGCATTTGATCCTGCTTCTAGCATGACTGTTTCCATGCAAAACAGACTGTTTTTTCTTGCATAATAGTGCATTTGATCCTGCTTCTAAGTTAACATGACTGTTTCCATGCAAAACAGACTGTTCTTTCTTGCATAATAGTGCATTTGATCCTGCTTCTAGCATGACTGTTTCCATGCAAAACAGACTGTTTTTTCTTGCATAATAGTCCATTTGATCCTGCTTCTAGCATGACTGTTTCCATGCAAAACAGACTGTTTTTTCTTGCATAATAGTCCATTTGATCCTGCTTCTAGCATGACTGTTTCCATGCAAAACAGACTATTTTTTCTTGCATAATAGTGCATTTGATCCTGCTTCTAGCATGACTGTTTCCATGCAAAACAGACTGTTCTTTCTTGCATAATAGTCCATTTGATCCTGCTTCTAGCATGACTGTTTCCATGCAAAACAGACTGTTCTTTCTTGCATAATAGTCCATTTGATCCTGCTTCTAGCATGACTGTTTCCATGCAAAACAGACTGTTCTTTCTTGCATAATAGTCCATTTGATCCTGCTTCTAGCATGACTGTTTCCATGCAAAACAGACTGTTTTTTCTTGCATAATAGTCCATTTGATCCTGCTTCTAGCATGACTGTTTCCATGCAAAACAGACTGTTTTTTCTTGCATAATAGTGCATTTGATCCGGCTTCTAGCATGACTGTTTCCATGCAAAACAGACTGTTTTTTCTTGCATAATAGTGCATTTGATCCTGCTTCTAACATGACTGTTTCCATGCAAAACAGACTGTTTTTTCTTGCATAATAGTGCATTTGATCCTGCTTCTAGCATGACTGTTTCCATGCAAAACAGACTGTTTTTTCTTGCATAATAGTGCATTTGATCCTGCTTCTAGCATGACTATTTCCATGCAAAACAGACTGTTTTTTCTTGCATAATAGTCCAGTTGATCCTGCTTCTAGCATGACTGTTTCCATGCAAAACAGACTGTTTTTTCTTGCATAATAGTCAATTTGATCCTGCTTCTAGCATGACTATTTCCATGCAAAACAGACTGTTTTTTCTTGCATAATAGTGCATTTGATCCTGCTTCTAGCATGACTGTTTCCATGCAAAACAGACTGTTTTTTCTTGCATAATAGTGCATTTGATCCTGCTTCTAGCATGACTATTTCCATGCAAAACAGACTGTTTTTTCTTGCATAATAGTCCATTTGATCCTGCTTCTAGCATGACTATTTCCATGCAAAACAGACTGTTTTTTCTTGCATAATAGTCCATTTGATCCTGCTTCTAACATGACTGTGTCCATGCAAAACAGACTGTTTTTTCTTGCATAATAGTCCATTTGATCCTGCTTCTAACATGACTGTTTCCATGCAAAACAGACTGTTTTTTCTTGCATAATAGTCCATTTGATCCTGCTTCTAACATGACTGTTTCCATGCAAAACAGACTGTTTTTTCTTGCATAATAGTGCATTTGATCCTGCTTCTAAGTTAACATGACTGTTTCCATGCAAAACAGACTGTTCTTTCTTGCATAATAGTCCATTTGATCCTGCTTCTAGCATGACTGTTTCCATGCAAAACAGACTGTTCTTTCTTGCATAATAGTGCATTTGATCCTGCTTCTAGCATGACTGTTTCCATGCAAAACAGACTGTTCTTTCTTGCATAATAGTGCATTTGATCCTGCTTCTAGCATGACTGTGTCCATGCAAAACAGACTGTTTTTTCTTGCATAATAGTGCATTTGATCCTGCTTCTAGCATGACTGTTTCCATGCAAAACAGACTGTTCTTTCTTGCATAATAGTCCATTTGATCCTGCTTCTAGCATGACTGTTTCCATGCAAAACAGACTGTTTTTTCTTGCATAATAGTCCATTTGATCCTGCTTCTAGCATGACTGTTTCCATGCAAAACAGACTGTTTTTTCTTGCATAATAGTGCATTTGATCCTGCTTCTAGCATGACTGTTTCCATGCAAAACAGACTGTTTTTTCTTGCATAATAGTCCATTTGATCCTGCTTCTAGCATGACTGTTTCCATGCAAAACAGACTGTTTTTTCTTGCATAATAGTCCATTTGATCCTGCTTCTAGCATGACTGTTTCCATGCAAAACAGACTGTTTTTTCTTGCATAATAGTGCATTTGATCCTGCTTCTAGCATGACTGTTTCCATGCAAAACAGACTGTTCTTTCTTGCATAATAGTCCATTTGATCCTGCTTCTAGCATGACTGTTTCCATGCAAAACAGACTGTTTTTTCTTGCATAATAGTGCATTTGATCCTGCTTCTAGCATGACTGTTTCCATGCAAAACAGCCTGTTTTTTCTTGCATAATAGTGCATTTGATCCTGCATCTAGCATGACTGTTTCCATGCAAAACAGCCTGTTTTTTCTTGCATAATAGTGCATTTGATCCTGCATCTAGCATGACTGTTTCCATGCAAAACAGCCTGTTTTTTCTTGCATAATAGTGCATTTGATCCTGCTTCTAACATGACTGTTTTCATGCAAAACAGACTGTTTTTTCTTGCATAATAGTCCATTTGATCCTGCTTCTAACATGACTGTTTCCATGCAAAACAGACTGTTTTTTCTTGCATAATAGTCCATTTGATCCTGCTTCTAACATGACTGTTTCCATGCAAAACAGACTGTTTTTTCTTGCATAATAGTGCATTTGATCCTGCTTCTAAGTTAACATGACTGTTTCCATGCAAAACAGACTGTTCTTTCTTCCATAATAGTCCATTTGATCCTGCTTCTAGCATGACTGTTTCCATGCAAAACAGACTGTTCTTTCTTGCATAATAGTGCATTTGATCCTGCTTCTAGCATGACTGTTTCCATGCAAAACAGACTGTTCTTTCTTGCATAATAGTGCATTTGATCCTGCTTCTAGCATGACTGTGTCCATGCAAAACAGACTGTTTTTTTCTTGCATAATAGTGCATTTGATCCTGCTTCTAGCATGACTGTTTCCATGCAAAACAGACTGTTCTTTCTTGCATAATAGTCCATTTGATCCTGCTTCTAGCATGACTGTTTCCATGCAAAACAGACTGTTTTTTCTTGCATAATAGTCCATTTGATCCTGCTTCTAGCATGACTGTTTCCATGCAAAACAGACTGTTTTTTCTTGCATAATAGTGCATTTGATCCTGCTTCTAGCATGACTGTTTCCATGCAAAACAGACTGTTTTTTCTTGCATAATAGTCCATTTGATCCTGCTTCTAGCATGACTGTTTCCATGCAAAACAGACTGTTTTTTCTTGCATAATAGTCCATTTGATCCTGCTTCTAGCATGACTGTTTCCATGCAAAACAGACTGTTTTTTCTTGCATAATAGTGCATTTGATCCTGCTTCTAGCATGACTGTTTCCATGCAAAACAGACTGTTCTTTCTTGCATAATAGTCCATTTGATCCTGCTTCTAGCATGACTGTTTCCATGCAAAACAGACTGTTTTTTCTTGCATAATAGTGCATTTGATCCTGCTTCTAGCATGACTGTTTCCATGCAAAACAGCCTGTTTTTTCTTGCATAATAGTGCATTTGATCCTGCATCTAGCATGACTGTTTCCATGCAAAACAGCCTGTTTTTTCTTGCATAATAGTGCATTTGATCCTGCATCTAGCATGACTGTTTCCATGCAAAACAGCCTGTTTTTTCTTGCATAATAGTGCATTTGATCCTGCTTCTAACATGACTGTTTTCATGCAAAACAGACTGTTTTTTCTTGCATAATAGTGCATTTGATCCTGCTTCTAGCATGACTGTTTCCATGCAAAACAGCCTGTTTTTTCTTGCATAATAGTGCATTTGATCCGGCTTCTAGCATGACTGTTTCCATGCAAAACAGACTGTTTTTTCTTGCATAATAGTGCATTTGATCCTGCTTCTAACATGACTGTTTCCATGCAAAACAGACTGTTTTTTCTTGCATAATAGTGCATTTGATCCTGCTTCTAGCATGACTGTTTCCATGCAAAACAGACTGTTTTTTCTTGCCTAATAGCCAGCAGTCACCCAAACACATGAGCGCTGAGATTCTGCCTGTTGGTTCTGTTCTTCATAACATGAATCATTTCTGAGAGATAATTAGATTGTTATGGTGTTATGGTGAATGTGCTATGGCTGGCTTCCCTGCCTCTGAGATGCCAACAAAATATCCCAAACTGGCTTTGCAATGCAAGCCAGAACTTGTGGGCTACAGAATTTGTTCTTGTTTATGAAAAAATACAACTTTTTTCTTTTCCTAGATGATGATGTTACTGACATTAATTAAGAAGAGGGTCAGTGATTACGGAAGAAACAAACAAACAAAAACCTCTGTCAACACACTCGAGTGATCATACCTCATACCTATGTTGGCAATAGGGAATGTCAAAATAAAGCAGTGGATTTTATTTTACTTTGCATGAGCAAAGCCATAATTTTACTTCCCTATCAAGACAATAATGCAGAAGTAATATATTACTGATAAAATGCCACATGACATCAGTTCTATCACAAGCTGCCAAGAATCCGGACTCAATCAGACAGACCTGGCACGGGTTCCTGACTGTACATGTATGTGGCTTCAGCTCGTACATAGAGCAGGAAACCCCAGACGGCGGTCTCAATATCGCGACCTCATCTATTGTGTCTTACTTCCTTTAGACTTCTTACTTTGTGCAGGAGCGCTACTAAAAGGAAACACTTCAGTATCGATCGGGGTTATGACAAGTCACACTAATCTACTGTAGTAGGATTCTAAGCAAGTCTGCATATCCTGCAGACATGCATCCTAAAGATTGTTGTTTTAGCAAAAACAAACAGAACCAAGAGAGACTAACATGCATATGACTCACTGTGGCTAGTCCATTTCTCTACTACACAATGAACTGAGTTTTCTTTCTTTTCTACGATTTTCTTTCTTTTCGTGGGTAAAACTATTAAAATACAGTTGTGTGATCCTTCCACTTCTTGAGTTTACATCAGTCACCTTTCCTATTACCTATTATATTGCACCCCGTCTGTGTATGGTATATATTTACCGGTATTGACTGTTTGTGTCCTTTGACCTTGTTATTGTATTTCCGGTTTGAGGCTACTTAAACGTCATTTCCGCCTTGTGGCGTACTACACCGATGAAGGCCTAGTGTCGAAACTTGTTTGTGCTGTACCCACCCCGGACTGAGGTAAATAAATAAAAAACGATAAAAGAAAGGACATCTCGTGTGCTGGCTTGTTCTACGTTTTACCTTTCCTATTACCATCATCAACATGTTGAGTGTTCATATATTCGGAGAGCTAGAAACACATTGAATCTATTGAATGTATGAGTGGGCAGTGTGAGTGTCATGTTAGCGTTTAGCTTGCAGAGTCAGGAGGACTGACCTCTCCTGGTTCTGGAGAAGATACCACTGAAGCTCAGGCGGCGGGGGGACTTGGGCGGGGAGCTCTGGTGGTGGGAGGAGGGGTAGGGGAAGATGGTTTTGGGTGAACCTGAGGCGGTCTTCGTTTGCACCGGGGCAGACATGGGACAAGGGGGCTGGCCCGCGCTGGCAGAGCGCCTCACAAACACGCCTTTGGTTGGGCTGGCTGAACGGACGCGGCGTTCTCCCTGAGAAAGAAAGAAAGACGGTTTGATTTCCCTGTTTATGTACAATGTTTTCCCATAGTGTCATATGAGATTGCGAGAGGTCGAAGAGATAAGCTGTGAAATAAACCACACATAAAGATACACAAAACAATAACAAATGGCCACACTGAAAAAGGAGAAGAGATTTATTGTGAAATGACAGCCAGCCAGCCAGCCAGCGATGGCACTTTCTCCCGCACCTTGACCTTATTTTAGTCACTTCTCCTTTCGTCTGATATGAAACGCTGAGTCAGCCTCATCAGATTTCTGACTCCATGCAAAACAACAACCACAATGATGTTCAGGACCTAGTGCTTAAGTGAGACTAGAAGAATGAAGCAGGGCTGCACACTCAACTGGTGATATGACCTAAATGTTGTCTTCCTGGTTTTAAAGGCTGCATTACACTAAGTGAAGTGTAGGCTAGTGACATTTTAAAGTAGAATGTCGTGCCAGTGGTTGAGAAACACTGTATTAAAATAAGCCTACCTGATTTCTCCTCCAAAATCAGATGGACCCCTCTACAAAATCACTCCAATCATTCTAGAATTATTATCTTCTTTTAAAATAGAGCTATTCTAGTAATCTGGTATATATCGCAGGCGGGGGAAATATCGCAAGGCCAGTTTTTTCAAATATCGTGCAGCCCTAATCTGTTTATTTGAATTATGGATCATTACAATGCAATTCAAGATGCACTTTATTTTAAAAGTAGTCACACGGTGAGAAAAAAGAAAGCATGTATTGACAAAAAAGATGCATGTATAATCGATGCATCGATAATCGTTTTATCAACGAATCGTAGCCCTCTGAATCGAAATCGAATCGAATCGTGAGGTGCCTAGAGATTCCCACCCCTACTCAACTGAAGAATATCAAAAACTGCACTTGTAAACGGTAAGCCTCTTGGAGACAACCTTCTTGACTAGGTATTCTGCTCGAGTTCCATTTTTGAGAAAATCTTTACTTTCATTCAAACAAATCCTTAAGCACGAGTCCTCCCCGCACACTTTTTAAAACACTGCGAGCCGAGAATGTGGGAAACTTTCTCCAATTCACGCTGATTTTTTTTTTTGCGTCAATATTGTAGAGCTCTCTCACAAATATTTGTCTACGCTTTCTCCATTTCTTTAGAGTTCAGTGGACTTGTGCATCACGTCGTGCAGTATGGTAGCGTGTTCTGCTCTCACCCTGCCTGGACACAAGCTGAGAACAGCTGCACCGTCCACCTCACGTTTCACAATCTGCACGTCTCTCGGCTGAAGAACGGTGACACAATATTTGTCATTGTGACTAAGAACCGTGTTTACCAGTCTGCCTTCACCGAGTCCACAATATCATGACTGCTCCCCAGCCAATCTAACTGGAGACAGAGTGAACCTCCTCCCACCAGGCCACCACTGCCTGGGTGTCTGTGCCAACCCCAAAATCCTCTATAGGTGAACGCTCTGGAAAGGTTGAAGGATTATAATATACATCTCATCTACAGACGTATTTACAGAAAACACAGTGTTTTGATAACATGATTTGGGGATAAAAGCCTGTATAATAATAAGCAATCTGAGCAAAACAGATAAGCTGCGTGACGACACGGAGTGCAGAGAGAACTATACTCTAGTCTAGAAGAAGAAGAGCTTATAAAGCGGACAGTGGAGTCCAGTCAAACGTCAAAAGGGGGAGAGATGTTTTTGTCTAGTCTCCTTAGCAAATGGTTTGGGGGTTGTATTTATTTGCTGAAGGCTGGCCAGATTCCATACACACACGTTTCTGTTCAGCCAATCCTGGGACAAATCTGGGCGAGTGAGAGCACACCCATCTCCTCTGTTTGTCTCTCTCTCTCTCTCTCTCTCTCTCTCTCTCTCTCTCTCTCTCTCTCTCTCTCTCTCTCTCTCTCTCTCTCTCTCTCTCTCTCTCTCTCTCTCTCTCTCTCTCTCTCTCTCTCTCTCTCTCTCTCTCTCTCTCTCTCTCTCTCGTTGTGCAAGAGCGTGTCAAGGCAAGTGAACAGAGAGTTTTGTCTGGATCCCAGTCAGTTCTTTAAAAAAAAACACATGTCAATGAAACTTATAAACAGCGCATCAACATTATTATGCCATTTTTTTTATTTGATTTTGAACGGTTTAAAGCGTATTTAATTCATTTTCTAGCCAATAAGAGCAGCCGAATGATGGTGTGGGATTACTACTACTATTGAACTCAATTGGAGCAGACAGTAGGAAGAGACTGAGGATGCTTTCTTTTAGAGAGATCAATTTCCTGTACATGATGCCTGGACACAGAGTGGGCGGAGTGTTACTGTAAGCCAGCAGCCAAGGCTGGCAGAACAGTAATATTGTATTATTTTTACTCACCCAAACCCACGTTAAAAAGAACGTGTTCAGATTGAACCAAGCAAACAGTGACAAATACACAACATGGAGAAATCACATGCTGGTGAAAGTCAACATTTGGTGAGATCATTGGGTGAGATCATTGAAATACCTTTGGAGTGGCATCTTTAGTTGAGCTGCTGGTCCCAGAATCCACTTGTGGGGAAGTAAAGGCACTGAAGTCCTGCACATAAGAGATGCAATACTGCTAAAGACTTCCAGGAAATACTGCAGAGAACAAAGAGGCATGCTATGATGATGGGTAAGGAAGGATAACACGCCTGCAGGTGAGCTTCAGTAGGTGTGCAAACCAAACGGACTATTCGATGCCTTGAGCGAAGGCGAAAGTTTGGTAACCTCCAAAAGAGGAGAAACATGTTTGACCACCACTGGAGCCTGTGCAGGGCAGACACAACACGTGACATGCTCCTCCTTCCTCATACCAACGCCTGGCTTTTTTACATTCCACTCGAGAAGATGGACGATGAGACAAAGTTAAACTTAGCAGGCCAGAGTCAAGGCAGTAATAATAACTATGCAGACAAAAAGTGCAGCATGGCTGCATGGACACAACTCTCCATGCACTACTCCACATTGGAAAAGCATGATCTGATGCAGGTCGTACAAAAAAAAAAAGAACATGCCTCTAAGCTCCAGTAGCATGGTTGTTATCTACGCTAAGAAGACAAAATAAACCCACTGTCACAGTACGGAACTGTGCTCACCACTGTTCAAGGAATGCTTCTGACCTTGAAAGTCAAAGGCTTGAATGAAGCACGAGTGCCTAGCTGAGTATTGTTCATTTCACTATTTGGCCATTTACACCTGGCGTTAACATGCGTTTTCTGTGATCAGATTGCAATCAGATTGTGTTTTATCACTTTAAAGTACAGGTGTAAAAACACCCCCAAAACGCATTGAAGAAGGATTGCAATCTGATCGGCCAAACCACCTCCGGAGGTGGTCAGGGATGCATTGTGTGCACATTGAACACAAGTGTAAATGCAATGTGTCCTCTCAATCTGGATACAGCAACTGTATGCGGATTGAGAGGACAACCATTTCTGCAATCTGATTGCAATCAGATTGCAGAAAATGCATGTTAACGCCAGGTGTAAATGGAATCAGGCTGAAGTGATAAAATACAATCTGATTGCAATCTGATGGCAGAAAACGCATATTAACGCCAGGTGTAAATGGCCTCTATGTGTGGCCTTTAAAAGGAAAGAAACGCTATTCCACGCAGACACAGATCAGTTTATAGAGGGGATTGTGAAGGAGGGCCGACTATAGTGAAATTAAATTAAGCAAATGAAGTCCTTCAGTACAGTATAGTGACCAGTGACCACAATGAGTCATGGCTCCTCGGTGCTTTGGAGCTGGTTGTCGGTTGGTTCCTCCCAAATTCCTCAGACATGCAGATGAACAAATCGGTTGTTAAAGCAGACAGACAAGCAGGGGAGCAGATTGTAACAGTCTATATCGATCTGTCAGCGTCAGTGGCCTTAAGACACGCTCTTTTTCACTGAGCACGTTTCAAAACCAAAACAACGCACTCATCCCATACAAATCAAGACAGATAATTGGGTGAAAATATGTTTAACTTGGAATGAATGTGTTTGAGACTTTAATTGAAAATACGTTGGATATGCCTGCTTAGGGGAGGTTGGCCAGCGAGACTACCAACATGCCCATAACCACAATAAAATGATGTATTGCAGTTAGACTGGTGGTTGCAGTAGCGTCATTTGGTGATTAGATGAACACACATGAATGATAGACTGATTAACTGAAACATCACCCTGAGATCCAGTAGTGACAGCTGTCAATCACACACGCTCAACTACGTCGCGTTTTTGATTGCACCTACTAGAGAGAAGAAGTTGCAACACAAAAAATGCCTAGTGCTTGAAAGTTGCAACACGCCTGTTTACACGAAAACCACACAACACGTGTAGTAGTGTGCGTCGAGTTCGTGTTTTATATAACAATCACGGCAAGAATTAAATGAAGCCAACAACAGACGTTACTTCACACAGACTCACGGGCATGTTTATCCGCAGACTTCTCCTTTTCTTCGGCGTTTTCTTTGAGCCGTCCTTGCTAGACTCCATCACCGTACTTCCCATGTTCTTCCTTGTGTTCCTGAAAGCAGCGAAAAGGCTTGAAAGTGCTGCTGTCTTGTGTGTGTCAGGGGCGTGAAGCAGCTCCACAGAGCGACACCCACCTCCACTTCACTTCGCCTCCTCTACCTCTCTGGCTCTGCTACGACAGCCGAGGCGCTGCCTCATCCACCAGGAAGTAGCAGGACTGACTGGCCCGACACAGAGCCAGGACAGACACGCATCTTCAAATTGATTTCAACAACACTGATAACCTCGCGTCACTAGGCTCTTCTCGGCGAGAAAGAGCCTGGCTTCCGCTCACAATTGATTTTGTCACCCTACCTGGTTCCGGCCTAGAGCCCGCCCTAGACAGGAAGGGCAGCGTTTCTAGCTCGTCAACTTTTACGTTAACTTGACAATTTGACACAAGTATCAGAACGGCAAACAACAAAACAAAAGATGGACGTACCGAACGAAGTGTTTGAAGAAGTTATTTTAGAAACATTGCGGATTCACAAATTCACATCTTTTAAGCCAATACAGAAGCTTTGAATCAGACAATTAATCGAGGAAAGAGACGTCAAGCTAACGGCAACAAAGACGTTTTTTGGCGCACTGCCTTCCGGTGTTCATTCTGGTTCCGTGGTTTACGCCCCATGACAAAAAGCAGGGTGAAAGGTGCCCACAACACTGAGTGGACAGGTGTTGCGCCACGGTTGGTACACCCTGGGAGAGGTGTCCCCTCGCGTGGAGGACGTCGCCTCGAATCTACGTCAAAATTGTTGTGCGCGTGGCCGTGGATTATTAATTAAATCGAATAATAATAATGCAGTATGCAAGTATATAGCTATATAATACACTCAAACCACACTGATTCTACAAGGAACTCGGATTATGAATTATTATAATTTAATTAGGACGAATCAGAGTGATGTCACAACCGTCCAGAAATGCGGAACCCCGCGGCAGTTAACTAGTGTGAGGTTGTGCCAAACAAAAACAAACGTTAAAGGAACACTCTGCCCATTTTCAACCAGCTTTGTATCATTAGAACATCAGTAGTATATCAGAAAACTGAAAACGGTTTTGAAGTCTGTCATTTAATTTGACAGTTATTGAGTGTTAAAGTGGGGACCAGTGACATCACTGGTCCACACAAACTCAAATTAATAACTCATTAACTCAAATCAACTCTCAATAACTGTCAAACTAGATGAATGATGAATAGTTTAACAGTTATTGAGAGTTGATTTGAGTTAATGAGTTATTAATTTGAGTTTGTGTGGACCAGTGATGTCACTGGTCCACACTTTAACACTCAATAACTGCCAAATTAAATGACAGACTTCAAAACCGTTTACAGTTTTCTGATATACTACTGATGTTCTAATGATACAAAGCTGGTTGAAAATGGGCGGAGTGTTCCTTTAATATCTCAAAGACTATACATCACATCGCTTATATCTTTGACATTCTGAGTGAGAGCAGAATTAGCTCAAGAGTTTGATGTATAATATATGCATGTGGTGTTAAAGTCGTGTGAACTGTCGCAGTTTTTAAAATGTAAACAGCTAGGGTCAGCCGGCTAGAGTCAGACACTCAAGTTCCATATAGGGTCCCATTGCCGTTTCCACAGTGACGTGGTTTGTTTACCAAAATGCTGCTCGGTTGATCCCTCCTATAATTAAATGAATATATAAATATAATTCTCCCAGCCCAGACTACACAGACTGTAGAAAGAGATGCAGGAGAGCCAAGCGAATGTGTTTGGATGAACGTTTGACGCTAGGCCAATCAGAGGCAGAGAGAGGCGGGTTATGCCTTTGCCTAGCCTTCGCCATCATCTGAAAAAAATATCGCTACCTGTACAAGCTGAAAAGGCGACACGCTGTCAGGGAAACCATTTGATAGGGGATACACATTATTACAAAACACCCGCAGCACGCTGATGCACACAGCTTCACCAACAGATGTCAGTATGACTCCCTTTTTCCCTTTCCTGACATTTAATGGGTGAGAGCTGAGACCAGAGCAGACTGTACTAGTCTATGGACCAGAGCATGAATGAGGTGGTTGTAACCCCTGCTCAGTGTAAACCAGCTGATCTTGCAAACAAGCCTTTTGCTATCAAGTTATCCTCAATCTTTCTCATAAGGACCCTTCACTTAGTCCACATTAGTGACAGATTCTGAGATGATATTTCTGTCACCCAAAGCTTTGGATATCAATATGATTTTGTGTAGAATTCAGGGGCGGCTTTAGGATCACACCTTTGGGTGGGCTCAGCCCCCAATTAATATATATGGTGGACCGAAGACCCCCTATGGGGGGTCCGGGGGGCATGCCCCCCAGCAGAAAATGTTTGTACATTTTAAAGTAAAAATGGATCAATCTGGTTTACTTTGAGATCAAAATGAAGAGACTAGATCTATGAAGAACTACACACATCTTAATATCCTCTTTACTGTTCTGTGGCTTTACAATGATGAAAACATAATTGTCTCCCTATATATTCTGCA
Source organism: Poromitra crassiceps (assembly GCF_964638095.1). Taxonomy (NCBI): domain Eukaryota; kingdom Metazoa; phylum Chordata; class Actinopteri; order Beryciformes; family Melamphaidae; genus Poromitra; species Poromitra crassiceps. The sequence continues at coordinate 5,535,908 of NC_139639.1, forward strand.
CAGTCCCTGCCTCACTTCGGTCCCTCCTCCATCCATGCTTTATTCTCCCTCGTGACTTTATCTAGCATCAGGCCGCTGGAGGAAATCTTCACTTATTGCATATGACATTATGAGCAGTCCAGTAAAAGCCTGTACAGCCTACTGGACTTTGGTTTCATGAAGTCAGACTTAGCAGCGTGTGTGTGTCTGTGTGTGTCACACACACACACACACACACACACACACACACACACACACACACACACACACACACACACACACACACACACACACACACACACACACACACACACACACACACACACACACACAGTTAATTTGACAAGACAAAAGAATATGTTAGAGAAAGTATTACAGTTTATTCATTGTGAATAAACTGTAGTACTTTCTTTAACATATTCCTAGTACTGATGTTTGGTCTGTAGGTGTCTCCAGTGAGAGAGGCTTCCTCCAGCAGGACGCCCCATGCCTGCCTTGCCCTCTGATGCTCACAGGTGCCAGTTACCACCAAAGGACAGTTTCTAGACACATTCAAATTAGTTTAGGAAATAACTCTGAATTGTCCCTGTACTAGTAAGTAGCCATTTACAATCATTTGCAATCAAACTCTGCACCCAATAATTGTATCAGGACATTCTAGTCACTTTATCCCTTTCCCTGTTGATAATGAAGAAAAAAAAAACATCACATGGATGCAACTGGGACGTATCATCAGTGATGTACCCTGGGGTCATAGGATGTTTCGGGTCTCGTAACATCATACACCCTCGCCCAGGTGACCCAGCCGGGGGTTGATCAAGCCCCGACTTACGTCCCAGTAGCTACCCACGGTGAGCTCTCTTAGGGAAAGACAGGGCCACTCAATCCGCTGCTCCGGAACTACTCTGCCGGTACCGGGAGGCTCTGGCACGTGGAGGGACTGGGCTCTGTGGGTTGACTCCTGTCCGGGCTCCTCCTACATCTCACCAGGTCCAGGACCTGTGCGTTGCACCAGACTGCCCCGCTCCAAACATTTCATTCCGGTATGATGTTTCTTGGGCCGTGGTGGTACTGCAGGCTCCACTTGCGGCTTGAATGGCCCTCCTAAAAGGCCTCTCGTGGATCTGTTGGGCTTCTTCCTCACGGAAGACACAGGCTGGGGCGCTAACCCATACTGCTCCCGGGTGCCGTCTACATTCCGGCTGTCAACTGTCTCTCCAGTGGTACAGTAATAAATGTTCACATTTGATTGGAGACATTCTGTTGTCGCTTGCCTCCTCCATGGAGGTCAGAGTGCAGGCTCTGCTACCGAGCAGCATCCCTACAGCTGGGGGGGATTCAATGGGTTTTCTGAAGCGCACTGAGCTGGGCAGATTTGTGCTAATATGGGACTTGAACCTGGGCCATTTAAAGCATAGAGCAACCTGCCTATGTATTGCCTTATGTCATTTATTGTCTTGTTGAAGCAGGTTGTTAGAGCAGGACATACTGTGGGGAGGAAGCATTCAAAAGGGTCAACTAATGTGATTTCAGTTTGGGAGAGAAAGGCAGTTTTATTTGATGACAGGGAGGGATAGAGGGGTGGCTATGGTTCTGACGGGTGGGATTTTTACGAACTAGCTCCCTCTTATATAGGCCTATAGATAGAACAAAATCTGATGTTTTATTGTTTTTATGTACGTCTCCAATGAAGTCATTACTAAAGATTATGTTTTCCAGGAAACAAAAGCAACGAGATTTTATATAAAAACAACCAAATAAATTTGACATCTTTTGACATAAATTCACAAATAGGTGGTAGAATTAGCTAAAAATTATTTATTTTTTTAAATATAATTTCAGTAACTTAGGTGTCCCTGAGAACACTATGTCATAAGCCTTGGTTGTCCATATTTACCAGTTGAAATCTGTAAATTATTGATGACACACATGCACAAAATATTAAGATGTAAAATAGTTTATTTTTGTAAATGTTTCTAAATTCAATTCCACAAACTCCAAACCTCATATTACTCTGTACACTCCGTACACAAAAGGCATTTTTCAAAAAAACATTTCAGACTACTTTACAGGACCAAGAAAAATGTTGCACAAACACACTGGCAGGATGATGTAATATCATACAAGAGAAGAAAAATATCCAAGAAACAATTTTGTTACAACCATTCATTGAGAAAATATATACAATTGCGTCTTCGGAAAGTTAAAAAAATACATGCCATATACATTACAAGTTCTAAGACTGTCTCCAAAATTTTACAGTCAACTTGAAATTGTGCACGCAAAACTTCCATTTCTAAGCATGTGACAATGTGAAGTGTCAGTATAACAAACATTTCTGATTAAGGAGAATGCCATCTCTGTTTTCCAAACAAGGTTCCCCCACATGATTATTTCTGTCACAGACTAATTTCATCTAACTTGCAGTATCATTAGACGTTTCGTTCGCACCAATTTTTTTGTAAATGCAAAATGTAAAAACAAACAAGTAAAAACAGGTGAAAACATGGTGGTGTTCCTATGCCTATTCGTGTTAAAAAGTTAAAAGTTGTTTTTGGGTCGTTTAAAACCTAATTCACAGTTCTTTAAAATCAAACCTGATTAACAGCAAACAGATCAGAATGACCTCTTACGATTTGAAGAGTTCTTTTGATTCTGTAACTGATAACTCGTTACGTTAGTCAACAAAAATATTTTATTTTCGAGTGGTCAAAGTACGTGTAAGTCACAAAACACTACGCTACAATACCTTACTTTTAATACAACAAAAATACTTTGTGAATTATTGTGGTTATATTACAAATTCTGTACAGAATAATCATAATATATACTCTCAAACTGAAATCATAATGTCCATCTTAAATAAATTTCAACGACAAACGGAACAAAAAACAATTTAAAAACACCCAAACATCAAGAAGGTTAAGGTAGTATTTGGTCGGTTATTCCTATAGTTTTCTTTATGTACATTTATACAAAAGTAACAGCATGTCTTCTTCAATCTTCAAAAACAATAGCAGTCTAGCCTTCTTTAACTCATCAATCTCATCATTTTGAGAATAAAATTCATTCACTCAGTAATAAATACAAAACCTCTCAAATTCCACACAAATCACATGACAGAAACCTATGATAAAACTGACTCATGGAATCAAGTATCTTAAAAGTTTGTGTGTTTTTTTTCTTTTCGTTTTTTTTTTAGTGCAAGTTAATATTCCCTTCGCGGTATTCATTGCTGTACATTCCTCATTCAGTGATGTCTACATTTAGTCATACGGTATACGTTAACAGTATGAAACGAAAGGGCCTGCCCTTAGTAAGCAATAAGGCCGCACCCCGCACAGTGCTCTCTCATTCGCTGGTGGATTTTGCGCCCCATGTACACCAAACACACAGACAGACAGACAGACAGACAGGCAGACAAACAGACAGACAGGCAGACAAACAGACAGAGAGGACATCTAGTAAAACAGAGCCTCTCACATATGGCACAAGTCACATCCTGCTACTGCCTTGCATTTCCCTTCCTCCACCCATTCTTTCTCGCGCTCGACACGCCCAAAAAAACGGAACTTCATACACCTCTCCAAGGGTTCAGGCCTTCTGCTCATTCATAAAAATGACTTTAGTGTGAAGCGGTCTTCTCTGTAGAGAGATCGGGGGGCATCCACACTCGATAGCAAGGAATGCATTTGTGTTTGTCGTTTTCGTTTTGCTTAGTGAATCCACCTCCTGCGTTCAGGAGCTCCACAGCGGCAAAGCGATCTTCAGTTAATCCACTTCCTGCATTCGGGAGCTCCACAGTGGCAGGCGATCTTGTGCTGACCGTCCGCAGTGTCAAACTGGTAGTCAAAGCACAGCTGCAAAACAGGGCGATAAATAGGTGTTTGCGATGAAGGCGACGAAGGCACGCAAACATCGAAACAACTCAATGCATAAATAGGCTAGATTGAAAAAAGGCAAAAAGCAAAAACTTACCTCCTCGCCTTTCTCAATTCTTCGATTGCAGCTGATGATGATTTTGTAACCCCTTTCGAATGTTACCACCTCAGCAACACAGTTCGGGGCACAAGAGTGGTTGATATATCTTCATCACGAAACAGAATATGAGAAAGGCATTATTACAAATCACATGACATTCTAGATTTGACATTTCTAAGGTACAACATCACAGCGACAATATACTAGATTTGACACGTTGACGATATGCTACAATAGACCCTTTTCACGGGGGGCCATTTTGTGTCGAAAAGGCAGAGTAAACACAGGTGCGAGCAAAACACTGATGAGGGTTTCCAAATTACAATCATGGAAGTTGGAAACCCTCATTAGTGTTTTGCTTGCACCTGTGTTTACCCTGCCTTTTCGACACAAAATGGCCCCCGTGAGAAGGGTCTATATCAGTCCCATCGTGCAATGTGTAAAAAACAGACAAACAAAAGAATCAAGTTCACGTTCTCTAAAAATGACTAATACAATCCTACACTACCTTGCTAGCCCTCCAGTTCGAGTGGCGTCGACAACATGTTCACTGTCAATGCGAAACATGAACATTCCTCGGTTCTGTAAGGGAGTGAAGAAAAATGACCAGCGGTAACTTTTGATCAAAGCAACTTTAGACCAAAAGGAATTTTCAGGTCAAATACATCAAAAGCAGTAATTGTTGTAATGTAATTTTTCATTTAACACCGACTGAATGTAAAAACAACAACAGGTGAGTGCATACCTGAGATCTGTAGATCTTCTCTTTTCTGATGGCAACCTCATTGCGGAGGATTGTGCCGGTGTACTCAATCAGCATGGTTTGCTTTTCAACGTCTCTGGCAGCAAACAGCCCCAGGCCCTGTGAAGACAATTAACAATTAGCCAATCACCGTCCACAGGAAACAGGAAGGCACGAGCATCGAATTGCTCCCACCATAGCTGAGAAATAAGTCTTATATATGTCGATCTGAACTCACCTGGACGCGAGAGCGGCCCAGATAGACATTGGCTCTCCACTCACTCTTCATCCAGCGGTACTGAGAGGACCTGGGGTGCACTACTGGTGGCTTGCTATGGGGGGCGCCACCCTCTCCTTGAGCCACATTCTGGTTGGACCTGGCACTGTTGCTGGCTACAGTCTGCGGCTGTGGCCTGTATGTTGAGAGGTGGCAGACATAACAAAAAGAACAATCGACTTTACTAATGGCCGTTGGGGAATTCTCTTTTCGCTCGCGTCCGTACAGGGAGGTCAGAGGTCAGAGCAGGTGACAGAATAACATCTCTGTAGCTGGTAGAGCCTCCGGTTGTATGACAGTCTGTCTAACCCCTTATCCGCCCATATCAAACAAATATGTCTTCTGATAACCTTAATTTATACTTATTATAAAGTGTCGCTCAGCACATGGTCGCAGACGAAAGAGAAAGTGTCGCTCATGGTGTTGCATTTATACTTCAGAGGACGTTCGCCTCGGTTCAACGGTCACGTGACACTCAAACGCTATAAGCAGCTGCAGACAGCCAAGAGAAGAGAGGGAACGAAATGCACAGTGAAACCACCTCGGAGGCAAGATGTAACGTACTTGGCTGCAGCCGCATATAAACAGCACACAACCACACAACTCACCTCCTCCCTCTCTGGGAAATTGGTCACTATGTTCTTTGTGATTTTCACGAAGTCATACATCAAGGACAGGCTGATAAAAATAGCGGGGACGTTCATTCATTTCAATCGAGCGAAAACTAGCGGGTGGACCCCAACCAAAACGAGGAAGTCAAACGGGTGCCGTCTATATAGCCAATCAGACTTGCGCGATACTATGACGTAGTCAGTCAGCGACACTAGACATTTCACCAGGTAGCAGACACTGCTGCTCGCCGACACTTGAAAGTGTCGACTCAAGTCCTCATTTCTGTCGGCGACCGTTTCAAAAGTGTCGGCAGACGAAGCATAAATTGGGCTTTAGCCCACAAGGATGAAGTAGTGTCAACTTCACCCAAAGTTACCTTATCACATGTGCCGGGGAGGACGTGTCGGATCTTGGCTGGGCGCGGGCGGTGCCAGCAGCGTTGAAGATGAGAGGCAACTCCACTAGAGGGTTGCGTCCGTAACGGAACGAGTACCTCTCGCAAGCCTCGACTCCTGGGAGCTGAAATAAGAAACAGGTTGATGTTCTGCAGCCTGTATGGAACGTTTACCTGACGTTCATTTGTTTAACACTTCTAACTGAATGCAATCGCTGAAAGCGGCTACAAACCGATTCAGAGATTTTGGCGACTGCAGAGACTGTAAGCCCAAACAGGTCTTCTCCTTTCAGGTAGACAGGGAAGAGTTTTAAAGTGCCTGCTTCAGTTCTCCTCTCAGCGACGGGACCCAGGACCTTGTCCCACACTCCTAAAGAAACGGCAAGACAAGCATTGAAGATGGTTGTTACAGACCATATTGATCTCCTGACAGGGCTGGAGGGGGACATGCGAGAACATGGGAGGCAAACCTTTAGCAGTGTTGTGAGTCAAGAGAAGGTCCTGGTAGCCCTGTTCGATGACTCGGATGGCAAACTCTGGCGTCTCCTCGCTCTCCTCGACAGAACAGACGTAGCGGCAGCGCCGGTTGCCGTGGCGCATGCTCCAGTAGATGCGGCACGCCTCGTAGCCAACCGGGAAGATGGCTGCCGGGGAATGGAAAGCCGCCATCTGCTGGGGGGTCAGTTGGCCCATGGCGTGCAACACCAGGCTGCCCACGCGAAAGGTGTAGCCCAGCTCGGGCTGCTGCACGGCGGTGGCGATCTGCCGCACTTCGTCCCGCTGGACGTAGACGCGTCGGTAGACGGCGAAGCAGCGCAGCTCGTGCTCCAGCGCCTGCCCGGCCGTGCCGCGCGGCCTGTGGGCGTGGCACAGCATGGTCTTGTCCTTGAAGAAGGTGCAGTGGGCCTGCAGGGCGCAGGTGAAGTGGTACACGTTGGTGCAGCGCAGGCGGTGGCAGCCGCCGGTGGCGCCCGTCTGCTGGCAGAAGGCGCAGCGGACCGCCTGGCCGCGACGCAGCGCCAGCTCCACGTTGATGAGGGCGCCGGCCTGAGTCTCGTACACCTCGGTGGACCAGAGGGCGCAGTTGAGGTGGACCCACACGTCGAGGTCCAGGTTGAGCAGCCTGGCGGGGCCGTCGGTGACGCCGTCTCCGAGCTGGTGGCAAAAGCAGCAGCGCCTCTGGTCCCGGAGCAAGAGAGGGGGGCGCAACGAGGCGCCCAGCTTCCGCAGGAGGTCGTCGATCTTATCTTCGTCCGGGAGCTGGGAGTTTCCCCTGGGCACCACCACCTGGATCGTCCACTTCCTCCAGCGGAGGCCCTTCTGTCTCTTTCCCTGGTGCCAGCCGTCGTGGTGGTAGGCTCTTGGCCGCGCCTTCAGCTTCACCGTCACTTTGATGGTGTCGGACTTGGCCTCTCTCTTGGGCGTGACGTTTGCCATGGGGGGGAAGGGGATGAGGGGAGGGGTGGAGGGGGGAGACTGCTTGGCTTGGAGCTGGGCCAGGCAATGCACATCCAGTGACGACATGTTGTTGCTGTACTGGTGCTGAGCTTTAGAGAGGCTCTCCTTCTGCTCAGAGTCCGGGAGGAGAGCGACTGATTCCTGAAAGGGTGAAATCACACCACAATATGATGTCTGGTGTGAATAGTGTAAGCCAGGTCCTATTATAATGGATCACTCAGAGTCACAACGGGAGTGTTTCTGTTGTGTTACACTGTACACACACCTATCGTGGCTCCTAGTGATCTACTCTCCAGCTTGATGATGGTGTTCATGCATGGGGCTGTGGGGACAAACCTTAGTCTCTGTGGTTGATATGGTGTCTATGCATGGGGCTGTGGGGACAAACCTTAGTCTCTGTGGTTGATATGGTGTCTATGCATGGGGCTGTGGGGACAAACCTTAGTCTCTGTGGTTGATCTGGATTGTGACGACGAGGAGGAAGAATATAGAAGAAAGCAGCTGTGACTGCAGAAGACCAAGTCTCTCTCAGACTTCAACTGCCCTTCTGACTCCTAATGGGAGAAATCAAAGTATTAATAGACTGAATAAGAAATTAAGTAATAAATAAATAAATCAAAGGCTCATCAATGTGAATTGCTCAAGTTTAATTTATATGAACAGGATTTATGAAATAAACATCAGAAAGCTACAATATTTAAATAGCCAAAATTCCCCAAAGACTGAAAAGTCAGAGGGCAGACTGCTTAACCCACTAATTGCTCCAAGATGGATTCCCCTCTAACATGCAGGATTTACATAATCAGACTGTATGTGTAGCATGAGCATGTGTGTGTGTGTGTGTGTGTGTGTGTGTGTGTGTGTGTGTGGGCTTCAGGCTGAATGTGTGTGTGTGTGTGTGTGTGTGGGCTTCAGGCTGAATGTGTGTGTGTGTGTGTGTGTGTGTGTGTGTGTGTGTGTGTGTGTGTGTGTGTGTGTGTGTGTGTGTGTGTGGGCTTCAGGCTGAATGTGTGTGTGTGTGTGTGTGTGTGTGTGTGTGTGTGTGTGTGTGTGAGTGTGTGTGGGCTTCAGGCTGAATATATTGTGTTGAGTGAAGGTCTGGGTCATGACCCGTCTACTACACACAGTGTCACCTGGGGAAATCAACACTAGAATGACTCGTGGTTGTCTGACTGAAAAGATTTCAAATGGTTGTGACTGTGTCATATATATATTTATTTACGCACATACTGTACACTATGGGCCATTTGCTAGCGACCCGGGACATTTATGCAGGGGACAAAAATGTCAATATTAGCTAAGGACAGTTACTTATTTGAACCTGTTGAAAAAAGTGATGTGATAGTGATCACTGTGTAGACAGAGGAATGATATTTAGCCCCTCCCCCCCTCTACAGCGAGGTCAGAGTGCACGATGAGCTACACTCACAGAACACGCCCTGCAGCTAGGAGGGATTCAGTGTCTTGCTCAACAGCACTCCAGCAGGGCCGGATGCTTGCCGACATGGGGTGCTTGCACCCAGGTGCTCCAGTTGAATGGCAGTGTGGCAACACACTACGCCACCCTGCATCCCCCCCGAAGAGTGGATAGGCCTAAATGAGTCCCTACCTGTTTGTGGGCAAGGAGGTCTTTGATGGATTTCTGCACTCCGTTGCCCAGAACCACCACCTTGCAGTGGCAGCACCACTGAGGCTTGGCTCCAGGACTCCCAGGAGTCTTCTGGTCAGCTCCTCTAGCTACAGCTGCGCCTGACGCACAAAACAAGTTTGAAAAAAATAAAATAAAAAGATGAAATACATTCCAGAGCAGGTCCTCTTCACCATGACCTTACCTGACTATGATGCACAATCTTATGATTAAATAAACATTCGTTTGGAAGATAAGACACAAGTACAGGAAATGACATGACACAACGGAGGCAAATGCCCATAGCTTTGGACTCTTGATGAAGTGTCCACTTTCTCTACCAAAGATTTCTGTGCCATAAGGCCATGTTCACATTACAGGCAAATCCAATTTGCTGCTAAAGTCATTAATCATCATTATCTTGATTGGTTTCCCAAATCTGATTTGGGAGTGTGTCCGCACTGCCACAAATCTGATTTGGGCAAGTGTTCAAGTCGGATCTGTGTGTCCAGATACAATGAGCCAATGAGCCAACATACAATGTTTATGGCAGTGTTTGCATGTCTGCTCTCTGCTCTTCAAGTCCCCGCCCCCTGCAAAAGACACTCTCAAATCTGATTTGGGTGATCAGCGCGTCCACACTGAAGTTGAAAGCAGATTGGAAACTACCTCCATATGTGGTTTGGGACAAGTGACACAAATCAGACATGGCATAAAACCAATCTGGATAGAATCATAAATAGGTCAGGTCATTAAAGTTCACAAATGAGATTTGGCTTCCTAGTCTAAACATGGCCTAACTGACAACATTCAATTAGGCTTGTGCCTGGTGGTTTGACCGCAATTAAGCAGGACTTGGTGTGCTAGCCTGGGTGAACCCAGCCTTCAGCGTGACGCCACAGACGGTCTGTAGCGTACGTTTCTACGTGACTGATAGGACATGGAGGTCTGGTCACGTGGAGGCTGGGTTTACCCAGGTTCCTGGTGCGCCACTGTGGTCTCACCGAATATCATGACGACTCTGTTTCATTAGCTGAGCGAATGGCTGTCTGAAATCAATAAGGACGCCCGTCAGGACCTGGGCCAGACGCATAATCATGTGCAAGACAAAAATGTGTAAACACTGTTAAGCCAGAACTAATTGCACCAGGGGACATTAAAGGGGAAACCATTACATATGGAGATTGCTCTGTTGCGTTGTGCTTCCTTCCTCCACACGGGGTGCCATTACGTTTTAAGTGAAATCAGACATGACTCATTTCAATTAAAGCTGCAGTACAGCACAGCGGGAGAGGGCGATATTCTTGTTCCATTTCTGGGTTTTGTTTCCCTCACCTGGGCTGCCGGGTGGGAACCGCAGGTGATGCGTCTGTTGTTGTTGTTGTTGTGGTTGCATCATCCCCTGAGCTCCGACGGGCCTCATCATCTGTCCCGGGCCCCCCTGGGGGCCTCCGCCGTCCCCGCGTCCCTGGAAGAGCATGGCGTGCCGAGGCTCCAGGCCGTGGGGCCCCACCCTCAGAGACTCCAGGCCGTGGGGCCCCACCCTCAGAGCGCTGAGCATAGACAGGGGCGCTCTCTCCGGGGTGCTGCTGACCTCGTAGCTGCTGGGGATCTTCACACACAGGAGGTCTGAGATGGCTGCCACTACACCTGTGATGTTCTGAGACGACAAAACACATCAAAAGGTTTAGTTAACAAGCTTTTGTTAACCCATTGATACCTGATGCAGCATTTGTGTGTGTATGCCTTTAAGACCTTAAAGACCTAAGTCTTAAAGGGATACACACGCAAATGCTGCATCAGGTATCAATGGGTTAAAAGACGAACTTACTAGCAGTGGTGCAGGCAGATCGCATTATTTTGTTGAGAAAGAAACAAAGAACATAATCTGTGCAGTACCACGATGCATTTGTGGCGATAATGAACAGTTCTTTCTGAATATGATAAGACGATTATGGAAGCTGAAGTTACATTTTGACCCTGCGACTCTTTTCATGATACTGAAAAAACGGACGTGATTTGAATAAAATGATTTTCTGTGCTGTAGACGACGATAAAGTTTGACAGCACACAGGTTTAAAGCAGTACAATTTTCATACGTTACCTCCCCCTTGTGGTGCCATGAAACAAAGAAAAAGAAAGAACAAAAAAGACACACATTATGAAAATAGAAAGTGGAAAAAGTAGAAGTGCTCTCACCTCTGCTGCAGATGGTCTCAGTGTGATAGCCACAGACACCAGGCCTTGTTTGGAGTCGTTAGCCATGGGGCCAAACGGAGAGCCAAAGAACATTCCTGAAGGCTCCATCTTGATCTCCTGTAGCTTGATCTCTGAACCTATAGGATGGAAAAGTCAGACAAACAGAAGACAGTAGTGAGGAAACGGTCACATTGTTTCCCAAAGTAAACGTGGTCGTTACAACTGCACGTGGGTTACGTTCTGCTGGAGTTGTGTATTTAAATAGAACTGTATAGAACGACGGACAAACCACGTCTTGACGTTTTTGTCATAGACACATCATTATTAGTGATTGAACTCACAGGGATACATATTATTAAAAGTGGGTTGATGAGGACGTTGCAGCAGTGCACGGTTTACCTTTCCCATCAGGTGGAGGAAGCATGGGGACGACAGGAGACAGACAAGGGGAGGGGGGCTCTTCCTTCACCAGGGACAGGTCCGGGTAGCGACTGATCTCCATGCCAACCACGCTCTCAGGAGACGAGGACGGGACAAAACTGTCTGGTGTGTCTCTGTCCTTGCAAGGCTCCTGTCCTCTGTTACTGTTTACGAGAAGAAGCCAAGAGAGACCCGTTAGTGTCTGCATTGGAGAGTCATCATTGAGGGCGGCGGGGGGAGGGAAGGGGGGTTTAAAAGGATATCACAACTTTTCAAAGTGTTGAAAATGAAACGATGTACCACACGAGAAGGGAGATGGGCTAGATAAACATGACCCATATATTCTGCCATTACTGTGCTGCACTGCATCAATGCTAACGACAGGAGCTGACAGCCATACGTGGTGTGACAGCCACTCGAAAAGACAGTTGGGAAGCACAGTGATGTCTTGCACCATCTGTCCGTTACCTGAGCTCCTCCTGGTTGTTGTGGGGCGGGGTGGGGAGGGAGGCTGGGACGTCCACAGTTTTGGGTCCCTGAGCGATGGCCCGGGCCAGCAGATCCTCCTCGGTCCTGAACGGGACGTGGAGCGGCTTCGGGACCAGGCCTTTGGACACTGCATATGAAATAAGAGGCACATTGAAAAAGAGAATGCATGTTTTTTTCTCATCGTGGATGTGCACACTATACTTGGCACGATATAACACCCGTTAGAATTCATCCATTTCCTGAACTAATTTCTTAACTTAAGATCAGGATAGAGGGAGGAAGTCGATATGCTTATAAGCGTAGAACCTCTCTATAGCTTTTCTTTTCCTTATTTTCTTGTTTCCTTTCATTGCTGTTACATTGTATGCTTTGTTATGATTAATTCATTATGATTATTGGTTTTGTTGAGGTAGAGACCCTGCATAACCCCATCTAGGGTTTCCTGTCTCTACCCGCACATTATTTTTGTTGGTTTCCTTTTGTCCATTTCTGCTTTTGTAAATGTGCAAATAAAGAAATAAAGAATAAAATAAAATAAAATATGCAGGGTTTTCACTGTGACCCAGATATAAAAAAAAAATGTATGGGGCAACAAGATTCACAAGAGTATATAAGGCTTCTGAGAAGTGTGCTAACAAGCTATAAGCTCCATCCCCTGAATGCTTACCCATGGCTGCAGCCTTGCTGGCCAGCTCCTCGGTTGTGGCAAAGCCGTTGATCATTTTCTGTCGGTTCACAGGTGGAGGGGTTGGGGGAAGCGAGGCGGGCGGTGTCGGTGGGTTGCTCAGGTTACTCTGCTTCGGGGAAAACAAGACCAATGCAATGTCATCATCGCACCACACTACTGCAGGGATTCTAATACACATCACACCCCTCTCTGGTAAACCAGCCGGGCGGGCATGGAGAAAGTTCAGTTCATCTCATCTGTTATGTTGAGAGCAAGGTTAAGCAGGTCCTCCTCACCTTGTAGGCCAGTTGGGAGTAATAGTCAGAGACTCCGTCCAGCGTGGCGCTGCCGAAGGTCCCGGAGAGGAGGTTCTCCCCGTTCATCTGGCCGCTGCCGTACGGAGCAAAGTGGGCAAAGTTGACTCCAATCAGTGGCTCCATCAGGGGCAACAAGGAGAGCTGCTGTGGCAGGAAGAAAGACAGGAGGAGAGAGGAAGGGATGAGGCTAGAATGACAAGAAACTGTAATGCTCCAGCACAAACTACCTGGCAAAAATCTGCGCATGGAAAAGGAAATTTCACAATATATATATATATAACTAAACATACATGATCACTCATATGTTCTTTCTTAATAACTAATACATAAATAATACATTGTGTCCACTAGACCCCCGACTGTATATTTCTATGTTTCTGCCTGTTCTCTATGAAGGGCTATTGACAGGAAGCATATCCTGCCTTACTTAATTTAATTATGTCTATTTGTAAATTCTACTAGAAGAATATATGCTATGTACCGTACATTTTCTGTATATTCTGTAATTTGTCTGATGTCCTTATCTGTGTACTATTACCTGGTAACTGATTTGATTATTGAATGTAGTTCCGGTTTGACTGTATATATACGCCATGTCCGCTTGTCTCAGCACAACGCTGATGAAGGCTACCCGCTGAAACGTGTTCGTTGGCTGCTGTACAAGCCAAGTACCGTAATAATAAAAAACCTAAAGGACTTTTTTGAATGCTGGCCTTCTGTTCTTTTTTGTACCTTTCTTAATAACTGCATAGTAATTACTACAGTGACACTCAATTTTAGTCCTGTCCGAATCTACGACGGCACTTTGTTTTTCACTCACAGTGGCTACTGACTGGAAGACACATTCCCCTTTGTGAATAATACTTATTCTACTCTACAATCAATTTGCAATATTTGGATGCACCCTCAAGCAGGAGGTTCTTGATTAACTGACCATTTGCCTCTTGCAGAGTCAACGTTTGGCACCGCCCACATTTGTGACATCATCATTACGCATCACGACGTCAGTGACGACCCCCTCACTTTCCTTTGCTCTTGCTACTGATGAGTAGCCTGGTTCAAACGCTAACTGATGAGCAAGTCGATATCAATAGTGGAAGAAGTTACGTATGGCACGACACGTTACGTATGGTATGACACGACACGTTACGTATGGTATGATATGACATGTGGTACATTTGGTGACCAGCGATCTTCTGCAAACATTCAAATGTCCTCTGTTAACTATTACTTTACGCACATTGCCTTGAAAACCAACTCCATTTGAAAAGCTTTAGTCAATGAAGCAGCCCCAGAAAATGTATCTTAATCAAACCACATCTACGGTTTCTTTGTTGTTGTTATTTTAGCAGAAATGTTGACTGGACTATCTGAGAGCACTGGTCTCACATAAATTAATCTCATTTCAGGACTCGATAAAAAAAAAAAATCACTATCATATTTTTTCAGAAAAGAATTTCAGCAATTATCTATAACAGTAGTTTACGGTAGATGTATCCATGCTATTCTTGTGAGAACCAAATAAACTACAGTACAGTATTTCCACTAAGCATTTTTTTGTATAATGTGATTTAGATTATATTGCAGTGCATCTCCAGGAAGTGAGGCGCTCCATAAAGTTTAACTCAATAAGCAACACAGAGGAGGTTACAACATAATCATAATTCCCCCTTCCATTCTCTTGAATAATAACAGCTACTAATGCCCTGGGTGTATAACTGTCACCCAGCAGCTACATCATTACAGTGATATGCTTATGATACATGAAATGATACCTGTGCACTCAGTGGAAACACTTATCTATTTTGGCTGCAATTAGCACTGTAAAACTCTGATTTCAAGCTACCTCTTCTGTGGTTTCTAAAGAAACTCAGTGGCGCAGCGTCTTCCTATTGGATGAAGCCCAGGTGATCTTCAGGTGTGCTAGGATCCGTGTCTTACCTGTTTAATTTGGTTCATCACAGTGTCGGGGCCAGAGTGCAGCAGCTGTTTCTCGTCCCCTTCCTTCTTCCTCTTCTTGTAGCGAGAGGCAGGTTTCTCCCCACCTTTAGGAGCCCTCTTGTTCCTCCCTTTCTTCTTCTCCTGTTCAGGGAGCAGAGGTCCAGGGAAGTCAGGGGTGCCATCTGAATATGCCTGGAGATGAGATAAAGATGCTATTGTATCAAAAGTAAAACAATGTCATCTCATAAAATAAACCTCAAAGAAATGTGCAGTATTACGGCTTCATTTTCAGGAGAAAACAGGCATTTCCGAAGATATAACAGAAGATATAACAGTTCAAAACCTGACAGCTATAGTATGACTGATGCCAAATTGAACTCTGTAATGCGCCTCCCATCTGAATCACTTAGGCCATGTTCAGACTAGGAGGCCAAATCCGATTTGTGAACTTTAATGACCTATTAATGATTCTATCCAGATTGGTTTTATGAGTCTGGACGCTCCAAGTCTGATTTGTGTCACTTGTCCCAAACCACATATGGAGGTCTGGACACACAGATCCGACTTGAACACTTGCCCAAATCAGATTCGTGGCAGTGTGGACACACTCCCAAATCAGATTTGGGAAACCAATCAAGATAATGATGATTAATGACTTTAGCAGCAAATTGGATTTGCCTGTAATGTGAACATGGCTTTAGATACATACTTATGCTGTATCGACTGTACGTCGATCAGCCCCACAGTGCTCTATACAGCCATGTGAGCCATCAAACAACAAACTCACTCACCCCATTGCTGTCCATGGAGCTTTGCCTGAGCAGGGCTTTGCAGTGTGCGTGCTCCTCGTCCTCCTCTGATCTCTGGTGGGGCAGCAGACCTTGTGGAGGCGTGCTCTTGTTCTTCAGGAGATGCTTCAGTAGTTCATTGCCAGCCTCGCCCTTGCTGGACGGACTCTGCCCCGCAGCAAAGGGGGACATGCCCCCTTTACTAGCCTCTTCCTTCACAGAGCCCATCTGCGAAGCGATGGGCCCCGTTTCCCGTGGCCCGTGACACTCACTGGCATCGGTCTGCTCCAGCTTAATGTTGTTGAGGATCCGGTCTTGCTCCTGAGCCTGGGCCCTCGCTGCGTCTGAGGGGAGACCGGCTTGTCCGGCCGGCCCTCCAGACAGCTGCCTCTCCAGCTCCGAGTGACTAGGGGTGGAAGAGCCCAGCAAGGGCGACCTGGACAGATCCTGGTCGTTGAAGAGATGCGTGTTCCTGGTGGGCGTGGAGGAGGTGTCCGAGACGCAGGGCGTGAGAGGGGCCGTGAGGTCAGAGTGTGGCGTCGAGGGCGTCTTGACTGAATCGGCGTCGTCATCTTTCTTCTTCTTGCGGTTCCTCTTCTTCTTCCCTTTCTCATCGGGGATGATGTTGGAGTAGAGTTGGATGAGAGATTGGCCGGAGCCGGGGAAGTTGGAGGGCAGAGGTGTCGACGAGTCGGCGCCAAACGGCGGACCGTCGCCCGGCATCTGAGGCATCATTCCCGGGCCGCTGAAGCGACGGGGTCTGGGCTGACCTTGGGGAAAGCAAGCAGCTTGTAGGGCCAGATGATCGGGCCCCATGTCCTGGGGCATCATCCCATTGCCCATCATGGCCCTCCTGTCCCCTTGCATGAACGCCCCAGGTGGAGAGCCCATGCCAGGCTGCATGCCCTGCTGCTGCTGCTGGGGGAACATTGGCCCAAGCTGCTGCTGCTGTTGCTGCGGAGGAGGAGGTCTCTGAGGCTGCATGAAGTCCTGCGGCAGCTCTGCGTTGAAAAAAGGCATCTGAGCGAGCGGTGCCATGTTCCCGTCTGGCCCCATCATGCCTTGCTGCTCCATCTCCATGCGTTGTTTCAGGGCTCTCTGTCGCTCCACCTCCTGCATCAGCTGCACCCGCTGCCTCTCCTGCTGCTCCCTCAGTCTGTCCCTCCTCTCGCGCTCCTGAAAGCCCTCGCTGAACGGGTTGTTGTCGTCAAACTTCTGCATGGGCTTCACGCCGCCCGCCGGAGCCAGCGGTGGTTGGGGCTCCACGGGCATCTGCTGCGGGTGCTGCTGAGGTAGGTTGCCCATTGGCATCGGATGAGGCGGGCCTGGATTTCCCATCGGCACCTGGGGGGGCATGATGGGTGGCATGCCAGGTCCACCGCCCATGGGCATGGGAGCACCGGGATGCCAGCCAGGAGGAGGTGCGTTGGGCATGCGCGGCGGCGGTGGTGGTGGTGGTGCATTTGGCTGGCCTGGGTGAAGCGGCATCTGCATCATGGGGTTCATAGGAGGCGGCTGGACGATTGGTGGTCCACTGGGCACCATGCCAGCAGGACCTGGCATCGGTGGCATGCCTGGCATGATAGGTGGCATGTTGTTTTGTTGCTGTTTCACTCTATACTCCTCTATCAGCTCAGCATGTTCCTTCTGCTGCTTACGGATCTGAAACAGGACACGAGGCATAGACACAAACAATGTCATGGAGGTTGCATTAGTTGCAGAAACCGACAGGGATATGACATACTTTCTTTTCATTTTCAATACAAAGTTATGAAAACTCATTTATCAGAGGGAAAGCCAAAGTGTGAAAAATGTGTCCTGTTGAAACTTTGCTTAGAGGACAAACGAAGAGGAAATAGCCGAGGTTCAGAGCAGGGCAGGTTTAGAAATCTCTTGGTGGAGTTTGACAGAGCGAATGCGTTTACCTGCTCTAGTTGTTTCTGCACTACACCCTGCTGCTCCGTGACATGTTTGAGCTGCTCGGCGTCTTCCTCGGGGAACTCTCTCCCTGCCTTCTTAGCCGTCCTCTGCTTAGCAGACAGGGCTTTCTTAGACTTCCTGTGCGCGCCGATCTTCTCCTCCAGGAACTTCTGCTGCATCTGAAGTAGTTGCTGTGTCTCCTGGAGCCACTCCTCATACTGAGCCCTCTTAGCGTTGTCTGAAAGAGGAGAAAAAAGGCTCCTTTTGTTATCAATATTGACAACATAAAAAACAAACATCTTAAAACCACAGACCTTCAAACTCAAAAGAGTCGAGGATGCATATAAATTCAGAACTTACTGACAAAACCTGGTCCAAAGTTGGGAGGATTAGGCCTTGCGACTTGTGTCAATTTGCCATCCTGATTTGAAAGTTGACAAACACATTGTTATTAGATATTGACATTTTCCATGCAATTTAACAACAAAACAAACTAAACATTGAGGCAGATAAATGGTTCAATTACCTGTCCAACAACTTGTGGAGGAAGTGGTGTACTTTCAGGACAAGCTGGAACAGGACCAGGAGGAAATCTGTGACAGAGCAACATGTATTTATTAAAGTACCCCTCCTACTGTTTCATCAAAAGATTAAACCAAGTATGCTAGTTGGGTTATGAAATAGACATTCATTTTGCTTTCAACTCAAACCCATCAAAACAGCTCCACAAGAGAGAGGAGAAGAATGTATAATGACTATTCTGTTCATATGTTTCACACTCTTCACTGTTAATCTGACAATCTATGGACAGTTATGGAATAACTCAATCTTAGCAGACGGTATCTCCGAGACCACAAAACGGCTGAAAACCACTGGTCTACACCGCAGACTGCGCAGAGCTATATTTTATTTATGATAATATAACTGTATCTAACTACACAAGGCCATTTTAGGACCTAGGTGAAAGAACTGAGAGGCATATTTCTGAGTTCTAATACTGTGCCAACTGCTAACCTGGCCACCCTTAGCAGCTATGCAAATGTGCACTAGTTACATTTTAAATACCAATAAACAAACATGGCCAATTACAGCACAAGACACAATGATTTGATGAAGCTAAAAACCTGTATTTGAGTATTTGGAGGGAGGACGGGGACAAAAAGTGGGCCTTTTACCTGTTCATGACCATCGGAGTCATTCCCATGTTGTTCTGAACCATGACTTTGTTGATGCCTTTCAGGGCAACCATCTTGGCCTTCATAATAGGATCAGTGATGGCATCAAAATCTGCAAAGGAAAAATGTTGCATTGTATATATTGTCAGAAAGAATCTCTTTATAAGATCAAGTTTGAGGTAACCCTATTAACTGCCTCTCTGAAACAATCACATGAACCTTCTGAACTGAACTCAATGATTTACCGATGTTGGGGAAGAAGGAGTCACTGGAGCGCTGTCGTATCATGGCCTGCATCTGCCTCTGCTGCTGCTGCTCCTGCCTCTCCTGGTCCAGAAGGTCTTGCAGGAGGAGTGGCTGTTCCTCCAGCAGCAGAGGGCGCTGTTGCTGACCCTGCTGACTCAGTGCCTGGTTCAGCATGGCCTGCTGGGCCGGGGTCAGACTGCTCGGGTCTACTCCAGCGGGCAGCAGCCCCAGCAGCACCTGCTGATCTGCCCCAAAAGCAGACATGGAAGCTTCTCCCGTGGCGGTGGCGGCGTCGGGTCTCGTTTGACTCATTGGAAGTCCGGAGGTATGTTGAGTGTCGCTGCCTTGGTTTGGCTGCGGCATGACGTTGTTGCCTTGATTGACAGATTCAACCATTGGGTTTAATGGCTGCTCCTCAGGCTGCTGTTTAATGAGTAAACTAGAGAGGACCGGGGTGGACTCAGAGAGCACCCCCTGCTGGTTTGGGGTTATGGTGTTTCCATCGGCTTGCTGGTCTATCACCTCAGCGGGATTCTGACAGTCTTTGACCTCTGTTTTGATCTCCTTCTCAGGTGCCAACGAAGCAGAGCCCTGACTTCCGGGGCCTTCGTGTTTGACTTCAGCAGGAGGAGAACGCTTACCTGAGGACTCTGATCTCACCAGTACAGATGTCGAACTGGATGAGGCCTCAGTTACGGCAGCATTTGGATTTCTTTTCTCAGAAAAAACCCTCTGGATGTCCGTGGTGTCAGTATTATCATCCATAGGGTCATTGAGGTCCAATTCCTCATTGAACAAATCTTTCTTGATGTCATCTAGGTCAGGATCTGTATAGGCAATGATGTCAAATTTCCCAGATTTCAGGAAGTCATCAAGGTGTAGGTCATTTGTCTCTAGGTCTAGGTCTTTTCCATCTTCTGGATCCAAATTCAGGTTATCCAAATCAGCATCCACCAAGTCTTTCACCTCCACATCTTCAAGATCTTTGACAGCCGACTCCTCTGCATCCAATTTCTCCTCCACGGCGTCATTGCTCTGCCCGGCAGAGGGTGCAGCCATCATCATCATCATCGGTGCTGCCATGTTCTGGGTCTCATTCGAAGCAGGTTGGCTCATGGATCTCATCAAAAGAGATTGTCTAGGCATGTTGTTGTTCCCCGGCATCTGGGTTTGCTGATTCAGATTGTCCATGCTGGCAGATAGCTGGACGTGGCCAGTCTGGTTGCCCATGGGGTCCAGCATCCTGGGCGCCTGGTTGGAAGAGAACCTGAACTCCGGTGCTCCCAGAAAGCTCGGAGGCCTCTGAGGCTGCATGTTGGGGTCTATGTGGTTCCCTTGCATGGCACCAGGGGGAAATGGCAAACGGAGCCTGTTCTCCGCCGCTCTGTGTCGCAGCTCAATGAAAGGCTGGCCCATGATGTTGTGCTGCTGCACCGGCAGACCACGTGGAGGGAAGTGCTGGGGCAGACCCATGGGGTTACTGCCTACACAGTTTGCCATGTCTGCAGATACAGTCCGTCTCATTTGAGGGGGGACATCCTGCATCGGGTGTGGACCTCGAGGAAAGAATTCTTGGCCTCCATGAGGTCCAGGACCGCCAGGTGGAAATGCAAACCTAAAAATTGGATGAGAACATGCGCATATGAACAGATAATATGAAGGATCTTCTTCTTAGCACAGCAGCAGGTTTTTTACTAATATTGAAAACTATATCAAAAAAAAATCACTACAAGAGTGAAGGTAGCAGCACTCCAAAAATTAAGATGCAAGACTTAGATTTCCATTTTCTTTTTTTATTGAGGGCTAACGCGTTTCGGCATGTGCCTTCATCAGAGCATCATACAGAGTGGTAGGATTAGCCTCCTTTTTAAAGATGCAGGTAAAAACAATCATCCCACCTGTGTAGGGGGAGGTACTTCCTTACAATCAATTAGGACAAGGAACACAGACAGAGAGCACTATTGAAAACTATAGTTTATAGTTCTAAATTCTAATGAAAAGCACAACAATAAAGACAACATACCTTGGTCCCTGATGTCTCAGATTATGATCTCCAGGATGTTGGCCCCTAAGGACCTGCACCTCATTAGGAAAAGGGCCACGCTGATCCCCAGGGAAAGGCCCGGGGAACCTCATAGGCCCTCTCATGGGTCCTTGCCCAGGATAGGGTGGAGGCGGTCTATTGAACATTTCGCCCTGCTGCCCAGGGCCCTCCTGGGGCCAGGGTCGTGGAGTTCCCGGGGCCATGTTACCAGCAGGCTCCTGGGGGCCCCTCTCCTGTCGAATGGCACTTCTCTGTTGCTGCTGCTTGAGGATTAGTTCTCTGATTCGTTGTCGCTACAAAACACAACAAGTCATCAATATTTAAGTCATACTTTTTAAAAACAAAAGCCCACGGGTCACATATGGCCTGCCAGATATTTCCCGCTGAACCAGAAAACTGATTCTGGTTGTCAATTCCCTTTGTCTCCACAAGACAAGTCAAAGGTTCCTCTCCTTCATGGTTCGCTAGTGCACACAGACAAAGCTTTCTCTCTCCTTGTCTCACCTATAGTGTTGTACTGGTAGTAAAAATAAATAAATAAATAAAACAACTCATATGCCACTTGTGGTATCTTATTTTGGACAACTTTCACTTTCAAGTGACCGAAATATAAAGATTAAAACCGGATGGACAAACCCCGTCTTTATTTGTCACAAACACACAGTTCAATCGCTTGGTTTATCCAAGTAAAACTATTTTTATAAGCATTTTACAAAATGTCTATGGAAAGAAGAATGGTGGATGAAATTCCTTGGTTTCTATGTCTAAACCGGAAGAGGGCGTGACTTTGGCTATCAATACAGACCGGACAGATGTTTTTGTGGGAGTACACAACAACCCAAAACAAAACAAATAAATAAATTATAATGTAATTCAGAAAGCGTTATGCTACATCTTTCCAAATCAATAATTTGATGTTGTAGTCCTCTGCAATGCATCAGGCGTATTTCCGCTCTCTGGGTAGGTTTTTTCTCTCGCTAGTGAGATTTCAAGGCTTAAGATACACATTGTATACATTGTATATGTTTACATGGCCTGTTCACACCTGTCAAAATGATCCAAACTTAGTCTGGACCAAACGATGTACTGTAAGACCTGGATGGACCCATCTCTCCGTCACATTTGTGTTCTCGATTATCATTTTATTGTTTATTTTGTCTTGCGTCAATTACCCTCATTGCAGCCGGTCTAAATGCGCAAATGACCATGAAACCCAAGTGGAGGGCTACGTAACACTGGACTGGTGGAAAGTCAACCTAGCAGGATTCCTGAGGCTGACCACACCAACACATCGGAGCAGTCCCGTCAGTGTGTGTCTTCTCTGCACTGCCTGGGCTGATGGTGAACAGGTGCGTATGTGGTTCATTACTCTGGAACGAACCACATATTTTTTTCCCAGTCAGACTAATATGGAAATATGAGAACGCGAGATGAGAATGCGGCAGGATTTTTACAAGTCATAACATAAATAACATAACAATATTTATATTTTGTTCTTTATAATAGCCTAAATTCAGCCTCAGAATGCTCATCAGTGTGAGTCAAGTAACTAACAAATCTAACAAACATCGATATTTGATCATTAACTCAAAGTGATTTTTCTTTTTAATTGTGCATTCCTAGTGCTCAATTTTATTTTAATGTACCAACACTCTGAAGTTCTTCTTTTGATATTTTAAGTGAAAATTCTTGTTCCCCCTATTATGGCTCAGGATCATTCCATTACACACAAAATGTATTTCACAGATTTTGCATTTTCCAGTCGTAAACATGCATGCACTAAGATTAGCCAGGATGGGGTAAGATTAATTGTTCTTGTCATTAATTCACTAGTGGCAAGATGCCTGAGAGATAGAAAATGGATGAGGCTTTTAAGTTGAGTACAAAAATGTACATTGTACATTGTTAATCTGTTTTCAGAACAAAGATGAGGACCATCTTAGATTCCATTTACACCTGGCGTTAACATGCATTTTCTGCAATCTGATTGCAATCAGATGGCAGAAATGGTTGTCCTCTCAATCCGCATAAAGTTGCTGTATCCAGATTGAGAGGACACATTGCATTTACACTTGTGTTCAATGTGTACACAATGCATCCCTGACCACCTCCGGAGGTGGTTTGGCCGATCAGATTGCAATCCTTCTTCAATGCGTTTTGGGGGTGTTTACACCTGGCATTTCAAGTGATAAAACACAATCTGATCACAGAAAACGCATGTTAGCACCAGGTGTAAATGGCCTCTTATACACCTGATCACAGATACAGCAGAATCTTAATTCTGGTCCCCGGTTTAATCACCAAACAGATTTAAGACAGATGAGGCTTTTTTTTCTTCCCAGTATTATTATTATTATTAGTATACTATTAAATTACTAGCGATGTGGTTGAAATGAATATTAGGAATGAATACGAGGTGGTTAAGAAATAACAATAAATGAAGTTGTGACGAGCAAAAGTTGGATTTAATGGCGACGTTTAAGTGGGATGTAGAATAGAACGGAAACATCAATGTACCTGTCTGAGTCTTTCCTCGCTGTCGGCGAGAGGAACATTGGGAGCCTCAGAGGAAGCACCAGGCATCTGTGGGTTGTTATGGCCTTGGGGGGCGGTTCCACCGTTACCCATGCTTGACTGATCCTTCATCTCCATCACCTCTGCTGGCTGTGGACGAGGGGTGACGGGGGCCTGCTGCTCAAAAGGGTCATGGATCGGCGTCTGATTGGGCCTTCTGGAGGGCGACTGAGTGAATCCATCATCTGGCATACTTGAGTGTTTTGGTGTTTGCGAGCCCAGGTGAGGGAAGGGTTCCTGCAGCCTGCCTTGAGGTGGGGAGAAGGGGTCCTGATTCCCCATTGGTCCTGGCCTTGGCACCTGTCTGTTGAGCACATCGGGAACAGGCCGCGGGGTCCCTGGGGGCTGGGCGTACGGGTCGATAAGCATTGGTCTGCCTCCAGGCTGAGAGAACATATCGCCGCTCACTGGCCTCGGTGTCCCAGGGGCGTTAGCGTATGGATCCATAGGTACTCTCTGGCTCCCCGGTGACTTGGAAAACCTCTCTCCCATGGAGGGCCGTGGGGTATTAGGCTGCTGGGCGTAGGGGTCCACCGAGTGGGACGGGGACATTCTCTGTGCCGGGTGCGACTGGTGAACGAACTGGCTCATCCCACTGGGGCGAGACATAGCAGGTGCCTGGCCGTAATGGTCCGAGGACGGAGTAGGGGTGTTCGATGGCTGTCCGTAGTTGTCGTGCGGGCGTGGGGTGCCGGGAGGGCGAGCGTAGGGCTCGAAGAACGGGCGAGGTTGGGAATTGGGTTCACTCATGGGTCGAGGCGTGCCTGGGGACTGGGCATAAGGGTCAGCGGCTGGCTTGGCGGGACCAGAGGGTTGGGCAAAGGGGTCGTACGTAAAGTGGTCCGGCCTCGGAGTGGAGGGTGCATGAGCATAGGGATTTCTGGACATTTGTGCCATTGGTCCTGGTGGAGCAAACGAGTGAACCTGAGGGTGATGCTGGCTCATTCTAGGAGGACTAGTGAAGTTGTCGTTCCCGGAGGGTCTCGGAGTGTGGGGGGGCTGAGCGTAGGGATCGTTCTGGGAGAACCTCTCGTTAGGATGTGGCCCCGGGCGGTTGAACGGGTCCTGAGCCTGGGGAGGGGGCATAGGCGTTTTGAACAGAGAGACCGAACCAGACTCGTTACTTCCAGGGATAGGAGCTAGTAAAGGTCGTGAGTACGGGTCGGACAGGATCATCCGGTTCTGGGCCATGCGCTGATAGGCCTCATTTCGGATCATAGGTCTTGAATATGGGTCTCTGCCGGGAGAACCCATCGGGGGCCGGCCTTGGGCAGACTGGCTGGTCCTGGGCGGACCCATGGGCTTCAGGAACGGGTCCATTTCCCCAGCTGGCCTTGGCGTGTCAGGAGGCTTGGCATAAGGGTCACTGCTCATGGAGGTAGGAGAGCCAAAAGACTCGTGAGCAGGAGAGGGCCTCCCTCTGTCCTGCGGCTCCATCATGTTGTTGGGCGATTTACCAGATTCCATAGACATTCTGCGACATGCGTTTGGTCCTAGAGTCGGTGGTCTCGGGGTGCCCACCATCTTGGCGTATGGGTCCCACGGAGAAGAAGGTCTGGAGCCAGAAGAGCCAGGCGAGAAGACCTGAGGCGACTGAGGCTGGGAAGAAGGGCCCGACGGAGGGGGAGGAGGGGGTCGCAGGAACACATCCTCCTCGGGCGGCCCCGAGGTGGGTGTCCCCGGCAGCTGTGGCCTGAAGCCCTCTTTACCAGAGCCTTTACCAGAGCCTGTGCCCACCTGCAGCGGAGACATGCTGCCATTGCTGTGCAGGGAGGCAGGGCTCTGGTTTCCACTGTTGGTGCCGTCTCCCTCAGACTGGCTGTTAGTCTGCTGCTGTTGCAGGAGTTGCTCGTTCTTAACTTGCTCCAGTTTCTGAGTGGCTTCGATCTTGGCTTGCTGTTTGCTCTTCTGCCTCATTTGCTGTTGGTAGAGAGACAGACGAAAAGAGAGATTAGACTTCAAAAGGAGACAAATCAAAACATTTGTCAGTCTCATATCACAATCAGACAGACTTCTTTCTATGTGGAGGATATCGCAAGTTGTTTAGGGAGCCTTTCTCTAAACCACCTCTCAGTTGTCTTTTAACATAAGTGGACCTGCCGCTGCATTCCCTGACTTCAGTATATACACTCTTACCTGTCTAAACTTCCATTCTTGCTCATGCTCTGACTCTTTGGGTTTCAAAGGGTCTTTAAAGAGCAGTTCTGTGTCTAGTGGTATGTTGGGATCAAACACCTCAGGGGGCTGCTGCTGCGGCGGTTGTTGCCTCTTGACTGTCTCGTTGGACATCTGGACTTTGTTGATGCGCAGGGCAGCTCGGTTATCCCTTGCCTTTTGCTGAAGATCACAAATCCACCACACAAGCACACAAAGAGAGAGAAAAAAAACACACATCAGACACAGACACCTCATAAAAACACAAGTGTAACCAGTGGCAAAGTACCATAGGAACAACTCGTGTAGTGTGAATTTGACTAGTTTTAATCAAGAGCAGCTCTTTAAAAAACTGGCCTCTGCCAGATGGAATGACTTCTTGTGAACTTAATTACAGAGACCACAGTGAGTTCTCACACTGAGCGGTTAAAACACTTCCTCTGTTAATTAGTTCATCTGTGAATGGCCGGATTTCAAATAGCATTGGCAAGAGGCACGGGGCCAGATGCCATACAGGAGTCTACATTCTGCATACTAATACAATGTCAGTGTGAATAATAGTGACAGTTTGATGGCAGCCATGTTTCAAATAGGGATGTCGACCGATAACCGTTTCGCCGATAATTGACCGTTTCAACATTAACCGATGAATACTATCAGTGCAACGGTTTAAAAAAATGTTTTGCATGTGCCCTTTAACACGTGCCATGCCATGTGGGTGGGCAGCGCAAATGAGAGTAAAAATGTCATGGGGTCGCATCAGTGGGGGAGTGCCTGATAATCATGTTGTTGTTGTTGATGTTTCCCTGCACAGTGCATTAATCATTGTGGTTCATAGTAAAACATGACTTTATCGTCACTGGCTCATTCGGTCTCCCTCTCTCCCTCCCTCTCTGCACGTTCATCGTGCACACGTGCGCACTGAATGATGAAACACGCGAAACACAGTCGTTTTTACCGTGTTCCAAAGATGCAGACATGAAGCGGTCCAATTTGACGATTGAAAAGTATCAATTCACGTTACTCTTTACCGTCCAACACATGCCAGTTCGGAGAAAACGACGAGAGACAGATTGTTTGTAGGCTATGCATTGATTAACACTGACAGCTGCGTGCGGACTGGCCGCTGCACTCGTCCTCATGTTGTGCAGCCAGACACACAGAGAGCATATAGCCTACAGCCCTCGTTTCTGGGGTTCGATGAGGAGGTGTGAAGAGAGAAGCAAACTATTTTTTGCAGATCTCAAAAGCAGGTAGTGGGATTAGTGAGAATGTTGGAGAGAGCGATGAGCGCTTCGTCAGTGCGCCCTGCAGCCTGGAGACTGTCATCCGCTAGTCTCTTAGAACAGACGAGTTGGCTTCCTCAATTTTCAAATGCTTCCGCCATACCGTCTGTACTTCGTGGGGGAGAATCATGCAACAACCGGAATGGGAAGTAGAAACGCGGGTTTTCCGCTCATTAGTCCAAACAGAATCGCAGAAAGGCGGGTCTTCCGCTCATTAGTCCAATCAGAATCCAATATGCCGCATTTTTCGTGGACACACGTGTCGTGATTGGTCGGATTCTGTCGAACTTCTTTCCTGTCTGAAGGTTTTTTTCCCAACTTTATCGTACAGACTGTATAGCTGCATTCGCCGAATGTAGATGAGACAGTCTGTTTTAAGAGACTAGTCATCCGCTGAAACACTTCACGGGGCGGCTGCGTGATGTGCTCTTCAAAGTGGAAATTCGTTCACCAGCAACACATTTTTGTTCGGAGCTTTTCAAATGTGTTTCTGCTGGTTTTATTAGACTAAATCCGACATCTGCATTTCACTAATTCATTTGAGAATTGTGAGTATGGATTTTTTTCCTTCTGCCCGCATTTCCCAGTTCTGCAATGTGTGCAGCTCCTAAGCAGAGTAGCCTATCGGAGGAATGTTTTTGTTTAGTGTGCTGGAGGATTCAACTAGTCTTTTTGTTTTGTTAACGTGTTTTTTTTCTGCTTGTAGATGTAAAAAATAAACGCTTTCCAATGAAAAAAAATAAAGCATTTGTTGTGGTAACTGTTTAATGGGGCCCAGACAGTCAAATAGCGCATTTTAATCCTCTGGGTTAACGATCAATAGTCGGCTAATGAGGGTTGGTTGTCGGTAAAAAAAAAAAACATTTTTCGACATCCCTAGTTTCAAAGTTGTTTCAGGCTTTGAGATAGTTGGAGAAACGATGGCAAATTCCGAAATATTGGTGATCTTACCACATATGGGGCCCTGTCTTGTGAACTAGCTTTCCTCCATAGTTTTGCAATTTGCTTGACTCTTGTAGACCAGTCTGTTGAAAAACAAAACAAGGGGAGTGGTCATGCCAAAAGTCTTGTTGAAGGACATTCAAAAGTACTGGATGTATTGATACTGTGTGCTGTACAGAAGCCGTGCAGAGGGTGTGCTCAAAACAAGCATCTGAAAGACACGACTTACAAGGCAACAACAAAATGACAGCAAAACAAAATGAATAGGCACACACAAAAACCAATGGCAGAACATTAACAAAAATCAGATACACACACACACACGCATGCACTTTCTGTGTACTATAGTTTCATGCACTCAAACAAACCTGGGAATTCTTCTTTGAGGTTGGGGAAGTTGACGTTAGTGTAGAGGACGGGCGCTACAGTGGCTAACTCTCCAAGAGTCTCCTCCTTCTCCCATTTGAGTGTGCTCCTCTGAGCGTTGGACATGGCTTCAGTCTCCCCCTCAGGCAGAGACCCGGGAGGCGTGGGGCCCGGCCCGTGGGCAGGAGAGAGCCACGGGCCTACCGTCTCTCTTGGGATCTGAGTGAACTTCCTATCCCTGTGGCAACATAGAAAAGAGCCAACTCTTTAAGTTGTGCTGGAATCAAGTTCTGGTCAGGTCACTGTGAACAGAACTTCTAATGTTTCATGAGGAAGAAAAAGGTCCAGTTCTAATATTTCATATTCTACAAGAGAGCAGCAGTACAGTACCTTGGATTGTCAGTGAAAGGCATATGGTGGAGGGGGGAGAAGTGTTCTGGGATGCAGGGCCCGCTGCCGGGAATTGTAGAGAAGCGTTGGTTTGGTCCCATCATGCCGTTCATCATGGGCATCCTTGGAAACATGGGATTCCCTGCAGGGCATACAACAAGATTTTAAAGGCTGAATGGATGTGCTTTGCCTTGGATCATCAAAAGCATTCCAATCAAATGTTATACATGACAAGTGTCATAGAGAGCCACAGTGGAACGTCACTTCCTGCTTCAGCACTGTACCAGAGATTTTCATCCGCCATTTATTTTCCCATAGACATTTAGTAAAATGCTTATAAAAATAGTTTTACTTGTTCAAACCAAACGGTTCAGATATATTTAGAAACAGGAAAAAAATGCGGGTTTAAAGAAAATATTTTTTCGATGGTGTTTTTTTTTTATTTTGGTCGGAGTGAAATGTTCTATGGGTCTCTCCCGATTCTAAATATAGCTGAACCGTTTGGTTTGACCAAGTCAAACTATTTTTATAAGCATTTTACAAAATGTCTATGGGAAAATAAATTGGGGAAGAAAATCTCTGGTACAGTACTGAAGCAGGAAGTGACGTTCACTTTGCCTCTCTATTCTGACTGATGATGTACCTGTGTTGGGGTGAGCCATACTGGGGCCTGGCGTGGCAGGGTGGGGCCCGGGGCCCTGGGGGTGAGGCAACTGTGGTGGTGGGTGGCTGGTGCTGGGGCTGAGGACTGCTGTGAAGAGATCCTCCACGTCCTTACCCTCCAGCTCTGTAAGAAAGTGTGACACTAATCAGTACTAATCAGTAAGTTACATGGGATAATGCCTTTTAGGATAGGGGCAAAGGTAGGCCAAATTAATACAGTGAATAATCAGAAGTCATCCCCCCTGTAGTCTATTGATATGCTGATGCCATTGCCAACTATTGATTTTTGTTTAAATAGCATTTGAAGTCTATTAGTGAAGAAGCACATATAAAGTCCTTTAAAGTATGAATGGTCTTGAATTTCATATAGTGATTGATTCATCTCTACTAATTCCAGGAATCTCTCTATGTCTGTATGTGTGTTTATCACATATCTCTGTATGTATGTATGTGTGTTTATCACATATCTCTGTATGTATGTCTGTCTGTATGTGTTTATCACATATCTCTGTATGTCTGTCTGTGTGTTTATCACATATCTCTGTATGTCTGTCTGTATGTGTGTTTATCACATATCTCTGTATGTATGTCTGTGTGTGTGTTTATCACATATCTCTGTATGTCTGTATGTGTGTTTATCACATATCTCTGTATGTCTGTCTGTATGTGTGTTTATCACATATCTCTGTATGTCTGTCTGTATGTGTGTTTATCACATATCTCTGTATGTCTGTAGGTGTGTTTATCACATATCTCTGTATGTCTGTAGGTGTGTTTATCACATATCTCTGTATGTCTGTCTGTAGGTGTGTTTATCACATATCTCTGTATGTCTGTAGGTGTGTTTATCACATATCTCTGTATGTCTGTATGTGTGTTTATCACATATCTCTGTATGTATGTATGTGTGTTTATCACATATCTCTGTATGTATGTCTGTCTGTATGTGTTTATCACATATCTCTGTATGTCTGTCTGTGTGTTTATCACATATCTCTGTATGTCTGTCTGTATGTGTGTTTATCACATATCTCTGTATGTATGTCTGTGTGTGTTTATCACATATCTCTGTATGTCTGTATGTGTGTTTATCACATATCTCTGTATGTCTGTCTGTATGTGTGTTTATCACATATCTCTGTATGTCTGTATGTGTGTTTATCACATATCTCTGTATGTATGTCTGTATGTGTGTTTATCACATATCTCTGTATGTATGTCTGTAGGTGTGTTTATCACATATCTCTGTATGTCTGTATGTGTGTTTATAACATATCTCTGTATGTCTGTATGTGTTTATCACATATCTCGAGAAGCATTCGTACGATCGACTTCACACTTGGCGAGTGTATTGCTGGGAACCTGAGGCAGTGCAGTGTCGAATTTGGTGCAATTTGGACATGCGACTAAGACATTTAGACTAAGCGCCGCAGCATGGCAGTGGATGTAGCATGGCAGTGGATGTAGTAAGCAGCCCCCGCTCAGTCACAGCTACTACTATAGGATATAGTACTATAGCTACTACTACATTACTACTATAGGAAGACACTGGATTAAAGTTCACAATTTTGATAGAAAAGATTAAATTACAAACCTGGAATTTTGTAGAGTTTGCTAAGAATTGATTCTGAAAAAAGGGAAGAAGGAGAGAACAGATCATTATCCAACTTGTATTCAGGCGTCAAGAGGACAAGTTTAAAAAAGAAGAAGAAGCGGCTTGAAGGTAGTGTGTGGTCTTTCACACTGACCATCAGTGACCATCTTGTCCAGCTCTGGGCTGAGGATGCCGTCCAGAGGTTCCTCTGAGAGGGCACGAGGTGTACGCCGGCCAGAGTGGGACTGAGGTAGCACCGGGGAGCCGTCTGTCAGGGGGCCCATGTCCAGGCCAGCTGTAGAAACACACACAGACGTACAAAAACAAATCACAACACGCACATGCACACGCACACACACACACACGCATGTAAGGCAACATGAACTAAACACTGCACCAAGAGTATGAGCATAAAAATAGACTTAAAGTGAGGACATGTTTATTGTCTAAACAGCCTGTGGAATGCAATCATAACAGCACAGTCTAAAATCACTGCTCCTTCGGGGGTTCCTGTGCTGTGTAATACAAGACGAGGCAGACGGGCCATACCAATTCTCAGCAAAGATACATAAACACCTGCATGTTTGTCCAGGAAAAAAGATTGTTCTGACCCCTCAATTCAATTGCTCTTCCTTACGAAAAACCTCCATTACTCTCCTTATAAGGAAGACTAAAACGTGCAACCTTCGGCACCTTTTGGGAGCATTTCTTCGGCTAAAAAGTACTGCACTGCCAGCAGATTAAATGAAGATGACGAGCAACGGAGGAAGCTTGGGGGAAAACGCCACAAGATGGCTATCATCCCAAAACAATTCTCTTCCCAATCTAATCTGCTTTCCATTACTGCCATGCTTAAACAGAACACTTCTCTAACCGACATGACGACGGCTGTAACCGTGAGTTGGCAAGACCTGTATTTAGGACAAAAACATTTCAGGCCAAAGTACATTTAAGTTGAACAAAGTAGTAGTTACAAAAAAAAACGAAGGACATGTAGTACAGAGCTCAGGAGAATTGCCGAGCTATTCTTCATCCGACTATCAACGCTGAGACACGAAAGACCTTCGGCGCATCAGAAACGGTAAGGCCATTCACCGAGGTCTCCGGTTCTCTAAATTGCTTGCTTCTAAATTGCTCACTTCTTTGGAGTTTGAATAGGAAGAATGTCCTTGCCAGCATGTTTCTGTGGCATGTTTCTTGAAGACACCTCTTGCTTGGTTAGCTCTCAATATGTGCCCAGAGTATTTTGAAAATGTCACCAAGAAAACCCCCAACAAGAAAGGATTGACACACCGTACCTATTTGAGTGCATACTGTGCAGTGGGGTTAGGTTAAGAACTACGCAGTTTTAAATGAGTGTTAAAAACAATTTGAAAGGGTTTAGGAAGGACTGGAGGTGAATGTGTGCAAAGATGAGTAGGAAGAAAGCAGCTCATACACTGTACATGCACACTCAACTGCTACTAAGAGAGGAGGAATGAACTAAAGCAAGGGATTAGTAGGCCATGGCACCCTTACCAAAAGGAGGAGGTGAGCTGTCAACCTGGAAGGGGCAAAAATCAAGACCTACAAGAACCCAAAACCAGATCAAAAAATGAGTGGAAAAAATAGTGAAGACAGAACAAGCACAACATCATTCAGACAATGCCAAAACAAATCAAGAAAATATCAAAGATGAAAAAAAACAACAACAACATTGTGGAAAAAATGTGACATTAACAAATTAGCATTGTGGTGAATGTAAAATTAAATGTGCCGTCTGAGGAAACTCCCAAACCGGGAAGAAAATATTTTAAAACGCAGAGTTAACGTGTGTCGATAACTATCCATTTTTGCCGCTGTGACTGCCTGTGAGATATATAGGACGCACCAGAGTCACTGCTTGGCTTCCCGAGCATTCCCAAGATGTCTGCATCAGTGTTCAGAACATCAGAGAGATCAACTAACGGTTCCTCAGATGTCTCTGTAGATGGAGGAAAACAAGGGCAAATGAAATTGTCACAAATCATAATAGATGGTAATGGTAAATGGGCATGAGGCTAGGACTTGGTTAGGACTTGGACTTGGTTAGGACTTGGTCGCCACACAAATGGCCGCATGTGTATGTAGGTCTTGAGCAATGTAAAGAGGAGGCTGCCCTTGGTGGACAGACCATTCAATCTTCAATCAGGAGTAATTATACACATACAACTTTCACTTGTCATCTATATTCTATTCCATACAGCATACAATTATTACAAATATTTTTTACGTTTTTTTTAATAGCTTATTTTAAGCACTATTTTAAACTGGAGTAGCTCTATGAGGAGGTTCTGTAATTCCACACAGAACCATTTGAACACGATAAAGAGGTTCTATTAAGTGCTCTGAACCGGGCCTTTGGGTCGTGGTTCATCCAGTTGAGGTGTGAGGTGCTTCTTTGTCTCTGTGTAAAGAGTTTGTCAGTGATATGCGGTAAACCTTGACATAATTAAATTGGAAATCACACAAAGTATGATATCTCAAGATAAGTTGTGTTCTGGAGATAACAGGATAAAAAAAAATAGCGACGACCACTCTCAGCTTCTGCAGTGCAGTGTCAAGCAATGGACAATTTTTAAACTAATGCATTTAAAGCATGTCGTTAGAGAAATCATGTTAGGTTGAACCGTGTGAATGTTGTAACTGAAATATTGGCTAAAGCTGATTACTCCCACTAATCAGGGTATCCGTGTGTATGTAAACACACTCAGGACGTAGCCTGTCCTGAATTGCTTACCGACAACAAGTCCTATTAAAATAACAAAATCAGCAATGATTTTGTTATTTTTATAGCATTTGGTAAGCAATGCATTAAAAAGCACCAGCCTTATCCTTTAAGTAATGAGAAAATGTTGACGTTTTCATTTGATCTGCCAAAGTCAAGCATTCTGCAGAAGAATTCGCACCACTCATGAAACTCCACTGTACAGTTGCAGTCAGAAACAGTCCACAAACATCAAAAGGCTCACTTGGTAGCATCTCCGTTTTGAGCGCAGTAACGCAGTGATGTGTGTGCATACGTACGTGCTCCTGCTGGTCTCGTCGGGAGGGAAGAGGCCGATGCGCTGAGCAGAGGGTCCGACGACGGGTCCAGGAAGCTGGTGGCGGGGTGCTTCCTGTCCGCCTGGCCGTGCCCCTCCTCCAGGAGGCCTGACTCTACCGCCCCCTGCTGCCTGCTCTGCTTGCTTTTGTCCAGTAAGTCCTTCCCAAAGAACGCCTCCTGAACATGACAGCAACACACAACACGAGGTCACTTCTCTGTAGTGACACCGGTCTTCAGGAACCGTTAACCTCTCTTTCCCAACATCACCCTGAGGAGACTTTTGTTGGGAGACACACCTCGACCTGGTCAGGTAGAAGCACAGCGAGGAGCCCATGAGAATTGACCAAAGTGACAGGGAGAAGCACCGAGACGGAGAGTGGTGCCGCCCGCTGTCCGCATCAACCACATGTACTCACAAGCCGTCTAGCATCCTCAAGCCACACACGTGAACGCGGCTCCCCGCTGCGCCGAGGCATTAAAAGCCCAACGCATCGCTCTTTTCAATAATTCATCAAATGTGCTTCTCTGTTGGACCCTTCTGTGGTGGGATAAAGAGCACTGCTGACAGCTGCCTGTGGCTTCATGCACATCACACACGTCGATGTTCTGGCCAACACAAGGTGACACTGAGAGAGATACAGGCATGGAAGAACAGGAGCCATGAAGTCATCTCCAGGTACGCTTTCGTACGTCAATTCACAAGCCAGACAGGAGCCATTTGGAGAGGATGATCAGAGCGCAGAGTATCCTCTACGGAGAGCTCCTTAAGGCTTAGCTACACGTCTTTTAAGACAGCTCGCAGAAGGGGGCTCCACCACACACCGAAGGTCTATCTGTATAAGTGGTTTCCAGACAATGTACTCTGCATTCTCAACCTTCCCATGGGGAGGGTACAGCGCTGTTTATGAAGATACTGTATGGTAGGGCATGACATGACCAGGCAATCAGTGTATAGGAATGGGAGGCTCACATTATAAATAAAACAAAAGTAGACAATTAGGGCTAATGACTTTTCCAATTAACTACTGATGATGACGTGTGCAGAGAACTACAAGAAGTTGTTTTAACTAATGCAGTGATTTCACCTTCCTCTATGTTTAATTCCAAAATGATTGCTGAAACAAAAGAGAATTCACTATTGATTATTATTCAAGTCACTTTTTCTGTTTACACCGCCTTAGCAGACAGCATTGCTACCTACGTTAGTTATACTTTGATTTTATTTTTTCACCTTATGCATAAATGCATATATAGTGTTTTAGATAGTGTTTTGCCTTTCATATGATAATTATTATTATTTATTTTATTTGACAGGGACAATGGACAGTCAGAAACTGTCCCAGACTTAGCTAGGAAGCGAAATTTCATCTGCAGTCCCTGGGTCCCTAGATGATACAAGGAACATCAAGGATGACACAATGTCATACTGTCCCCCCTCTCTATTTTGGTATGTCTTATTTCACTGGACATGACTTTGGGGTAGCACCAGGTGCTCACAGGTGACTCACCTGCAGGTAGGTAGGAAAGGCCTCCTCCAATTTGGTTTTCTTCTTCCGGTAGCGTTTCTTGATTTTCTCTGGGACCTCTGGTCCAGGGGGCGTCTCATCTACAGGGGTATCAGGCAGTGCCTCCGTCCATCCTGCTGTAGGGTATACAAAAAACAAACAAACAGATTAATCTCCTCTGTGCTGTGTCATCAAACTAAATTATTTGTGATTTGACATGAAAACCTAAGCTAAGAGCTAGTAAAAAAATAAATAAATAAAAAATAAATAAATAAATCTGGGAAACATTGCAGAAGAAAAAAAAATTGGGAAATATCAAATAATAATGTAGATGTGTGTACAGACCTTCTTCTTTTCCGATGGGATTCTCCGACACTGAGCCCGAGGAATCCTTCCTGCAGAGGGATCGTTTGGCCTTGCCTGGGCCTTGTCCGGGACGGCTCCTCTGGCGCACCATGAACCCTCCAATGCCTGGGAGGGAGAGGTTATCCATTTAATTAACAACCAATCAATGTACTCAAGGTTCAACTCAAACCTTTTTCGGTTGAATATTTTGACTAGGGGCGGCTAACTCCTTTTAAACAACACTATTTCCATGACCGTCTCGGTGTGGTGATGTGATTTAAGAGACACAGATTAATGAGTTTATGGTTTGCATTTAATGGGAGAATTCTTCCCGGCATCTTTGAGAAAACAGCCTTTTGGAAACACTACTAGATAGAGCCCTCTTGTACATGAGCGGGCCCTGAGATGGCTGTGCTTGGCTGCAGCTACAGCGCCCCGGCACGTACTGCACCATTTCACGCTCCAGAGGAGCTGTCTCCTTCAATCAGGTGGCCTACCCGGCCGGTACGGCTTCCTCTTCCTCTTCTTGCTGCCGTCGGCCCCCTTAGAGTGGTCTTCTGCTGGCTCCCGCTCCAGGCTGGAGTCTGACTTCCCCTCACAGTCCAGGAGCTCTGCCTCTGCAAGAGGGAGCAAAAGCGCCGGTGATGAGTGACAGCCCTGCAGCACAGAGAGCCCCCTGCCGCCGCCCCTCCTCCTCCTCCTCCTGCCTCCTCCTCCCTCCTCCTCCTCCTCCTCCTCCTCCTCCCTCCTCCTCCTCCCTCCTCCTCCTCCTCCACACACAGCAGCGCCAGGGTCAAGTCCATCTCAACTCCACTCAGCGGCAGGACATTAACGGCAGGACATTAGCCTGATTGAAATGAAGTTCATGAGGTCCATTACTAAGGGCCTTCATTTTCCAGTGTGACTTTTCCACTCTTCTTCATTTCGTTTTTTTAAAATAGCAGCTACCTCATGTGTCCTCCTCGCCCACAGCCAAACAGTTTTTGGATTAGGAGGAAGTCGTAACTTTAAGAGAACAATATCAAAACCTCAAGCAAGAATTCAAAACAAGTGTCGTCCAGTAGAGCCTTCTAATGTTGTTGCTCTTCAAAAAGCTGACCAAGCTGTGCTCTTGGCTTAACCCATTGATACCTGATGCAGCATCTGTGTGTCTATCCCTCATTTGTGTGTGTATCCCTTTAAGAGCCTTAAAGGGATACACACACAAACGCTGCATCAGGTATCAATGGGTTAATATGGGGGGGGGGGGGGCTGCGCGTACTCCTCCCCCACTAACTCCCGTTAAGCAGCCATTACTGTGAAGGCCTATATTAACCAGTGTGAGATGAAAGCATGAACGCAGCAGGAGCCCCCTAAAGTGGTTTCTAAAGCAGCCCCGTGTGAAGGCAGGCACCTCTGTTCTCCTCCATGTCTTCATCGCGAGAGTGCTCAGAGAGGAGGTCGAGCGGGGCCTGGAGCACAGCCACGCTGTTCTGGTTGATGATCTTCAGCTTCAGCTTGGGCTTGGGCTTCCTGCGGCGCGACGCAGTGGCAGACAGGCTCTGGAGCTGGCACAGGCCAGACTCCGTCAGGCACACACCGTCCTGGGTGTAGGTCCTCGCCAGGTCTGAGGACCAAAAACACAGTAAGGCAGGGATACTCAACTGTGCCCCCTGTGTGGCCCGCAATGGAATTGCAAAAAAAAACTCTGGCCAATACTCCACTTCTGTTATAGCATTTCAGTCTGGAATATGGGATATCTTTCAATAATCTATAATTTAGCTGCTAAATTGTCAAATACTGCCGTCTGCTTGCTACCCAGGCACTTATGTATGTACTACTTAACTAACTTAACCTAACTAACTATCCGGTGTGCACAACATTGTCAGACTAAACTCTGGCTGACACCCCCAAAACCTACAATGCGCTACAGAAAAATGTATATTGTTTGTTTATTAACTGGCCCCTGGCCTTCTATTTTCACGAAAGTGCCCCCCGGGCAAAGCAAGTTGAGTATCCCTGCAGTAAGGGATAGAGTAGACCAAGCTAAATGAACTGCACTGCTAATGGGTGTCACGAGTATGTATGAGCTAAGAACGAATCACCACCGCCTAATGTGGTGCTTCCTCTGATCTATCTGTGGTTATTTCTCAGGGTTGAAATTGTGCACTTACCCATTTCTTTAGCCTTTGTAACAATCTGCGTCATAACCGCCGGCTCAATGGAGTCTCTGGCCTTGGCTGCCACTACAGCAGCACAGGACACAAAACAGCCATTACGTTAACACACAAGGGAGAAAACAAGGAGGGCCAAATATCCTAGTTAAGTATATTCACTCCACAGCAAACACACAAATACTTAAAGTCGAGCTGAACCCAAAAATGACTTTTCTTTTCTTTTAGTTAAAATACCTGGGTATGCAGTGCACCTATTTAATAATGTATGCAAAAAAGAAATCACAAAAATCTAATTTCTTTAGTTTTTCCCACTTTTTCACATCAAAAGTTCATTTTTCAAGATTTCATTGATAACAGTAATGTACAGTTTGCTGGCGTCACCTAGTACCATCAAATTTCTACCCCATTTCAACCAATCATATCCCGACATGCAGCTGTCAATCAAATCTTCATTTCAGGATAATTTTCTCTCCCAAATGAAGTAGAAAATGGCGCCTAGTGCCTGTCATCTGGCAGAATTCCTATCCCATAAACTAACTACTAACTTGGCCAATTGTTAGAAACATGAACAAAAAACAAAAACTATAATCTCTAAGAATGCAAAGAAAATGTAACTGGCTCATTAAAACGCGCATTCCAGGGATATCGTATTTACAGAAATAGCGTAAAAGGCGCGCGCTTGAGAGCGTGGTGGTCAGGGGTCTGCCCTCGGAGATTCCAGGCGGGCGTGCAGCACCCATGCAACGGATTGTCCGCTCGCTCCGCACGAAGCAGCTGGCTGCCTGGTACTCCGCGCATCCCACTCGCGTAGCACGACAGCACGCTGAATCCCACTCGATTTGGGGGTGGAACACGCCATGATTGACCAATGCCAAAGCCAGTCGACAGAATTGTCAAATCAAATTATCGACATGATACTATGACCCGCCTCTCAACTTGTCATCTCAGACAAATTATGTTTTCAGTCTGAAACGGACTGCGACGCACGTGACCAACGGGTTCAGTTCGACTTTAAAATGGAATGAAAAGAAAACAACACTGTGTTAAAAGCAGATATAGAGGAATTGACGCTTGCTCCCCCACCCTTCGTGGTCTTGAACGCTCGACACATCGTGCAGTCAAAGCTGCTGTCGGCAGCTTTCTCCACGTCCTCCTCTGAATGGAGACCCTGACACGAGGCATGAAGCCATCTGTGGAGAAATGAGAAGATTTGGACAATTAGACAATTGTAATTATGTAAGAAGAAGAAAAAAGATAAGGTTTTGTGAATATGAAGAGAAAATGTTTGTCTCGTTGTGTAAAACAGTGACACACCTGTCGCATTGGCGGCACTGCACGATGATGGCGCCTTCGCTGTAGTCCAGCAGGCAGATGGGGCATGTTGCCATACTGGCACATGGGGCACACTGGGTGTAATTATTCTGCCACTCACACCTGAGGCCAGGGGAGGTGGCACCACACTGCGTACAGGACACACACCTGAAGGAGGCACAGAGGACAGAGGGTCACACACTCCCCTCAGCTACCTGAGAGGGTCACACAATCTCACCAACACCCAGCCTATTTACCAGGTCAACATCCCTTATATTGCAAATAAGAAATTACCGTAATCACTTTCGGTTCATCGGCCTATTTTTTTTATAGGTATGTTAAAGTGATAATCTATAAGATTTCAGTTTTGTTCTGTTGGGTTCTATGATGACGAGTGGTAATTTCAGGTGAGATCCAAACCGTGTTGCGTAATGTGACATTAGTCAGTTTGTTCGGCCAAAGTAACCGCCCGTAATGCTAGCAGAGACCAGAGAAAAGTAGCTTGTTATCCTACTTCACACAAGAGTTTCTCTGTCTCCACAGACAGCAAGTTCATAAATGCTGCAATACTGAAAATGCAAAGGCTTCCATCAATGGGCCATAGGCTCAATCACCATTGTGTTAAGTCACTATCAGATAGATCGTGATTTAACAGACATTTATTTACATGAAAATCTTTGAGATTATAACTTGAAGTTAAATGTACTCCTACGACTGCAGTCATTTTCAAACCAAGGTGGGTGGAGAAACATTCACCTAGTGAGACGTTGATTGAATTGGCAGACTTGTAGTGTGTTAAAAAATGCCTTGAACTTGTTGATTAAGCATTCAAAGAAAACCAACAAAAAGCAGTTACGATTGGCTGTTCGCAACAAAGAGTGAGATGAAGTTGAACATTTTCTCAAACTACCAGTCCAGATCAAACTATCAGTCCAAATCACACTACCAGTCCAAATCAAACTACCAGTCCAAATCACACTACCAGTCCAAATCAAACTATCAGTCCAAATCACACTACCAGTCCAAATCAAACTACCAGTCCAGATCAAACTATCAGTCCAAATCACACTACCAGTCCAAATCAAACTACCAGTTCAAATCAAACTACCAGTCCAAATCAAACTACCAGTCCAAATCAAACTACCAGTTCAAATCAAACTACCAGTCCAGATCAAACTACCAGTCCAAATCAAACTACCAGTCCAGATCAAACTACCAGCCCAGATCAAACTACCAGTCCAGATCAAACTACCAGTCCAAATCAAACTACCAGTCCAAATCAAACTACCAGTCCAGATCAAACTACCAGCCCAGATCAAACTACCAGCCCAGATCAAACTACCAGTCCAGATCAAACTACCAGTTCAAATCAAACTACCAGTCCAAATCAAACTACCAGTCCAAATCAAACTACCAGTCCAGATCAAACTACCAGTCCAGATCAAACTACCAGTCCAAATCAAACTACCAGTTCAAATCAAACTACCAGTCCAAATCAAACTACCAGTCCAGATCAAACTACCAGTCCAGATCAAACTACCAGTCCAAATCAAACTACCAGTCCAAATCAAACTACCAGTCCAGATCAAACTACCAGTCCAGATCAAACTACCAGTCCAAATCAAACTACCAGTCCAGATCAAACTACCAGTTCAAATCAAACTACCAGTCCAGATCAAACTACCAGTCCAAATCAAACTACCAGTCCAGATCAAACTACCAGTCCAAATCAAACTACCAGTCCAAATCAAAACTACCAGTCCAAATCAAACTACCAGTTCAAATCAAAACTACCAGTCCAAATCAAACTACCAGTCCAGATCACATCAAGCAAAGTGTTTTTGTCTCTTTCCAGAATCCCTTTGAACAACATTCACACGAGTACAAAGACGAACTGCAGAAGAGAACTTGCCCGTCTTTTGTTGACTAAACCGAGGGTCTACGTTACAGCCCACGCCACATGAAACATTAACGACACTGACCCAGCTGTGAGATGAAAACAACGCTATTGTATCTCAGCCGAGATCAAATCCCATCAAAAGGAGGAGGCGTAAACTGAGTCGACGTTGACTTTTTTGCACAGAACCTCAGAAAGTCGGAAAGAACAAATCGATAAGAGGCAGCTCCTGACCATTTGCACTTCCAGCTGTCCTTGGGTACGTTCTGCAGCGGTGGGTCCAGGCAGTAGGTGTGATAGCTGATGTCACAGTCGTCACACAGCAGCAAGCGGCCGGGGTCTGTGGCCTGGCCACACGCCTCGCACACCGTACACTCCAGACAGCGCCAGCCTTTACTCAGCACCACCTTGGTGATCTGGGGAAAAGAACAAGAAGTAGTTCATTATGTATCTAAAAGTGTCTGTGTGCCCGAATATTGTCAGCATATAAGAGCAATTTAGTACTGTTAAAGAGGACATGAAACATTTGATCATATATGATCATATCATTCGCATTTCACCTCAAGACAAGACGGGACACTGCTTCCAAGTCTGAAATGTACCTAGATTTGCTAGAGATGAACAACATTTCACCTTTTTGTCAACTAGGGCGCTGCTTGATGATGTCACTAGGTTGACAGTACAGAACAGTAGTAAGCTGCTTGATGATGTCACTAGGTTGACTGGACAGAACAGTAGTAAGCTGCTTGATGATGTCACTAGGTTGACAGTACAGAACAGTAGTAAGCTGCTTGATGATGTCACTAGGTTGACAGTACAGAACAGTAGTAAGCTGCTTGATGATGTCACTAGGTTGACAGTACAGAACAGTAGTAAGCTGCTTGATGATGTCACTAGGTTGACAGTACAGAACAGTAGTAAGCTGCTTGATGATGTCACTAGGTTGACAGTACAGAACAGTAGTAAGCTGCTTGATGATGTCACTAGGTTGACAGTACAGAACAGTAGTAAGCTGCTTGATGATGTCACTAGGTTGACAGTACAGAACAGTAGTAAGCTGCTTGATGATGTCACTAGGTTGACAGTACAGAACAGTAGTAAGCTGCTTGATGATGTCACTAGGTTGACAGTACAGAACAGTAGTAAGCTGCTTGATGATGTCACTAGGTTGACAGTACAGAACAGTAGTAAGCTGCTTGATGATGTCACTAGGTTGACAGTACAGAACAGTAGTAAGATGCTTGATGATGTCACTAGGTTGACTGTACAGAACAGTAGTAAGCTGCTTGATGATGTCACTAGGTTGACTGGACAGAACAGTAGTAAGCTGCTTGATGATGTCACTAGGTTGACAGTACAGAACAGTAGTAAGCTGCTTGATGATGTCACTAGGTTGACTGGACAGAACAGTAGTAAGCTGCTTGATGATGTCACTAGGTTGACAGTACAGAACAGTAGTAAGCTGCTTGATGATGTCACTAGGTTGACTGTACAGAACAGTAGTAAGCTGCTTGATGATGTCACTAGGTTGACAGTACAGAACAGTAGTAAGGATTTTGAACGTTTTGATGAATCAAAACAACCACAATCCAAGTCAGAAACACAACAGCATACAGCATGCTGTGAGCCTGTTACAATTCAAAATCTTTACTACCAACACTTAACTAGCCTGTACTCCACTTACTGTATTTTACTGTACAGTACAGTCAAACTAGCGACATCATCTAGTAGCACCCTAGTTGGCGAAACGGCGAAATGTTGTTCATCTTTTTAGC
Organism: Poromitra crassiceps; assembly: GCF_964638095.1. Lineage (NCBI taxonomy): Eukaryota > Metazoa > Chordata > Actinopteri > Beryciformes > Melamphaidae > Poromitra > Poromitra crassiceps. The sequence continues at coordinate 5,579,206 of NC_139639.1, forward strand.
AAATCTATAGGTACATTTCAGACTTGAAAGCAGTGTCCTGTCTTGTCTGAGGTGACATGCAAATGACCTAGAGTCACATGATCAAATGTTTCCTCGTCCTCTTGAACACAAGATGCGAGAAAGGTAAGAAGGAGCTTACCTTTATACCAACGCAGAAGGGATGGTAGCACTGGCCACACTGACAGCAGGCCAGAAGACGGCCCTCTGCACCCAGACCAAAGCTCCCACACACCACACACATGTCCTGAGAGGAAGGAGGACATCATGAGACACCCCGTCTCATTGAGACAGTTCACCCGAGACGCTCTGAAATTCTAAACATCAAGCCCACACAAATCCTATTTCTCCTATTCTGATGTTTCTACTTCAACTTATTATGAAAGGCCATTGATTTTCTGTGTCGAGAAAAAAACAAAAAACACAAGTTGGCTGACGTCATTTCCAGTTTGCCATGATGGAAAAATGTACCACTATGATGACTTGTCAGCAGCCAATCACATAGGCTTAGCATATGACTTCAATGTCACTGGCAGCACTGTACATAGCAATCATTCATCTATGTGGTTACCTGCTGTGTGAAGGTCTGAAGGGAACACAATCCTTTCCTGAGCTCAAACCTGCTGCCTAAATAAGACATTAGTGTATTTCTCCTCGATCCTCCAATACAGATGTACATAATTCAAAGGTCTGAAGCCAAAGGGGCCTAGGTGCGTTATAGTGGATTTTACAGGAGAGCCCAAACGAATTTGGATCAAATTTGGATCAGCTGCTGTTACTGCATACTGTACTAAGGAGGACAATATTTTTAACTTTTTGTGTTATCCGTTTGAGCATAACTCATTTACTAATTTTCTGATGACCCTGTGCTGCTGTCCCTTCTCCATGGTTCAGAATCAGACCACGGGAATGCTCTCTCTGATTTTATTTCCTGGTGTGATGAGACTTAAATGTGCCTAAAACCAAGGAACTGATAATTGATTTTAGACGTGACAGAGATGCAGCCCAGGAGAGCACCATACACAATGAAAAGGTGGAAATGGTCACATCATACAAAAATTGGGTACTTTTCTTGACGATCATCTTAAGTTTGAAGTGAACCCTGAGGCCATTGTAAAGCGGGGGCAACAAAGAATTCACCAAACTCTATTGAGAGACTTTATTCTTTATTGAGAGGCTCTTGAGTTTTACTCAGCCTTACTGTTAAGAACAGAAACAGGCTGAACAGCCTTACTGTTAAGAACAGAAACAGTCTGAACAGCCTTACTGGTAAGGACAGAAACAGTCTGAACAGCCTTACTGTTAAAGACAGAAACAGTCTGAACAGCCTTACTGTTAAGAACAGAAACAGTCTGAACAGCCTTACTGTTAAGAACAGAAACAGTCTGAACAGCCTTACTGTTAAGAACAGAAACAGTCTGAACAGCCTTACTGGTAAGGACAGAAACAGTCTGAACAGCCTTACTGTTAAGAACAGAAACAGTCTGAACAGCCTTACTGTTAAGAACAGAAACAGTCTGAACAGCCTTACTGGTAAGGACAGAAACAGTCTGAACAGTATTGTTAAAGTCTGTTCTAAGATCATTGGTGTGAAACAAAGAGACCTCAACTCTTTCTGCAACCAACAAAGCCTCCAGAAAGGAGCGAGTATTTTAGCTTCTTCTGGACATCTTCTTGCAGGTGAATTTTCTCTGTTGCCTGCTTGCAAAGCTAACGGTCATTCTAAATGGTTTATTCCCTCTGCAATCAGACTTTTAAATGCTTCATCGATTGTATGAGTGGCAACGTTTTATGGATGATTTATACTTTTTATTTGGCATTCTGAAATATCGGATACTGATAATATTGTAAAAAATAAACAATCAAAACAAACGACACATACCTGTTTCAATGTGAAACAGTCATTGCTGGAGAATATAACCACTGTGTTATGCATGGCATTCTCCTCCTCCTCCTTGACTGTGTATGGTGTTTCCATTGTGGTGAGCTACATATTAATTAGGGGGGAGAAGACAAGGAAAATACAAACAGAGTTATGTGATGCCATATACAGAAACATATTATGGCTTCCAAAACAATACTGTACTTAATACACCTCCTTGGGTCTTTCACTATTCACCTTATGTAGCCACGCCCATTTGACCCGGTCGCGTGGTCGTGTGACGACTTCCGGCTATTTTTTTTTTAAATAAAATGGCTGGCTGCTCCAATATCATCTAACTCTGAATTAACTACGGTAATAATTTAGCCAATTGTATGTAACATACCAAATAAAAGCAAACGGCAATGTCTAAGAATGCAACGCCATGTAACTGGCTCGTTAAGTCTCGCATTCCAGGGAATTACGTTAATGTCTTATAGACGTAAGTGGCTCGAGCGCTCGGAGGAGAGAAAACTATCTGAAGCTTTCTTTGTTGGAGTCCAGGTATGTTTTACAAGAAAGTGCTCGTCATTGTCGACGATAACATTATCTGACCTGGCTAACAGTGGATACTCGCTTGCTTGCTGTGTACCAAGCTCAAAGTAGTAGGCTACGTTCTTTATTTTACCCCCTGCTACAAAAACAACTCTCTTCTTCATGACGTTCTTTCATATTTGGCGCCGTGACCGCCGGAAGTGTTAACACGACCCGGAAGAATTTGACCCACCCCCGCGTCTGAACATAAGGTGAATAAACAAAAACCATGTAGTGAATAGTGATAGGACCTTTAGCATGTTACACATACAGTACTATAGTGAATTAGCTATAATTAGTCATCACTATTTGTCATTCATAAATGCTGAGTCATCCATTGGAAATATCTAGGAACTAGCGCTCAGGTATGTGCATCATAAAACAAAACCAGCAAACAGCTGAATCTATCATTAACATAATTACTGCTCACAACACATCGGTCCAAGACGTTAGCTGGAGGGGAAAACAAACACTGCTTTGCATATCAGTTAGCATGGTGTTTGGTGAGGACGTGTGTAAGATGTGTGATGTAGAGTTAGTGACACACATACCCCGGGGTAGATGTTGGGACTGGCTCCGTTCTTGCCCCTGGCCCTGCCGCGCCCCCCTCTCCCTGACAGCCCTGCCCCGCGGGGTCTCCTCCGGCCTGGGAAGCCCGAGCCTCGACCCTGTGGAGGCAGCACACAACCAAGAGACAAGATTTACACACACACGCACACCTCAGACGCAGTACCACCCACACGCTGTAGGGACACACACGCACACCTCAGACGCTGAGACCCACCCCACACGCTGTAGGGACACACACGCACACCTCAGACGCAGTACCACCCACACGCTGTAGGGACACACACGCATGGGTGACTTACTTAGTCTATTTTTTTATACACTATTATTTCCTGCCATTTTTACACAGCATTTCTGTACTGTGATGCTTGATTCTCAATGCTACGTTAAAGAACCCAAATCATTTAATAAACAGATGCTATAAACACAGGACAGCTGTCTCTTTTTTTATTAACATAATTCACAGGCGATACTGCACAAAATGACAAATAAGCCAGTTACATGAAAACATTATTAATGGAAAAATCTTTTTTTTTTTTAAAGATAAAAAAAACATTAATTAATTTTGAATATCATCACTTCTTTCATATTCTCAGTCTAACACAACACTATGCTTTTGCTTTGGAATACTACCTGTTGTGCTGACACTGCTAACAGGAGGCTGTTGAAATCGTCTCACTTTAGCTTTGCTAGATAGATAGCTTGCCAAATGTTAAACACAGTGTCAGATAGAAAGACAGAGAACTTTGGCACCAAGAACACATGGAACGATAGGCAACCTTGGTTACCCTTATAAAAAAAAAAGTTGTTAGCGAGCTAGATAAATATAATTCACATCACTTTTTGCCTTCCAACTCTCTCTTTGCCCACACATGCAATGCTAGCTGTTGTTTCATGTTGTCGTCACTCCCGTTCACGATCGCATCATCCCATCATCTGAGGTACAGTACATACTGCAGGCTATTTTTAGCGCAGGTTGGAATATACCACTTGGGCTGGAAAGGGGGGTGCAGCAATCCAAATGGAACTATGCGGACAGAGCAGATATTTAGTCTTTAATTAAATATTAAATTGAAAAGATTGAGTGATTGAAGATTAAATATTCACATTTTTATTAATTTTGACTTTAAAAAGGGGTGAAAAGTCGAGTAATTTCCAGGTGCACAGGCATCTATCTGCCTACAGTGTCCAGGTGGACAGGCATCTATCTGCCTACAGTGTCACTTGCCTAATGGTGTAGGCACCTATGCACACAGGTGTGGACATTGGACAACAAACGCTATCCCCATCTTAAATAGGCAAACGTCCAGACACAAGCTCCTCTCTTTGCAATTCTCTCCCTCTCTCCCCGATGCACACTTGCACACGCTGAGTCATTGGGCTTTGCTAACCAGACAGACGAAGTCAGCTTCATTTCAAAGTTTGCCATGGGGGAGCGTTCAGCACACCCACTGTGGGTCTGTTAGCCTGGTCTCCCTCCTCACGAGGGAGATAAAGGCTGCACAACACAACAGGAACAGCAGAGCTCATCTAGCAGTGTTTCTACAAAAGGTAACGTCACTCGCCTGTGGCGCTGTTTGTGTGGAAGTGAGCCGCCGCTGCAAAGCCTGCATGATAATTAAGTGATTCACGTGTTTAACCCATTGATACCTGATGCAGCATTTGCGTGTATATCCCTCATTTGTGTGTGTATCCCTTTAACACATTGAGTGCCAGCGACGCCATATGGCGTCATTAGAAATTTACCGTAGAGTGCCAGCGACGCCAAATGGCGTCAATAACTCGAAATTGTTTTTTTGACGGGGGGGTGTCCATCTCAGCTTCTTACATCGCCTCTTACAATATGAGAGCTATTGAATGTGTCTAACCTATTTTACAGAACCCTTAGGTGGCGACAGCGCTCTCCAGATGAGAGAACGTGGAGTAAAACACACAGAAGAAGTCCCCATGTCGTTGGGGAAAAGGAAATCGCATCGCATCCGTCCGTATGCAGCTGCTTCATTGAAGCATAACGTTTAGCTGTGCCCCTGCAGCAGCCAATCTGCTATCACAATTGAGCACCTCCGTGTGCGCTGCAACAGCCCATTCGCATGATCAGCCGTGGATTTGTTATTATTCTCAACTGGAAGCATGAGAGCTGGTACACGCGGCTGTAAAAAAGCTGGATCTAGCGGACTTTTTCAGTGCTGAGCACACGCACAGCAAACAGCAGAGCCAAGCAGAGCAGAGAGACACTCCTCCCACAACGGGGGGGGGGGGGGGGGGAGGAGGAGGGGGGAGGTGGGGCACGCAGAGCAGCACACAACACTGCCCAGACAGACCCAGACAGCAGGACAGGGTTGGCAAACGCAAGCCAGAATATCCGATGCCCACCAGCAGAAGCAAGAAGCTGCAACCAGCAGCGCACGCAGGGGCCAGCGCTGGTGGTTGCAGCTAAAAATATTATTCTTCCAAACAAAATTCCCTGTCCTTCACTGTTTTATTGAAGGAAATTATTTTTGAGGTGTGACTACATCAGAAAATTAGCTTCAGAGTCAGTGATGTGCTTGAAATGTTTAATTTCACAAAAGGCTCATTATCTCAGCTCGTAGAAAAAAAGGTCTGTTTTTCGTTCAATCAAGCTATCTTCTCCGGCTCATAACTAAAGAACGGAAAATGGGATCAATAAACTTTTTTTGCAGGTGATAGAAGAGAGTCTCATCGTTATTTGTGCGTGTTCAGTGTTTACATAGTAATTATTAAAGAAATTATATGACTGTTTTAAAATGCATTGCGGCCTATGTGGCACAGCAAGCAACCTTTTGCCCAAGGGCCGTGGCACTCAAAGTGTTAAGACCGCGAACCGCGTCTTAAAGGGATACACACACAAATGCTGCATCAGGTTGGTATCAATGGGTTAAAAAGAAAAACAAAAAGGGACATGTTGCCATTGCCATGGCTTTGAGAAGCAAACCAACTGAAAACGCTAAACTGCAAGTGGGACTTAAAATACTTCTTATTTCATGCTAAACTAAGTTTAGGTTTATCAGGATCACCATTAGCTACATCACTGCAGCAGCTGTTCTTCCTGGGGTCCAGTCCACAAGCCTAGATGTTACTAGGATGGTAGGAGAGTATTATATTAACCCTAACATACATGTCTTTGATGTGAAGAAACCAGAGCAAGCCCCGGATGGAAACCCACATGAACACACGGGGAGAACATGCAGAAAGGACCTAGGATGGACCGGGGGTTCGAACCCGGGGACCTTCTTGCTGTGAGGCAGCAGCGCTAACCGCCGAACCACTGGGTCAAACTAACCCCTGTTAACCGAGGAGTATGTAGAGTCTCAACAACCAGGAGAAAACAAAAATGATCCCACCATCCCTTTCTTGACATCTCGATAGGTCTTGGTGATGACTGTAATTTGAGAGGTACGCATTCTGTCAGCCTTCTGACATTAAAGCAAGACAAGTGACAGGGTTCTCTGCTGATAAAAGCTGAACTGAGTTCAACTGATCTGAGCTCAACTGTGCATTTCCCGTGAAAGGCCTCTGCTTAATCGTGACGTCTAACTGAAGTCTACCCTTCCAAGAACCTCCCCGCGCCCCCCATCCCCCCACCTGCCCCCAAAAGCCCCACATTTGGCCCTAGTCCAAAAATCCTACCCGCCCCCTCCCAGCCTGAGTTCCTCTTGATTGACACACAGAACGATGGTGGTTAACCTGCGGCTGACCCCTGCCACAGTGTGCCAATTAAGCCTCACCCGGCTATGCCCGCGATTGTGACCGAAAACGTCACCATGGCAACAGATTGCCACAGACATTTCACCGAGTGCCTGTTTTTTACCCTCAAAATCCCAACCCCCCCCCGCCCCCCCCCCCCCCCCACCCCCGCTCACTCAGAGGAAAATCAAATTGAGTCACGCCAAGAAACACTTAGTCAAAAAACAAGAGGTGAGGACAAGGCAGCACAACAGCGCCTGGCTGCAAACGAGCACACAGAGACACAGGACACGTTCATTCATCAGCGTTAATGATTAGCTCGTTACGTGTTATACTCTGCGGGATGCATTATTACACCATAGACCCCTTTTCTCATCGTTCAGCAGCAAAGTCAGGCAGCACAGTCCCCTTGTCTATTTATCCATCCTTATATCGTTCATCTAACTGTGAAGTCACCACTGTGTTTATCCACGGCTCTCTCTCTGAATCTCCCCTTTTGGTAGTAAGCTGGTAGTAATGTGCAGGCGAGCAGCACGTATGACAGAGACGTTGAGGAGCAGCACTCTGGCTAGTGTGTGCGCGTGCGTCACGAGGAGGGCCTAGAGTAAACAGAGTGCTGTGCTGACAGCCAGCAGCTGCTGCCTGCTGCCCCTGGTGTCTCTGGTGGTGAGCCATGGTATTTACCACTCGGATGCTCCAGCCGGGGCTGCCAGAGGACTGCCTGGTCTTTGGGACGTCCCACCCCTCTGGCTGGTCTGGCGACCAGGACAAGGGCGAGCTCACACTGCTATGGGGGCTCCATGCGCCCTAAGGTAAGGAGGAGGGGAGGGGCGGGTTGAGAGAGTGAGAGAGAGAGAGAGAGAGAGAGAGAGAGGGAGGGAGAGAGAGAGAGAGAGAGGGAGAGAGAGAGAGGGAGTGAGAGAGAGAGAGAGAGAGAGAGAGAGAGAGAGGAGAGAGAGAGAGAGAGAGAGAGAGAGGGAGAGAGAGAGAGAGAGAGAGAGAGGGAGAGAGGGAGTGAGAGAGAGAGAGAGAGAGAGAGAGAGGGAGAGAGAGAGGGAGAGAGAGAGAGAGAGAGAGGGAGAGAGGGAGTGAGAGAGAGAGAGAGAGAGAGAGAGAGGGAGGAAGGACGACAAAATGCAGCAACTTAAAAACAAAGCCAGCGAAGGAACAGAACATATAAAGAAGGATGTGTTAGAGAGATGCAGTGAGTTTGAGATGTAGCCATTTACCAAGTGATTCAAAACACAGCCGTCGTCTATAAGAGGAGCTGAGAGAGCGAGAGTATCATTCTCATAGAGAGAAAAAGTGACCGCCTACTTCCTGCTTCAGCACTGTACCAGAGATTTTCATCCGCCATTTATTTTCCCATAGACATTTCATAAAATGCTTATGAAAATAGTTTTACTTCGTCAAGCCAAACGGTTCAGATATATTTAGAATCGGGAGAGACCATAGAACATTTCACTCTGAAAAAAAAAAAAAAAAAAAAAACATTGAAAGAATATTTTCTTTAGATCCGCAATTCTTTTACGTTTTGGTCCGAATTGAAATGTTATGCGGTCTCTCCTGTTTCTAAATATAGCTGAACCGTTTGGTTTGAACGTGTAAAACTATTTTTACAAGCATTTTACGAAATGCCTATGGGAAAATAAACGGCGGATGAAAATCTCTGGTACAGTGCTGAAGCAGGAAGTAGGCGGCGGTCACTTTCCCTCTCTATACGAAGAATAGCGTTCTGTTGGAATGTTAAAGCCAATCCTTTCGTCTGTTCCATGCACATACATACATGAGTTGAACGGGCATGTTTTTTCGACCCCACGTTATTATTTTGTGCACAGGCAGGAATCCAGAGAGCAGCACGATTGTGTTAGTTGCACTTCACACACACGGCGGCAGCAGCAGCGCCGTCCGTGGCAGCAGCAGGACGCAGAGAGGCGCTGCAACCTCTCGCCATGGCAACCGTGTGTCTGTCTGGCGTGTTGACAACACAAGGGGCGGTTGCGTCAGCAGCAGCAGCAGCAGCAGCACATGACTGTAGCAGAGACGAGCGCGCGAGCCGCTAAAAAAAAGGGAGCCACATTTAAATTTGTGGCACAACAGTTCCCCAGGCCTAGTCTAACAAATTAGTTTGAGCCTCGTTAATGTTGATTTAAGCAATGGGGGAGGATATATCTGGGGAAGAAGAAAAAACACTTTTTTGCAAAGTAAATTAGTCTACCCTCACCAGCATCATTCATAATATATTATAGCCATGGGTCTGATTCAATTCCCTTTCTTATTTGTCTGAGATAGCCTACATACAGTCTCTATGAGACTCTATTCTAACTCGTGAAGAGCGTTGTAAAGGAGACTGGGGCACTGGAATGAAGATATTAAAAGGTTTTTGTATGCTTTCTTTCTTTCCTTGAGAGGTCAAAGTGACCCAGTGCTACAATTCTTGGAGTAATATGGAGGAGAGATAACAAGGACTTGATAATGGGAATGGGCCACTGTCATTTGTATATTATAGTGAAAGTTCCTCCTCCTCGACAGGACTAGAAGGTAGCGTATCTTTGGCAGTGTGGACGTCGTGTGGAATGAACAGAGTAGTGATTGATGATACGGGGGAATGCCACTGAGATGAGGGTATGGTGAGGACTGGTGAGGACTCTCTAACAGCTCTTTTTTACGCCAAAGAAATATATTTCCTCAGGGGTAATAATTCCCCACGTGGACCGGCGGTCTACATGAACACTGCGACTAACTAGTCATGTGGAACACAAACGTGTGCAGCAGAGGGGGGAGGGGAGAGCGGGAGAGCGAGCTTCACTCAGCATGCTCTCTCTCTCTCTCTCCCCACTGTATTTCCTCGTCTACCGCGAGCAACATCATGACTGAAGCATAATCCTAAAGACCCTGCGAGATTCTTCAGATGACCCAAACAGCACCAGAGAGAACTGAACCCACCTTCCAAGAGCAGGGCCCACAGGACCACCACACTAACCCATATGAGCAGGGCCCACAGGACCACCACACTAACCCATATGAGCAGGGCCCACAGGACCACCACACTAACCCATAATGTCACATAATAACAGTTCACTACATGTGATCACCAAATATTAGCCTGTTCTTCTCCGGGGGGGTTTGTCATTTAGACTGAGACGGTGAATAAGGCAAGAAGCAGCCATCTTCCCTAGTCCCGCGCGGCGCGCCTCCACCTATGTGTTGTGCTGCTGACATTATCAGCTAAGCTAAAGCATTTCGCTTATATGCTTTTTTTTACTCACAGGTGTGTGAATCGACCTGGATGCGAAGCATCCGTAAAAATAATATCACATTTTCTAAAGAGATAAGACGGAGTCTTCTCCTCTCCACCTATATCCTCTCAGCTCCACTCCTCTCCTCTCTTAAAAATAAAAAATAAATAAATAAAAGAAAAAGAAAACTCTGCAGCAGCGGTCATATTTCAGCAGCGCTAGGTGCATATAGGGGGAAAAACACTGGAAACGTGTGTGCGTAGCCTCACGAGCGGAGCTGTGGAGAGGTAACCCTTCATTGTGCTGGCGTGTGGCGCCGTGCACAACATACCGTGGACACGGTATTACAGGGAAAAGGCGGCTTACGGTTGAAAACCGTGGTTGCTTTATTGCTATACCTTAACCCATTGATACCTGATGCAGCATTTGCGTGTATATCCCTCATTTGTGTGCGTATCCCTTTAAGACCGCGAACCACGCGGTTCGCGGTCTTAAAGGGATATACACACACACAAATGCTGCATCAGGTATCAATGGGTTATAACAGTATACTGTTACATCCCTTAGATGTGATCCCTACCTGCTTCGCTCGTGGCCTCCCAGGGGAGAACTTCCTCTTGGAGATAGCTGGCTTTCCCATGCCGATCTTAGGGGTGAGTGGTATGAGGGTGGTGGTGGTGGTGGTGGGCACCGGGCTGTTGTGGTCGCCCAGGGGCGTCAGGGTGTGGGCCTGGGGCGCTTCTCTGGGAGATGCCCCTCGTGCCAGAGGGGAGGAGGAGTGGGAAGGAGAGACAACCATCTCAGCCAGTCTGTCTAGGGTGGCCTTGTGAGGCTTCTCCTCCGAGGACGGACAGAGGAGCGAGAGGTTAGGCTTGCTCTCCGGGGTAGTGTCCATCTCCTCCGATGTGGCAGTAGATGCCGAAGACTCCGCAGCCTCTTCCAGGTGCCTGTGAATAATATTTCCCTCCTTCCTCTCCGTGCTCGGTTCTCTCGGAGCAGTTTCCAGGGCAACAGCTCCAACTTCATCCCCACCCGAAGGCTGGGACGTCGGGACCTCCATCGGTTCGTCCTTGACAGCTTTCAATGCAGTACTTGGTGGTTCTTTGGTGGGTGAGATGATGGCCTTAAAATCCTTTGTGCTGGGTTGGACCGTGCCCTTCTCAGAGCAGGCCTCTGCCTTTGCTGGCTTGGTGGGTAATGATGAAGTATCCTGTGCCTGTTGTACCTCCATAGAAACTTGAGATGGGAAAGACTCAGACTCCTGGCTGCTAGACCCTGGAGATGCAGGACTCTCTGTAGATGGACGCTGGGTTACAGGGGTCCTCGCTGCTGGTTTGATTTCTGTAAGAGGAAACGGAGGGGTATCAATAACAACACACATATGGATATCTGTACTTCATGATCATCAGCAGATGATAATAGCTAGATAATAGCAGCACCGCTACAATAGGACTAGAAATATCATTTCTCGCGTCACTAGTCACTAGTCACTAGTCACACTCTGGCATCGCATATTCTTCACATGAAACTTTCGTGAAGTTGATTGAAAAACAT